>NC_090211.1:17223709-17575376 GCF_033026475.1 Channa argus
CTTTTTTTTAATATAATTCTCTTGAGGTGCATTTTACCCATTTTTGGATCCCAAACGAGAGGCATGCTGTCAAAAGAAAGGCCCAGGGGGCCACACCACATATCTTAAAACCCATCTTTTCATGGATAAGGAAGCGTAACCAGGTAACCAAGAGGTAACGAGCAAATTGGACGATAAATCCTTGTTTTAAAAGGTATTTTATGGCTGATTTAAGACGTCCATAGGATTTGAAAGTGGAAGTAGCAGCCAGGTGCTGCTAATCATCAGCCCGTGTGGAGTTGAGCATAAACAAATTGTTAAAAAGCCTCAATGAACTGAAACAAATGTAAAGAAGAACGATCCAAAATTCCTAAACAACAATGTGAGAGGCTCATAAAGTCATAACAGATTTAAACTTACTGTACTTTTGAACATGAGTGTGAGACTGAAGAGAATGTATTTCCAGTCAGACACGAGATTTAATTAAGTTCAGATATTTATTTATTGGCTGCATTCATGTGTTTCTTTATTTCAGAGGATCATTTGGATGTCGTCGGTTGTTTGCGGGTGTCAGTTTTCAGGTTTCAGTTTCGGATTTGGACACAGTTTTAGACATTAAGAGAAACTTGGAGAAACAGCTGTGAACCAACATCTGTGATGATACACAAAGAACTGTGTTCTTTACTTTAGTTAAATAATAGAATCGGCACATTTCACCATTCTGTGGGTGTCATCTGCAGCGGTATCACAAAACACAAATATTATTATATATAATATTAAAATATTATTAATATATAGTGTAATAATGTAAATGACTGTAGTCAAAGTTTTGTTTAGTCAGTGAAACTTCTTGGCTGCACAGTCACAGAGTCTGGCTGAACTGTTCACCCTTCACACTCATGGAGGAAACAGTAACACGGTCATAATGTCTTCAGAGGACACAAACATCTTTCATTGTTTTTATCCGCCTATAGTTCACAGACAGGACAGAAATAACAGCTAAACATTCAGGTCTGATCATTGTAAAAACCTGTTGTCTCAGTTCAGTCAGCAGTGGGTTTATCAGTGATTTAGTCCCTTTGTTTCTGTCTACAGCACATACTGTATGTAGTGATGGAAAAACTCTTAGATTTGCATCAACTCCTCCTCCTTCTTCAATTGAAGGCTTTTTATTTAACTTGTTATTTTTAAGGTAATCAACTTATTTACAGTCATTGTGAAAGTTTATGCTTTTTTTTCTTCCCATCAACATTTAGTGGTGACTAATCTGCTTTCTGCACTGTGTAATGATTATTTCATGACTGCTGTTGGAAATAATATAATATAGCATTTTCATTTTTATGTTCATTTTAAAAACACTTTTCAAATGATTTAAACCCGTTTAATAATTCTTACTCGCACAAAAGTTACATTAATTGTCTTGTTTTGTTTAGCAGCATTCGGGGGCTGAAGCAATGGTTTATTGCATGTGGTATTTTACTGCAATAGTTTAGTTCATGTTTAAACAGTAGCAGCTTTTAAAGATCACTGTCCTCAAAGCTTTAATCATGAGGAACATTTATTTTCACAGATGAAAATCTTCTAATTATTTAAAACTTTAAGTTTAGGGTTTTATTAATTCCTCCCAAATCTTATAAATATTGAATGTTTGCAGTCTAATTCAAATTTTAGAGAAAACCCCCAATTAGCTGTTTGCCTGAATAAAGGGGATAAATTGCATGTATGTTCCTCTGAGTGTAATAATGATGCCAGTTTCAGACAGAAGTGTTTATTACTTTGTCTGATGTGCTGAGTTTTTGTACAGTGTTTCAACCTCCTGTGTCACTGTGAGTCTCTGGCACAATAATAACCAGCAGAATCTTCAGTTGTCAGACTGTTCATCTGCAGATACACCTGCTTTCTGCTGTTTTCTCTGGAGATGGTGAACCGGCCTTTCACTGAGTTTGAGTAATAAGTGCTGCCACCGCTATCAGTGATATGAGCAACCCACTCCAGTCCTTTTCCAGCAGCCTGTCTGATCCAGTTCATATAGGGATCACTACTGAACCCTGAATATGTGCAGGTCAGTCTGTGGGATTCTCCAGGTCTTTTAACCACTGGTTCAGACTCAGTCAGTGTTTGACCATCAACACCTGCAGAAATTGTAAAAGCTCATTATCTGCTGTTATGCAGTATTATTGTCTATATATTATAATATTTGAAAGAAGAAAAAACAAATTGTTCTTACCAGCCCAGTTCAATGACAGGGTGAGAAAAACACATAAATAAATGTGTCTGATCATTTTGAAACCAGTTTTCTCTGCCCAGTCTACAGTGTGTCTGTCAGTGATCTAGACCCTGTTCATCACTCTGCAACACATATGTAGAGATGGAAGAATCAGAGATTTGCATTGACTCCTCCTCCTCCTCATTAAGATACATCACCTCACATAAACACACACCTTTTAATCACTTGTTAATATTATGGTAAATGTAGTTATGATTTTTTATGTTTAGTGATTTTTCCCATTTGAAGCAGAAATTGTACCACTGTACTACTTTTATTTTTTATTTAGTTTTTGGTGAATGCACATCTTAGGAGGCAAGTCAAACTCAGTAGTGGCAGCCAGTGAGAAATGTTGGTACGCAAGAATAAGTCCCGGTGCAAGTACTACTACAGTACATACTGCTGCGTACTGGTCGAATTCAAGCACTACATGAGCCAAAAGACTGATGGTCCTGTTATAAAGGACAAGGGTCAGCATGTGAGCTGTGTGCAGTCTGCAGCGACACAGCATCAATGTGATACACTGTGGGCAGAGGTGGTAGAAGTGCAGTACACATGTAAAAGTGCAGGTATTGGCCAACACTTCAAGTAGCACTTCAAATCTTTTACTTTAGTAAAAGTTTATTCACTTAAAGTGCAAAGCTAAAGCACTTCATACAGAAATGGTGCAGTTCATGTTTGTACAGTAGTATTGTGATTACAGTGATTAAGGATTAATGAAAAGATTTTTATCTGACCTCTACAGGTTTATTGTGAATGACTCACAGACTTACAAAGCTTTGTACAGCTGCTCCACAAAGTCTAATTGCTGTGGCTCATCAACTCCATAAAGGATTTTAGTCACAATTTGGTGAAAATTGGAGAATAATTATTTCACACAAGTCATATGTCATCTGCAAAGTGTCAGTCAGGGCTGCTGTTCACTGCTAATTTCACAGGTGATTATCATATTTAAATAGAGAAAAACAAACCTAGTCAGTGATGGTATATTTTTAATTGCAATAAAGCAGAACATAAAGCAGAACAGTATGTTCAAAAGGGAATAAAGCTGAAAAAATATCTGTGTGAATTACCAATAAACAGTAATTCACAAATATACATTTTGTATAATTGTGAAATAACTTTATTAGGTTTTTTCTGGGGGAGATGAACTGTGGCTCTGTTCAAACATGGTTCTTAAACTGTAAATTTTCTCTTAAAATGTAAATAGCAGAAAGTGTGTGTGTGTGTGTGTGTGTGTGTGTGTGTGTCTGTTATTATTATTTATTTTATGCAGAGAATTCAAAAACTAACATTATATACAGTAAATTATCATGTATAAACTAGCAGAAATAGAAAAGTACTTTAATTAAAAATTCACCACAGTGAGAAATGACTATATCTGTTATTGCCACTGCCAGTATCAATTTTAAACTGACTTGTGATATAGAAAAATCAATCTGAAAATAATATCTAAAATCTTGCTGCTGTCATTTAAAAGCAACAAACAAGCAAAAACTAAATAACTGACCAGAAATATTTATTTACATTTATTTACACAGAGAAATAAACACTTCCTCTTAATGAATTTTTTTTTTCTGAAGTTTAGAGACACATGCAGAAAACATTCACACAAATTATATGTATCCTTAAAATAAATATGATTTTGTCTATTTATTGAATATTTTATAGTGTAACTATCTGATTTACTGTCCGACGTTTTTTTTTTTTTAATTTCAGAGAGACAAACTAAAGAAAGTGACACTAAGCACAATAATAATTCTGCCCATGTCTTTTATTTCAGAAAAAATAATTATTATTGAAAGAGACTTTGATTTCACTCTAACCTTCTTTAAGAGTCGTCAGTTAAAGGTTGTCAGTTAAATACTTCTACTGTAAATACTGCTTAGATATTTCTAAAAAAAACATTGAACAGTGCAGTTTATGTTTGTAGTTCTGTGACATCAGTCTTTTAAATAAAGTTTAAATAATTAAATACATTATGATGCAATAAACACATTTTTCTGAACTACCTCATCTGATGCTGTAGGATTTTGTACAGCAGCTCAACCAACTTCAGTCACTGTGAGTCTCTGGCACAATAATAAACAGCAGAATCTTCAGTTGTCAGACTGTTCATCTGCAGAAACAGCTGCTCTCTGCTGTTGTCTCTGGAGATGGTGAACCGGCCTTGGACTGAGTTAGAATAGTAAGTGCTGCTACTGCTAGGATGGATATAAGCAACCCACTCCAGTCCTTTTCCAGGAGCCTGTCTGATCCAGTCCATCCAGTAGCTACTGAATGATATTCCAGAGGTTGTACATGTTATTTTGTGGGATTCTCCAGGTCTTTTAACCACTGATTCAGATTCAGTCAGAGTCTGAGCATCAACACCTGTTAGAGAAACAAACAAGGAAATAATTCAGTTGTTGTGTAAAGACATTTTAAAATCAAGTTCATCGTTAAATATTCACCTGTCCAGCAGATGGTTAACAGCAGCAGTCCTGTCCTGAAGTCCATCATGTTAAACTGTGTGTCCACTGCTCTCTGTCAGACTCTCTGCAGACTGATAAGTGGGAAACATCAGAGTTTTGCATTGACTCCTCCTCACAGGGAGGAAACAAGTGGACTGGACATAAATGTCATGTTTGGTGAAACTAGAAGGAAGCTTTTACTTTCTAATTATCATCATTACCATGACAATCACAGAAGAAAGATTTGTGTCAACTTGAGTCCAGAGTTACTTTAACAGATCCTCATATCAACTCTGAACAGGAGCCAAATGGGACTATTCACCTTATTACTTTAAAGGGATTAAGTTTAGAGAGAATCTGACTTCATGAAACAATTTTAGTTCAGGTTTCCAGTTATCATTTAGGACCTGCCTGTTGTCCCATATGGTCTAGTAATGCTGCATCCTCAAAGGCCTAATGCACAAAAACAGTAACTGTGCTGTGAATTTAAACTATAGGTGGCTGTCACTCATCTGATCACAGCATCAATGGTGCTTGTCCAAAGGACATAAACAAATATTTATTACCTGCTGTACAAAATCATTAAACTAAACAACTATTAACCATAAGAGTTAAGAAAGAACCTCAATGCAGCCTGTTACAATGTGTGAATCATGTTTTTATTTCATTCTTGGTTGGTAGTTCCCCAGTTAATACAGCACTTTCTGCTGCCCCCTGTAGGGTTTATGTAAAACATATAAAACATAAGTTTTTTTTTTCAGCTGAATACTTCATATAATAAGACTAATAACAGTATTTTTTTAATTAATATGACAATATGATAAAACTGCAGATTCAAAATCACATAAATTGTGGAAGTTGTTTACTAAATATTTTTATTAACTGAACCAAATCAGTGGTTGTGAGAAACACACATCTGTCAAGTCTCTAGAAAAGTATTTAATAATAATTTTTTGTAACATCATTTTACTTTAATATTAATTTCATTTGTTCTGTCATTTCATTTTTAGCTGAAATACTTGTTTATTAGGTTTAACATGAAAACAACATTTACACCCATTAGTTCAAATGTGTATTTATCAATTTTACTAAAAATGTTAAGAGAAGCAAATTGTGTGAGATGTTCTTAATGTCCCAACATTTCCTCTTGTATCTGGTATAAAAATTATTCCCACATAATTTTTATACAAAGACACACATTGAAACTTCAATTCCTAATGAAGAAACACACAAAGATGTAAAGTTCAAAGATATAAAAATATTTTTTTTTCAAAGACAAGATTGGACTTTCATCAATGACAAGAACCCTTGTCACAGTTGGTTTATTATAAAAGCATGTAATCAAAATAATTTCATAACAAAGAACAAGATGTCAGTTTTGTTTTTTAATGTTTAAAAGACATAAAGTCTGTTTCCAGTGTGTTCATAAATACACATTTTACTGTTTATAATATCTGTCTTTATTACTTATGTAAACATTTAATGATATATTTAATGATGTGAATGAATGAAAACTTTTTCTCTCTTTACTGAAACAGTGAAGTGGTGTTGAACTCATTCGTGGTCTGAGGCTCCTCCTCTGGTGGCTTCATGTAACAAGTGTTCACACACTGAGGGGTTTTTGTTCAGCTCTACTGATGGTTTGTGTTACTGTGAGTGTCTGGCACAGTAATACACAGCAGAGTCTTCAGGCTGCATATTCTGTCCATTTAGAGTCACTGTCTTACTGGAAGGTTCTAATTCAATGCTGAACTTGTTCTTTAGTGAATCTTTGTAGAAAGAGCCTCCAGTATATTTCATCCCAATCCACTCCAGTCCTTTTCCTGCAGGTTGTCTGATCCAAGCTGTGTAGTAGCTGTGTAGTAGTTAGAAGTTCACAGAACAATAAGACAAAATATCTACTGCAAAATAACTTTTGACTATACTAAATACAGAGAGACTCACATGAAGAAGCTGCCAACAGTAGCAGCACAGCAACAGGAAACATGTTTAATGGTGAAACTGATGTGCAGTGAACTCCTCTGACTGTGTGCTGTGAAGTTTTTATAGCTGAGGAACAAGGCAGCTCACTGAGTTTGCATAGAATAAACCACCAGTGTTTGTCTCATTTGTGTTTCGAAATTATATTTTAATTTCATTACTTTCTCAGCTCTAACATTTTTTAAATACCCAGTATCAAAAAAGTTGGGAAAATGTCTAAAAGGTCAATAAAAACAACACAATCATTTTGCAAATCTCATCAAACCATGTTTTATTCACAATAGAACATAAACAAAACTTCAGATGTTGAAACTGAGAAATTTAAAATTTCATGGAAAACATTAGCTCATTTTGAATTTAATGGCAACATCACATCTCAAAAACAGGTGGAACACGGTGATGTTTACATCTTCTTTTAACAACTGTCTGTAAACGTCTGGGAAGTGAGGAAACCAGTTGCTGGAGTTTTAGGAGACGAATGTTGCCCCATTCTTGTCTTATGCAGAATTCTAGCTGCTCAACAGTCCTGAACCTTTGTTGCTGGACTTTTTGTTTTATGATGTGCAAATGTTGTTTATTGGTAATGCAACCGCAAGGGGGCACAAGCCAGTGTCTTCTTGTGCCAGTCCCAAGTCTGGATAAATGCAGAGGGTTGTGGCAGGAAGGGCATCCGACGTAAAACACATGCCAAACCAAACATGCGAATCGTGACAAAGACTTCCATACCGGATCGGTCGGGGCCCGGGTTAACAACGACCGCCACCGGTGCTGTTGACCTACAGGGTACCGGTGGAAATTGGACTACTGTTGGTCGAAGACGAAGAAGAAGAGGAGGAAGGTGTGTTCGTAGGCAGAGAGAGAAGAGGAAAGCTAAGAATGTAGGACTGACAGTAGGGACTTTGAATGTTGGTACTATGACAGGGAAGGCTAGGGAGTTGATCGACATGATGCAGAGAAGGAAGGTGGACATACTGTGTGTCCAGGAGACCAGGTGGAAAGGTAGCAAGGCTAGAAGCTTAGGAGCAGGGTTTAAGTTGTTTTACCATGGGTCAGATAGGAAGAGAAATGGAGTAGGAGTTATATTGAAAGAGGATTTTGTGAGGAATGTTCTAGAGGTGAAAAGAGTATCAGACAGGTTGATGAGTCTGAAGCTGGAAGTTGAAGGGGTGATGTTCAATGTTGTGAGTG
This sequence comes from Channa argus, assembly GCF_033026475.1. NCBI lineage: Eukaryota > Metazoa > Chordata > Actinopteri > Anabantiformes > Channidae > Channa > Channa argus. The sequence goes on from NC_090211.1 coordinate 17,231,576, forward strand.
GTTATGCCCCACAGGTAGGATGTGAGTTAGAAGAGAAGGAGAAATTCTGGAGTGAGTTAGATGAAGTGATGCAGAGCATCCCCAGAGGTGAGAGAGTTGTCATTGGTGCAGATTTCAATGGGCATGTAGGTGAAGGGAACAGAGGTGATGAGACAGTTATGGGCAGGTTTGGTGTTCAGGACAGGAACGCAGAAGGTCAGATGGTGGTTGACTTTGCAAAGAGGATGGAAATGGCTGTAGTAAACACTTTCTTTCAGAAGAGGCAGGAACATAGGGTGACGTACAAGAGCGGAGGGAGAAGCACTCAGGTAGACTACATCTTGTGTAGACGTTGTAATCTGAAAGAGATCAGTGACTGTAAAGCATTGGTAGGGGAGAGTGTAGCCAGACAACACAGGATGGTGGTGTGTAAAATGATACTGGTGGTGAGGAAGATAAGGAGGACTAAGGCAGAGCAGAGGACAAAGTGGTGGAAGTTGAAAAAGGAAGAATGTCGTTTAGTTTTCAGAGAGGAGCTGAGACAGACTCTGGGCGGTTTGGAGGTGCTTCCAGATGACTGGACTACTACAGCTAATTTGATCAGGGAGACAGGTAGGAGGGTACTCGGTGTGTCATCTGGAAAGAGGAAAGCGGACAAGGAGACTTGGTGGTGGAACGAGGAAGTTCAGGAGTGTATACAGAGAAAGAGGTTAGCTAAGAAGAAGTGGGACACTGAGAGGACTGAAGAGAGTAGACAGGAGTACAGGGAGATACAGCGTAAGGTGAAGATAGAGGTGGCAAAGGCCAAACAAAGAGCATATGAGGACTTGTATGCTAGGTTGGACACTAAAGAGGGAGAGGTGGATTTGTACAGGTTGGCCAGACAAAGAGATAGAGATGGAAAGGATGTGCAGCAGGTTAGGGTGATTAAAGATAAGGATGGAAATGTATTGACAGGTGCCAGGAGTGTGATGGGAAGATGGAAGGAGAACTTTGAAGAGTTGATGAACGAGGAAAATGAAAGGGAACGAAGAGTAGAAGAAGTTACTGGTGTGGAGCAGGAAGTAGCAAAGATTAGTAAGAGTGAAGTGAGGAGGACATTGAAGAGGATGAAGAGCGGAAAGGCAGTTGGTCCTGATGACATACCTGTGGAGGTATGGAAGTGTCTAGGAGAGGTGGCAGTAGAGTTTTTGACTAGTTTGTTTAACAAGATCTTGGAGAGTGAGAGGATGCCAGAGGACTGGAGGAAAAGTGTACTGGTACCAATTTTTAAGAACAAGGGAGATGTGCAGAGCTGTGGCAACTACAGAGGAATAAAGCTGATGAGTCACACAATGAAGTTGTGGGAAAGAGTAGTGGAAGCTCGGCTAAGGGCAGAGGTGAACATTTGTGAGCAGCAATATGGTTTCATGCCTAGAAAGAGTACAACAGATGCAGTATTTGCTTTGAGGACGCTGATGGAGAAGTACAGAGAGGGTCATAGTGAGTTGCATTGTGTCTTCGTAGATTTAGAGAAAGCGTATGACAGGGTGCCGAGAGAGGAGCTGTGGTATTGTATGAGGACGTCTGGAGTGGCAGAGAAGTATGTTAGAGTGGTGCAGGACATGTATGAGAGCTGTAAGACAGTGGTGAGGTGTGCTGTAGGTGTGACAGAGGAGTTCAAGGTGGAGGTGGGTCTGCATCAAGGATCGGCTTTGAGCCCCTTCTTGTTTGCTCTGGTGATGGACAGACTGACAGATGAGGTTAGACAAGAATCTCCCTGGACTATGATGTTTGCAGATGACATTGTTATTTGTAGTGAGAGCAGAGAGCAGGTGGAGGAAAATCTAGAGAGGTGGAGGTCTGCTCTGGAAAACAGAGGAATGAAGCTTAGCCGCAGCAAGACAGAATACATGTGTGTCAATGAGAGGGACCCAGGTGGAATGGTGAGGTTACAGGGAGCAGAGGTGAAGAAGGTGCAGGACTTTAAGTACTTAGGGTCAACGGTTCAGAGCAACGGTGAGTGTGGAAAAGAGGTGAAGAGGCGAGTGCAGGCAGGTTGGAACGGGTGGAGAAAAGTGTCAGGTGTGTTGTGTGATAAAAGAGTATCAGCGAGAATGAAAGGAAAGGTGTTCAAGACGGTGGTGAGACCAGCAATGTTGTTCGGCTTAGAGACAGTGGCACTGAAGAAAAGACAGGAGGCAGAGCTGGAGGTAGCAGAGCTTAAGATGTTGAGGTTCTCTTTGGGAGTGACGAGGATGGACAGGATCAGGAATGAGTACATCAGAGGGACAGCTCATGTTAGATGTTTTGGAGATAAAGTCAGAGAGGCCAGATTGAGGTGGTTTGGACACGTTCAGAGGAGAAACTGTGAATATATCGGTAGAAGGATGCTGAGGTTGGAGCTGCCAGGCAGGAGGTCTAGAGGAAGACCAAAGAGGAGATTTATGGATGTAGTGAGGGAGGACATGAAGTTAGTTGGTGTGAGTGAAGAGGATGCAGAGGATAGAGTTAGATGGAGGCACATGATTCGCTGTGGCGACCCCTGAAAGGGAGCAGCCGAAAGGAAAAGAAGAAGAAGAAGAAGAAATGTTGTTTATTGGTGAAAGGACTGGACTACAGGCAGGACATCTGATTGTGTCACTGTGACTTTTTTATGGTGATTGTGTCTAAGGTATAATAGAAACAATTCACAGGGAGCGTTTTCTTTTTCAGCAGTTTGCATTTTGCAGATTCTCTATTACTGGAACAGTTCAGTGATTAAAAACAATTAACAAAATAATTTAATATAGTAGTTATAGAGTCAGAATAAATGAAAACATCAATTAAATTATAATTCTTTTTTTATTTTATTACTGAAATGTGACCCGGTCTGAAATCATTAAATTAAATAAAAAGCCAAAAAAAAGGTGATGGTCAGACGTTGACCTGACTCGAGGTCACAGAAGCTGTGACAACTGTTCATACATCTCAGCTCTGAAGTTGAACCAGACACAACCTCAAGTTCACCCTTAAAAAGTCTCAGCTAGCATTTTTATTCAAAACTACATTTATATTTGATTTTGTTTTTTTGAACTCTGTTGATTTTAACATTTCACCAAGTGAGTCTGATTAATTTCACATTATATAAAATATTATAAATGATTACTTCGACAGTGAGATGGCCAACAGATGCTAAACATCAAAAAGGAAAAGGCCAAAAGAAAAAAAAAAGAGGAAGCAAACACTGGAGTCAGAGGCTGTAACTGTAGAGGAAATAAAGCAGAGAAATTGTTCAGGGGTGAGCGTCACTTTCTGTCTCTTAACTTTGACCAAACAATATAGAAAGAAACGATTCACATTATCCATGTAGCACAAAGCAGCTTGTTTATATTTTATACTTGGGCATTATTTTCTTGCTGCATACACTAAATTACCTTTTAGCATTTTCTGCACAGCAAACAGCCTTATCTCACTATGAGGGAGCTCCTGCAATTACTAATCCAGCTCCACCTCACGTAGTGTTGAATGTGACGTGTAGAAAACACTGAGTTTTTGTACAGTGTTTCAACCTCCTGTGTCACTGTGAGTGTCTGGCACAATAATAAACAGCAGAATCTTCAGTTGTCAGACTGTTCATCTGCAGATACACCTGCTCTCTGCTGTTGTCTCTGGAGATGGTGAACCGGCCTTTGACTGAGTTAGAATAATAAGTGCTGCCACCGTCATAACTGATAAGAGCAACCCACTCCAGTCCTTTTCAAGCAGCCTGTCTGATCCAGTGCATATAATAGCTGCTGAATGTGAATCCAGAGCCTGTACAGGTCAGTTTGTGGGATTCTCCAGGTCTTTTAACCACTGGTTCAGATTCTGTCAGAGTCTGACCATCAACACCTGTAGAAATTGTAAAAGCTCATTATCTACTGTTATGCAGCCATATTGTCTTTTTATTGCGATGTTTACGAGAAAAGAAATATTCTTACCAGCCCAGTTCAATGACAGGATGAGAATAACACACAAATAAATGTGTCTGATCATTTTGAAACCAGTTTTCTCTGCTCAGTCTACAGTGTGTCTGTCAGTGATCTAAAGCCTGTTCATCACTCTGCAACACATATGTAGAGATGGAAAGAAATCAGAGATTTGCATTGACTCCTCCTCCTCATTAACATAAATCACCTCACATAAACACACACCTTTTAATCACATGTTAATATTATGGTAAATGTTGTTATGATTTTTTATATTTAGTGATTTTTCCCATTTGAAGCAGAAATTGTACCACATGGCCAGAAGACTGTATTTCTAAAAGAAATCATTGATCTGTTTTCTTTTTTACTTTTATTTTTTATTTAGTTTTTGGTGAATGCACATCTTAGGAGGAAAGTCAAACTCAGTAGTGGCAGCCAGTGAGAAATGTTGGTACACAAGAATAAGTCCCGGTGCAAGTACTACTACAGTACATACTGCTGTGTACTGGTCGAATTCGAGCACTACATCAGCCAAAAGACTGATGGTCCTGTTATAAAGGACAAGGGTCAGCATGTGAGCTGTGTGCAGTCTGCAGCAACACAGCATCAATGTGATACACTGTGGGCAGAGGTGGTAGAAGTGCAGCACACATGTAAAAGTGCAGGTATTGGCCAACACTTCAAGTAGCACTTCAAATCTTTTACTTTAGTACAGTAGTATTGTGATTACAGTGATTAAGGATTAATGAAAAGATTTTTATCTGACCTCTACAGGTTTATTGTGAATGACTCACAGACTTACAAAGCTTTGTACAGCTGCTCCACAAAGTCTAATTGCTGTGGCTCATCAATTCCATAAAGGATTTTAGTCACAATTTGGTGAAAATTGGAGAATAATTATTTCACACAAGTCATATGTCATCTGCAAAGTGTCAGTCAGGGCTGCTGTTCACTGCTAATTTCACAGGTGATTATCATATTTAAATAGAGAAAAACAAACCTAGTCAGTGATGTTGTATTTTTAATTGCAATAAAGCAGAATATAAAGCAGAACAGTATGTTTAAAAGGGAAGAAAGCTGAAAAAATATCTGTGTGAATTACCAATAAACAGTAATTCACAAATAGACATTTTGTATAATTGTGAAATAACTTTATTAGGATTTTTCTGGGGGAGATGAACTGTGGCTCTGTTCAAACATGGTTCTTAAAATGTAAATTTTCTCTTAAAATGTAAATAGCAGAACAGTGTGTGTGTGTGTGTTTGTGTGTGTGTGTGTGTGTGTGTGTGTGTGTGTGTGTGTGTGTGTCTGTTATTATTATTTATTTTATGCAGAGAATTCAAAAACTAACATTATATACAGTAAATTATCATGTATAAACTAGCAGAAATAGAAAAGTACTTTAAGTTAAAATTCACCACAGTGAGAAATGACTATATCTGTTATTGCCACTGCCAGTATCAATTTTAAACTGACTTGTGATAAAGAAAAATCAATCTGAAAATAATATAATAAAATCTTGCTGCTGTCATTTAAAAGCAACAAACAAGCACAAACTAAATAACTGACCAGAAATATTTATTTACATTTATTTACACAGAGAAATAAACACTTCCTCCTAATGAATATTTTTTTTTCTGAAGTTTGGAGACACATGCAGAAAACATTCACACAAATTATTTGTATCATTAAAATAAAGATGATTTTGTCTATTTATTGAATATTTTATAGTGTAACTATCTGATTTACTGTCCTGACGATCTTTTTTAATTTCAGAGAGACAAACTAAAGAGAGTGACTCTAAGCACAATAATAATTCTGCCCATGTCTTTTATTTCAGAAAAAAAACTTTATTATTGAAAGAGTGTTTGATTTCACTCTAACCTTCTTTAAGAGTCGTCAGTTAAAGGTTGTCAGTTAAATACTTCTACTGTAAATACTGCTTAGATATTTCAAAAAAAAACATTGAACAGTGCAGTTTTTGTTTGTAGTTCTGTGACATCAGTCTTTTAAATAAAGTTTAAATAAAAAAATAAATGATGATGCAATAAACACATTTTTCTGAACTACCTCATCTGATGCTGTAGGATTTTGTACAGCAGCTCAACAGGCTTCAGTCACTGTGAGTCTCTGGCACAAGAGACCTGACAGGTGATGGACAGACTGTAATATGTAACATGATAAAAACCACAGATTCATAAAATGATCAAAATACTCTCATGAGTGGACATGTTCAGTGTTTCTATGAAGTACAATAGTGTATTTCCACTGTTAGAAGACATACACTGAAATGTCTTAGTTATTATAACATTAAGTTATTTATACTTATGTAAACATTCACTCATTGACCTATGAATCTTGACTGTAAATACAAAAATCTTTACTAGTGTAACAGTGAACTGGTCTGAAATCATTCCTGGTCTGAGGCTCCTCCTCTGGTGGCTTCATGTAACAAGTGTTCACACACTGAGGGGTGTTTGTGTTACTGTGTGTCTCTGGCACAGTAAGACACAGCAGTGTCTTCACATTCTGTCCATTTAGAGTCACTGTGTTACTGGAAGACTCTTAGTCAATACTAAATTCATTCACTGGTGAATCTTTGAACTAAGAGTTTGCATTATCTCTCATCCCACTCCAGTTTTTTCCCTGCAGGTTGTATTTTGTATGTAATGATTGTGTTTCAATAAAATTGAGTTAGTGCATCTCTACAAGTGTTGAACATTGCAGAACATTTAAACCGACTGGAAGTGAGGATTAAATACAGGTTGCATTAGAAGTTTAGAATTTCATTTATGTCTCTCAAAGTGTTTGTTAAAATTCAAGCAAATCACCAAAATATTGAACATTTGCAGCCTGGATCACATTTTGAAGAAAACCTACAATAATATTAAAAAATAATTTGAATAGGGGTTAAGTTTCTCTGAGTGTATTAATGATGTTAAACTTGTTCATTTCTCTTAGTTTCAGTTGCAAACAGCAGTGTTTTTTACTTTGTCTGATGTGCTGAGTTTTTGTACAGTGTTTCAACCTCCTGTGTCACTGTGTCTGTCGAGCACAATAATAAACAGCAGAATCTTCATTTGTCAGACTGTTCATCTGCAGATACACCTGCTTCCTGCTATTGTCTCTGGAGATGGTGAACCGGCCTTTGATAGAGTTAGAATAAGAGATGCTGCCGCCACTATCACTGATACGAGCAACCCACTCCAGTCCTTTTCCAGCAGCCTGTCTGATCCAAGCGTTCCAGTAATCGCTACTGAACCCTGAATATGTGCAGGTCAGTCTGTAGGATTCTCCAGGTCTTTTAACCACTGGTTCAGACTCAGTCAGTGTTTGACCCTCAGTACCTGTAAAAAGTTTTAAAAAATATAATTATCTACTGTTATGCAGCCATATTGTCTTTTTATTGTGATGTTTACGAGAAAAGAAATATTCTTACCAGCCCAGTTCAATGACAGGGTGAGAAAAACACACAAATAAATGTGTCTGATCATTTTGAAACCAGTTTTCTCTGCCCAGTCTACAGTGTTTCTGTCAGTGATCTAGACCCTGTTCATCACTCTGCAACACATATGTAGAGATGGAAGAATCAGAGATTTGCATTGACTCCTCCTCAACAGGGAACATTTTCAAATACCAAATGTCCTCACCTCACTTTAACATCCACTTTTTGAAATCATACCGTATGTTTACTGTATACATCCATATATTATCTTTAATCACTTAACCCTTAAGACGTCCTTTATATATATATATGTGTATATATATATATATATATATATATATATATATATATATACATATATATATATATTTGTATTATATATACATATAATTTTGGGGGGTTGACGCTTTAAAGGGCTTTATATTTGCATAACTCCACAGTTTTTTTTATCAAAACAAATATGGCCTTCTAAGAGAAAACACTTATGAATTTGGACACACACTACACACACACCATCAATCCATCATCAGTAGCAACATGCATGTGTCATTTCATTAGCAAGGCACACTTGCAGAAAATTGTAAAAAGTGGGACATTTTTCTGGATGCTTTGAAAAGGAAAAGCAGCTCTACCTGGTGGACAAATAAGAAATAACATTCATTAAAAAAATAGAAGGACAGCACTCCAAAATAAAACTTAAAGGAATGAATTAGTTTATATTAAAATAAATGTGGGATCAAAAATTACATTTTTAATTAGACATTTTTTTGTTTTAGGATCAAATGTGTCGGTTTTTGTGTAGTTGAACCATTTTAGGCAAATTTAAGGAACCTGCACGACAATTCCAAACTTTTTAAAAAGAAATATCCTCTGGCTAATTTCAGATATATTCATTCAACACAACAAAAATGGCTTGAAAAAAAATTTAATTGGAAGAAATGTCAGGGTCACAGGGGGGCTGAAGCCTCCATATGTTTATAGTATTATAAATGTAGTTGTTCTTTTTATTGTTTAATGTAAAGTTTAATACACTATGCAGTATATGAATCATTACAAACACATGTTGAGAGAAACCATCAGCTGTCATATGAATTAGTAATACTGAGAGTCCTTTTCTCACAAAGCACTAAACCAGTCAACAGTACATTTTGTGTGGTGCAGTGGTTTGTATCGAGTAAGTTCTAAATGTTTCAGTTTGTATGTGTTTTGTAAAGCATTTACAACGATTTGATTGAAAAAAAAAAAAAAACAACCAAATCTAAGAAAAATACATGAGTTCAGATGATTTCAAACTGTTTCTTGGCAGTGAATCAAGAGACCAGAGTTTTTCCGTCTCAACAGGAAACACACATCTCACAAGTTTCTAAAAAGGAATGTTGCTGCCTCACAACTCGAAGGACAGCGGTTCATATTCACCTTCCTGTGTGCTGTGGTCTTTCTGGTGGGGTGGGATTCAAACCAGCGACCTTCTGCATCCTGCAAAATATTAAATGTTAAACATATTAAATTTTGTAGAAAGCTTGTGTCTGTTGGAATAAAGCAGTTTTATTTGATGTTTGTTCAGCTGCAGAAAAAAAATGTTTTTCACCTGTTTTTCATCTGATGTGCTGAGTTTTTGTACAGCGTTTCAACCTCCTGTGTCACTGTGTGGATGCACAATAATAAACAGCAGAATCTTCAGTTGTCAGACTGTTCATCTGCAGATACACCTGCTTTCTGCTGTTGTCTCTGGAGATGGTGAACCGGCCTTTGACTGAGTTTGAGTAGTAGGTGCTATCACTGATACGAGCAACCCACTCCAGTCCTTTTCCAGCAGCCTGTCTGATCCAATTTAACCAGTGATCACTACTGAACCCTGAATTTGTGCAGGTCAGTCTGTGGGATTCTCCAGGTCTTTTAACCACTGGTTCAGACTCAGTCAGTGTTTGACCATCAACACCTGCAGAAATTGTAAAAGCTCATTATCAACTGTTATGCAGTATTATTGTCTATATATTATAATATTTGAAAGAAGAAAGAAAGAATTGTTCTTACCAGCCCAGTTCAATGACAGGATGAGAAAAACACCCAAATAAATGTGTCTGATCATTTTTCAGCCAGTTTTCTCTTTCCAGTCTACAGTGTGTCTGTCAGTGATCTAGACCCTGTTCATCACTCTGCAACACATATGTAGAGATGGAAGAATCAGAGATTTGCATTGACTCCTCCTCCTCATTAAGATACATCACCTCACATAAACACACACCTTTTAATCACATGTTAATAGTATAATAGTAAGCAGAAATTGTACCACATGGCCAGAAGACAGTATTTCTAAAAGAAATCATTGATCTGTTTTTTGTTTTTGTTTCTTACTTTTATTTTTTATTTAGTTTTTGGTGAATGCACATCTTAGGAGGCAAGTCAAACTCAGTAGTGGCAGCCAGTGAGAAATGTTGGTACGCAAGAATAAGTCCCGGTGCAAGTACTACTACAGTACATACTGCTGCGTACTGGTCGAATTCAAGCACTACATGAGCCAAAAGACTGATGGTCCTGTTATAAAGGACAAGGGTCAGCATGTGAGCTGTGTGCAGTCTGCAGCAACACAGCATCAATGTGATACACTGTGGGCAGAGGTGGTAGAAGTGCAGCACACATGTAAAAGTGCAGGTATTGGCCAACACTTCAAGTAGCACTTCAAATCTTTTACTTTAGTAAAAGTTTATTCACTTAAAGTGCAAAGCTAAAGCACTTCATACAGAAATGGTGCAGTTCATTTTTGTACAGTAGTATTGTGATTACAGTGATTAAGGATTAATGAAAAGATTTTTATCTGACCTCTACAGGTTTATTGTGAATGACTCACAGACTTACAAAGCTTTGTACAGCTGCTCCACAAAGTCTAATCGCTGTGGCTCATCAACTCCATAAAGGATTTTAGTCACGATTTGGTGAAAATTGGAGAATAATTATTTCACACAAGTCATATGTCATCTGCAAAGTGTCAGTCAGGGCTGCTCTTCACTGCTAATTTCACAGGTGATTATCATATTTAAATAGAGAAAAACAAACCTAGTCAGTGATGTTGTATTTTTAATTGCAATAAAGCAGAACATAAAGCAGAACAGTATGTTTAAAAGGGAATAAAGCTGAAAAAATATCTGTGTGAATTACCAATAAACAGCAATTCACAAATATACATTTTGTTAAAATGGGTGAAATTGAAAATTGAAAAACTCCGTAACACATTAATCCTCTAATCTTAAATGTTAACAGGAGCCTGTCTGATCCAGCCAATCCAGTAGCTGCTGAGTGTAAATCCAGAGGTTGTACATGTTAATCTGTGAGATTCTCCAGGTCTTTTAACCACTGGTTCAGATTCTGTCAGAGTCTGACCATCAACACCTAAAAAAGAAAAAACATAAAAAAATAATAATCATTACTATTTAAAACAAAACAAGCAAATTCATCAGTAAATTTCTAAATTTTAAACACAGTTCAACTGAGTGACATGTTCACCTGTCCACCAGAGAGTTAACAGCAGCAGTCCTGTCCTACAGTCCATCATGTTCAACTGTTCATCCACTGCTCTTTGTCATCCTCTCTGCAGGCAGATAAGTAGAAAACATTTGAGTTTTGCATTGACTCCTCCTCACTGGGAGGATACAACTAGATTAGATTTCAACCTGATTTTAGTTTAGTGAAAATAAAGCTGCAACCTTCCATTTAAAACATTACACATTTAAATACTTTCATTATTTCATTGTGTTATTATCATTACAGCAGCAATCATTGCAGAACGTTACATCACATTTTATTGGTTCTAAGTAATAATCACCAGATAACATATTGAGGAAACTTTTTTTTTAGAAAACTGATATTGGATCATTAAAGCAGTACAATAACAATGATTAAGTTAAGACTAAAAACCACTTACCAAACTATACGACTGCTTCTTGGACCTTGGGACAGTGTTTAAATATAGTCCTTGACTGTCCTCTGGAGTTTTAACAGCAACAGTAGATTATTTTAATGCTCCAGTAAAGGACATCACATTTCCAAAACAGGGAAATATTAAGTAAAAGTAATATTTCAGAAATGGGTTTAATACCTCTGTAATAACATTATAGGGGCATATTTTAGTAATAATGTAACATGCTTATTGTGTTGAGAATAAAAACTCATAGTGAAATATCATGATAATTACTACAGTAATAACCAGGTAATACGGTGGAATAAATAATGGATATGTTTCAGTAATAAGAAGCTAAAAACGCAGAATGTGACAATAATGTAGAAATCAAGAACCAAGAGCTACAAGTATTAGCTGTAAATACTTCAAGCCGTTTCTGTATAATACGTATGAAGTCATATGTCGTGTGGACAAACTCCCTCTTACATGTTTCAGTACAGTTGTGCTGCTGTTGGTCTTCATTATTACATAAAGGAAAATAGCTTATTGGAAACTTTATAGCTGAGTTAGTAAAATGACATTTTTCGTTGTTTTAAAAACTTTCTAAAAACAAGTCATAAGACACTTTTGACACAGGCACATTTAACAATATTTATGTACCAATATGTTACATGAATATGACTATTATATTACTCTTTTCATGAAATTATTGTGACAGTGTGTTTTTTTCCTGATAGATAAAGTGTATATCTTGTGTATATCTATATATATCTATATATCTATCTATGTCTATCTGAAAACTTTATCAATCAATGTCTTCTGAGCGTATCACATTGACAATTACTTTATTTTTTTTATACAATGTTTTTTTAGTTTATTTCATATAAAATATTTAGTTACATGAATAAAACACAGTCTGGATCAGAGAAAACTTACAAACACAACAATAAAAACAAAAAGCAGTTTAATGGATGGTCTATGTTCTTTGGATTGTATCAGTGATTTTGTACAAATTCATTTCTCTTAGTGTCAGATGCAGACAGAAGTGTTTTTTACTTTATCTGATGTGCTGAGTTTTTGTACAGTGTTTCAACCTCCTGTGTCACTGTGAGTCTCTGGCACAATAATAAACAGCAGAATCTTCAGTTGTCAGACTGTTCATCTGCAGATACACCTGCTGTCTGCTGTTGTCTCTGGAGATGGTGAACCGGCCTTTCACTGAGTTAGAGTAGTAGATGTTGCTGCTGCTAGGATATATACGAGCAACCCACTCCAGTCCTTTTCCAGCAGCCTGTCTGATCCAGTTCATATAGGGATCACTACTGAACCCTGAATATGTGCAGGTCAGTCTGTGGGATTCTCCAGGTCTTTTAACCACTGGTTCAGACTCAGTCAGTGTTTGACCATAGACAACTGCAGAAATTGTAAAAGCTCATTATCTACTGTTACGCAGTATTATTGTCTATATATTATAATATTTGAAAGAAGAAATAAAGAATTGTTCTTACCAGCCCAGTTCAATGACAGGATGAGAAAAACACCCAAATAAATGTGTCTGATCAGTTTTAAACCAGTTTTCTCTTTCCAGTCTACAGTGTGTCTGTCAGTGATCTAGACCCTGTTCATCACTCTGCAACACATATGTAGAGATGGAAGAATAAGAGATTTGCATTGACTCCTCCTCCTCATTAAGATACATCACCTCACATAAACACATTATACAAGATTATAAATTATTATCATTATTATTATTATCTTGAGATGTGATGTCTGAGTCTCTCACAAAGTACAAAACCAGTCAGCAGGACAGAAATGTTCTGCATCAAGACATTGTGTGGTGCCTTGGTTCATTCAGTATTTTTGATGAAGCTGTTGTTGATTGCTAATGGGAAACAGGAGCACATGTGAACACACAACATTTTCAAATCAGATATATTTAATATTTAATTATTTAATTCTCAATGCAGAAGAAAGAATCTTATTCCCTCAACCTAATGGTATGAAAAGTATTGTGAGATTCTGTATCCTTGAGACTTTATGCATCTCAGTTTTTTAATTTTGCTCAGATAGGTAACAACAATCTGAATTTTGCCATCAATCAGAAATCAGAAAAAATCAGGAATCACAATGTTGTATTACAATTATTATATTTTTAGCACTGATTTGACCCTATTTCTTTCACTATGCTGATCTTAAAATGCTTTGTGGTCTCAGACCGTCAGGAACATCGTGATCACATGTGGTCGTGCACATAGTAAAAGCACAGACTGAGTCACTCAGTGTTGTTTATGAAGAAGAAAGAAGTGCTACTTTTCAACTTGCTGGTCCAAATATACTGCTGGGAAAGATCCAGCCACTTCCTCATCATGAACCCACTTCTTTAGTCTAAGGCCACCACAGATCACCCTTAAATATTCCCTTTGTAAAAACAAATTACATAAATAAAATAATGAACAAACAGGAATTCAAACACCGTTACAACAGTAACTTTTCTCAAAATCTGTGTTTCTGTGTTTTCAGTTAAAGCTGTTTTTATTTCATTCTTGGTTGGTAGTTCCCCAGTTAATACAGCACTTTCTGCTGCCCCCTGTAGGGTTTATATAAAACATATTTAAGGAGTTTTTGTAAAGCCTCTCTGCTTCCTTGAACCAGTGTGTCTCTCTGGCACAGTAATACACAGCAGAGTCCTCTGTCTTTAAGTTGGACAGTCTCAGATACACCATGCTGTTGCTGTTATCTCTGGTGATTTCTATTCGTCCTCGCACACTGTCGGCATAAAACTTTCCACTTCCATCGGCATAAATGAATCCAATCCATTCTAGTCCTTTTCCTGCAGGTTGTCTTATCCAGTTCATATTATAGCTTCTAAATGTGAAACCAGATCCTCTGCAGGACAGACTCAGAGTCTCTCCAGGTATTTTCACTACTGAAGTAGAAGGAATAGACTCCATACTCTGACCTGTAACAACTGATGACATGAAAGAGGAACCACAGAAGAAAGTATTATCATGGGGAGATTGTTGTTGTCTGATAATCGATAAACCAGAAAGAACGAGGAGAACTCACAGGTCAGAGAGAGAGAAACCAGCAGAAGAGTGAGTGTGTTGATCATCCTGAGGCTGGAGATGTGACCTCTGATGCTCCACACACAGTATAAGAGCAGTCAGCAGGACAGAAGGACACTGTACACACTGAACATTTGCATCAGGGTATGATGGAGGGGGGGTGGCAGTTTGCTCTAATTTACTTCAGCCATATGAATTAATGTGACTTTTACCATTTAGCATGTTCTCATGCTTTATTATTTCATGAACATATGTGTTGTATATATATATATTGTTCTACACCTTTGTAGTTTTGTGCTTTTTGGAGGTTTGCACAAAGCCACATACATACTGTGGTAATACCTCCAGTGTTTTGAAAGAGAATCTACTACAGGATTGTGTAGTGAAGTGGACACGTTCCTGTCTGTTTAAATAATTCTGATTACCAAAAAATGTAAATAAGTATATAAAAGGTGGTATAGCTACAATATAAGTCAAATTCAATTAGGAAACAGAACAGAGCTACTGTATTTAATCACAAAGATAGAAAATGTAATTTTAGGTTTTATAGAAATCATAAAGGCAGAATTATGTTAAAGATTTTCTCACTTACTGAAGTTTAAAGCAAGAAAAAATTACTAATTTCATTAGTTACATCCAGTTTCATAAGTATATTTTCACTTACTTCAATTACTGTATCTTGAATTATTAGTCTGAGGGCTCCCTCTTCAGGTGCTTTCATGTTACAATTGGTCGGGCATATTTTTTTTCAGGTCCCCTGACAGTGTGTGTTTATGGATGGATTCAGTAATGGAGACTTGTTTTTCTCAGAAGACACAGAAAGTCTTGTATTGTTCTCACATGAGTTAGTAACAGGATGGAAATAACGACTAAATCTTCAGGTCTGATCCTTATAAAATCTTCTTGTCTCTGTCCAGTCACCAGTGTGTTTGTCTGTGATGTCTGTTTGTCTGTGAAACACATGTAGAGCTGGAAACACTAAACTCTGCATTATTGATTCTGTTAAAAGGTAAATTAAATTTTGCTTTTATCTTCTACAAACACTAAAATGACCAGTTTCGTATTTATGTTCATTAACATTTACTTTCACCGCATTTCTATTCATTATAATATTGTATCCAGCCACTTTCATGGGCTGCATATTGTGTATGTAATGATTATGTTTCAATAAAATTGAATTAAAAGTTAGTACATCTCTACAAAACTTTAAACAAAGCAGAACATTTAAACCGACTGGAAGTGAGGATTAAATACAGGTTGCATTAGAAGTTTAGTTAGAAAGTGTTGATACAGCAGAAGATTTGAAGGACTCTCATGTTGTATAGAGCAAAAGACTGACTTTCCTCATAGCTTTAATCCTAGAGGGAGAATTTGTTTTCATATCTGAAAATGTTTTAATTATTGAAATCAGTTGCCTGATGTTTAGGATTTTATTTATGCCTCACAAAATGTTTGTTTAAATTCAAGCAAATCACTAAAATATTGAACATTTGCAGTCTGGATCACATTTTAAAGAAAACTTACAATAATATTAACAATAATAATAATAAATAATTTTAATAGGGTTTATGTTCCTCTGAGTCTTATACAAATGTTAAACTAATTAATTTCTCTTAGTGTCAGTTGCAAGCAGCAGTGTTTTTTAGTTTGTCTGATGTGCTGAGTTTTTGTACAGTGTTTCAACCTCCTGTGTCACTGTGTCTGTCGAGCACAATAATAACCAGCAGAATCTTCAGTTGTCAGACTGTTCATCTGCAGATACACCTGCTGTCTGCTGTTGTCTCTGGAGATGGTGAACCGGCCTTTGACTGAGTTAGAATAAGCGATGTAGGCATTATCATCACTAATACGAGCAACCCACTCCAGTCCTTTTCCAGCAGCCTGTCTGATCCAAGCAATATGGCGATCACTACTGAACCCTGAATATATGCAGGTCAGTCTGTGGGATTCTCCAGGTCTTTTAACCACTGGTTCAGACTCAGTCAGTGTTTGACCATCAGTACCTAAAGTCATTAAAACAACTTATTAGTTAACACAGTCACAATGTCTTTAAATCCGAATAATTGAGCTCAAAATGATTATTTTTCTTACCAGTCATCTTAATAAACAGGATGAGGAAAGTAACCAAATAATTAGGTTTGATCATTGTCAAAGCCAGTTTTCTCTTTCCAGTCTACAGTGTGTCTGTCAGTGATCTAGACCCTGTTCATCACTCTGCAACACATATGTAGAGATTGAAGAATCAGAGATTTGCATTGACTCCTCCTCATCATTAAGATACATTCCCACACACGTTTTAATCACATGTTAATATTATGGTAAATGTAGTTATGATTTTTTATGTTTAGTGATTTTTCCAATTAGAAGCAGAAATTGCACCACATGGCCAGAAGAGTGTATTTCTAAAAGAAATCATTGATCTGTTTTTTTTTTTACTTTTATTTTTTATTTTGTATTTGGTGAATGCACATCTTAGGAGGCAAGTCAAACTCAGTAGTGGCAGCCAGTGAGAAATGTTGGTACGCAAGAATAAGTCCCGGTGCAAGTACTACTACAGTACATACTGCTGCGTACTGGTCGAATTCAAGCACTACATGAGCCAAAAGACTGATGGTCCTGTTATAAAGGACAAGGGTCAGCATGTGAGCTGTGTGCAGTCTGCAGCAACACAGCATCAATGTGATACACTGTGGGCAGAGGTGGTAGAAGTGCAGTACACATGTAAAAGTGCAGGTATTGGCCAACACTTCAAGTAGCACTTCAAATCTTTTACTTTAGTAAAAGTTTATTCACTTAAAGTGCAAAGCTAAAGCACTTCATACAGAAATGGTGCAGTTCATGTTTGTACAGTAGTATTGTGATTACAGTGATTAAGGATTAATGAAAAGATTTTTATCTGACCTCTACAGGTTTATTGTGAATGACTCACAGACTTACAAAGCTTTGTACAGCTGCTCCAAAAAAAAAAAAAAACCTAGTCAGTGATGTTGTATTTTTAATTGCAATAAAGCAGAACATAAAGCAGAACAGTATGTTTAAAAGGGAAGAAAGCTGAAAAAATATCTGTGTGAATTACCAATAAACAGTAATTCACAAATAGACATTTTGTATAATTGTGAAATAAGTTTATTAAGTTTTTTCTGGGGGAGATGAACTGTGGCTCTGTTCAAACATGGTTCTTAAAATATAAATTTTCTCTTAAAATGTAAATAGCAGAACAGTGTGTGTGTTTGTGTTTGTGTGTGTGTGTGTGTGTGTTATTATTATTTATTTTATGCAGAGAATTCAATAATTTAAAATGTCTGAAAAATATAACAAACATTATATACAGTAAATTATCATGTATGAACTAGCAGAAATAGAAAAGTACTTTAAGCAGAAATTCACCACAGTGAGAAATGACTATATCTGTTATTGGCACTGTCAGTATCAATACCAACAACAGAAGAACAAAGGTGTAGAAAGGTGAAAATGTTTGGGTTTGGCCAACTGATTTTTTTAAACTGACTTGTGATAAAGAAAAATCAATCTGAATATAATATCTAAAAAATCTTGCTACTGTCATTTAAAAGCAACAAACAAGCACAAACTAAATAACTGACCAGAAATATTTATTTACATTTATTTACACAGAGAAATTAACACTTCCTCCTAATGAATATATTTTTTTTCTGAAGTTTGGAGACTAATGCAGAAAACATTCACACAAATTATTTGTATCCTTAAAATAACCTGTCCTGACAATCTTTTTTTAATTTCAGAGAGACAAACTAAAGAGAGTGACACTAAGCACAATAAAAATTCTGCCCATGTCTTTTATTTCAGAAAAAAAACTTTATTATTGAAAGAGTCTTTGATTTCACTCTAACCTTCTTTAAGAGTCGTCAGTTAAAGGTTGTCAGTTAAATACTTCTACTGTAAATACTGCTTAGATATTTCAAAAAAAAACATTGAACAGTGCAGTTTTTGTTTGTAGTTCTGTGACATCAGTCTTTTAAATTAAGTTTAAATAAATAAATTATGATGCAATAAACACAATTTTCTGACCAACCTCATCTGATGCTGTAGGATTTTGTACAGCTGCTCAACCAACTTCAGACACTGTGAGTCTCTGGCACAATAGTAAATAGCAGAATCTTCAGTTGTCAAACTGTTCATCTGCAGAAACAGCTGCTCTCTGCTGTCATCTCTGGAGATGGTGAACCGGCCTTTGACTGAGTTAGAATAGTAAGTGATGCCACTGCTGGGATGGATATGAGCAACCCACTCCAGTCCTTTTCCAGGAGCCTGTCTGATCCAGTCCATATAATAGCTACTGAATGATATTCCCGAGGTTGTACATGTTATTTTGTGGGATTCTCCAGGTCTTTTAACCACTGATTCAGATTCAGTCAGAGTCTGAGCATCAACACCTGTTAGAGAAACAAACAAGGAAATAATTCAGTTGTTTGAAATGACCATTTTAAAGACATTTAAGGATTAGTATTAAATCTTCACCTGTCCAGCAGATGGTTAACAGCAGCAGTCCTGTCCTGAAGTCCATCATGTTAAACTGTGTGTCCACTGCTCTCTGTCAGACTCTCTGCAGACTGATAAGTGGGAAACATCTGAATTTTGCATTGACTCCTCCTTTTGCATTAACAGTTCCTCATATCAACTCTGAACAGGAGCCAAATGGGACTATTCACCTTATTACTTTAAAGGGATTTAGTTTAGAGAGAATCTGACTTCATGAAACAATTTTAGTTCAGGTTTCCAGTTATCATTTAGGTTCTGCCTGTTGTCCCATATGGTCTAGTGGTGAGGATTCCTGGTTTTCAGCCAGGGACTCTGGGTTCAACTCCCAGTATTGGAAGACTTTACCTTTAACACTGAACCATCTACGCTGGCTTTAGTCTTTAATGCTGCATCCTCAAAGGCCTAATGCACAAAAACAGTGACTGTGCTGTGAATTTAAACTATAGGTGGCTGTCACTCATCTGATCACAGCATCAATGGTGCTTGTCCAAAGGACATAAACAAATATTTATTACCTGCTGTACAAAATCATTAAACTAAACAACTATTAACCATAAGAGATAAGAAAGAACCTCAATGCAGCCTGTTAAAATGTGTGAATCATGTTTTTATTTCATTCTTGGTTGGTAGTTCCCCAGTTAATATGGCACTTTCTGCTGCCCCCTGTACTAGAATGTATTTTATTACCATTACATCCAGTTTCATTAGTATATATTCAGTACTATACAGTATGTTTTGTCTCAGGTATCTTGAATTATTAGTCTGAGGGCTTCTCTTCTGGTGCTTTCATGTTACAAGCGGTCGGGCACTGAGAGGGTTTTTTTTTTTTCAGGTCCCCTGATGGTGTGTGTTTATGGATGGGAAATTAATATAGTCCTTGTTTGCTGTTTTACTACAGGAATTATTTCACAAGCTTTTTGTTTACTAAGTTGCTCTTGAATTTTTCAGTACAATTGTGCCACAGTTGGTTGCCCTTCGTTGTTGCATACAGGAAAACAGATAGAAACCTTGGTGTGATTCAGATCTGATTGTGGGATTCATCCTCAAACCAGACCCCAAATCTGCTGAACACTTGACTTTTGTTTGTTCCAAAGTCAAACAACAACATGTGGTGAGGAAGCTTTTACCTTTTATGCGCTGAGCTGTTGGAACAGTCCGAGGATCTGAGAACATCTGAGAGGGTTGATGGTCTTCTGAAAACATACCTGACAGAATAAGAGACCTGATATCTGATGGACAGACGTTGACCTGACTGCACAGTCACAGAGTCTCGCTGTGTCAGCTGTTCACACTTCACACCTGTGGAGAAAACATGATACATTTATAGCATTAGCTCCAGCAATGCAGTCATATTAACTTCAGATGACTCCAGATGTTCTTACCTGCCCAACTTATACACAGGATGAAAATAACAACTTAATATTCAGGTCTGATCATTGTAAAAGCCTGTCGTCTCTGTTCAGTCACCAGTGTCTTAGTCAGTTATTTAGTGTCTTTGTTTCAGTCTCTACACATATCTAGATATAGAAACAATAAAATTTGCATCCACTCCACGTCCTTTCACAATGACAGTGTATATTCATATTCAACTGATGTACTTAATTATTTTAGCCAGCTGCTTTTGGTGGATTAAACTTAAACTTTCTTCAATGAATAATGGTCATTTCACAACTGCTGTTGGAAATATTGACTTTAATCTTCTAAAATTATTGAAATTCTAGGTATAGTATTAATTCAAACCTGTGATTTGCCCTTTACTTCACATATATTATAATATTGTATTGAGCTCTTCTCATGGCCTGAAATTTTTGAATATAATCCTTAGTTTATATTGATTTAGTACAATCCCACAAATGTTTAAGCAAAGCAGAACATTTAAACCTTCTTGAAGTGAGGATTGATTGCAGGTTGCATTGTACATTAATACGTTTGAAGAACGATCACTTTGTGTAGAGCAGGAGACACTTTCCTCATAGCTCGAATAGTGAAGGGATCATTTGTTTTGACATCTAAAAATGTTTTCATTATATATATCAATTTCATATATTCCTGATAAAATGCTTTTTTTAATGCAGACATATAAAAAAATTACTGACATAAAAAAAATATTACATGTTCACAGTTTGGATCAGAGAAAACTTACTTACCAATACAACAATAATAACAAAAAGCAGTGTAATAATTGATCTATGTTCTTCTGATTGTGATGTCTGTGTTGTAGGTTTAGATGGTACAAAAATGAAATTTAAAGAAACAGTGAATGTTTGGCTTTGTTTGGGGGGTTTTGTACAGTGTTTCAACCTCCTGTGTCACTGTGAGTCTCTGGCACAATAATAAACAGCAGAATCTTCAGTTGTCAGACTGTTCATCTGCAGATACACCTGCTTCCTGCTGTTGTCTCTGGAGATGGTGAACCGGCCTTTGACTGAGTTTGAGTAGTAGATGCTGCCACTGTCTGAGTGAATAGTAGCAACACACTCCAGTCCTTTTCCAGCAGCCTGTCTGCTCCAAGCAGCATGGGGATCATCACTGAACCCTGAATATGTGCAGGTCAGTCTGTGGGATTCTCCAGGTCTTTTAACCACTGGTTCAGACTCAGTCATTGTTTGACCCTCAGTACCTGCAGAAATTAAAATAACTAATTAACCACTGAGATATAACTGTGTATAAGTAGTTTTTTGAAGAAAGCAGTTATTGTTCTTACCTGACCAGTTAGTGGACAAGATGAGAAAAACACCAAATAAACAGTGATTGATCATTGTTAAAGTCATTTGTCTTTGTCCAGTGTGTGTCTCTGTCAGTGATGGAGTCCCATGTCCTCACACTACAAACACATATGTAGAGATGGAAGAGACCAGAGTTTTGCATAAGCTCCTCCCTCTATATGAAAAACACACAAGTGTCAACTCTCTAGTAAAGTATTTAATAATTATTGTTTTGCAACATTATTTTACTTTAATATTAATTTGATTTGTTCCTTCATTTGGTTTTTAGCTAAAATACTCATTTATTTGGTTTAAAATTAAAACTATGTACATTTACACCAATTAGTTAACATGTGTATTTATCAATTTTACGAAAAATTGTGTGAGATGTTCTCAATGTCCCAAAATGTCCTCGTGTATCTGGTATAAAACTTATTACCACACAATGTTTACACAAAGAAACACATATATACTTCATATAAATACACAAAGATATAAAGTACATAGTAAGGATATGACCAAAATAATTTCATAACAAAGAACAAGATGTCAGCTTTGTTTTTTAATGTTTAATAGACATAAAGTCTGTTTCCTCTGTGTTTCTAAATGCACTGCTACATTTTACCTTTTATAATAGCTGATTTTTAAACCTTTGTAAACATTTTTTTAATCATGTAAATGAATGAAAATAGTTTCTCTCTTTACTGAAACGGTGAACTGGTGTTGAAATCCTTCATGGTCTGAGGCAGGGGTCTAAGACTGGCAGCCGGGGGGCCAACTGTGGCCCTCGAGACGATATTTTTTGGCCCGCAGGACGAAATTAAAGTTTAATGTAGTTTTAAATAATTGGCACTTTACCGCGCTGTGTACGGAAGGTTCCTTTTTTTGTGCAAGCTGGAGCTGAACCAACCTACCAATCACAGTGGAGTATATGGCCCCAGGGGCAGGGCCATCGGCCGGACTTGATGCAAGCGGACAAACATTGCACAACTATGTAGGCGCCCGTCTAACATCCCATAACCGTCATAGAATTATTACTTCTTACTGTGTTTGAAATGAGCACTTTTGACTTCGAGCTGGACGAACTCAATGTTACCGGCGTTAACAACCAACACCCATGTTCCGTTGACGATGTCACAGACCACCGATGTGGCCACTCAGCCAGCTCCCGCCTGCCATCCATCTTCGGGGTCAGGCTGGAGCCTCATCAGGGGCTTACCCACCTTGGTTATATAGTCAACAGAACATCGGTGTTGGCTACGACATACCGCTGAATCCATGTGGTTATTATAGAAAATAAAAGCCATTAAATAACGACTCCATGGCTGCATCCCATTGTTTTATAGAATAAATAAATAATGGTGTCCCACTGTCCCAGCTGATAAGGAATAGCCCGGTAGCAGTCCACTGTTTTTGCTATCTGTTGGATCGCTAGCGCTACATTGGTACTTTCTACCATCTACAAATGTTATGATGTTCAAGTCATCATGAAAGACATGACCCTTTTTTCTTTAATGTGTAAGATGGCCCTCCTGTGCTTCAGATGGAGCTCATTGACTTGCAGTGCAACTCTGACCTCAAAGAAATGACCCCTGGCTCCCCTCAGCTTTCGAGAACGTTCGAGTGGACCATTTAACTTTTTGGGAGAACATATTTGTACAAAAAGTTTTTCTCTAACTTGAACCTCAATCAGTCCAAGTACAGGTCCAGACTTACTGATCATCATCTTCAAGCCATACTGAGGGTCTCAACTGCTTCCTCCCTCAAGCCAAATGTGGCTCAGCTATGTGAGAAGATTTATTTAATTTATTCCTGTTCTGAGGCTACTCCTCTGGTGGCTTCATGTAACAAGTGTTCACACACTGAGGGGTTTTTGTGTTACTGTGAGTCTCTGGCACAGTAATACACAGCAGAGTCTTCAGGCTGCACATTCTGTCCATTTAGAGTCACTGTCTGACAGTAAGTCTCTAATTCAATACTGAATATGTTGTTTAGTGAATCTTTTTAGGATGAATTTAAATTATATTTCATCCCAATCCACTCCAGTTTTTTCCCTGCAGGTTGTCTTATCCAAGACCTGACAGGTGAAGTTTAAAGCAAGAAAAAATTGAGCACTGAGAGGGTTTTTTTTTTTTCAGGTCCCCTGACATTGTTTGATTATGGATGGGAAATTAATATAGTCCTTGTTTGCTGTTTTACTACAGGAATTATTTCACAATCTTTTTGTTTACTAAGTTGCTCTTGAATGTTTCAGTACA
The DNA here is from genome assembly GCF_033026475.1 of Channa argus. NCBI lineage: Eukaryota > Metazoa > Chordata > Actinopteri > Anabantiformes > Channidae > Channa > Channa argus. The sequence goes on from NC_090211.1 coordinate 17,255,370, forward strand.
GCTGCGCCACAGCTGGTTGTTCTTTCTAGTTGCATACAGGAAAACACATTCAGATCTGAATGTAGGATTCACCCCAACCAGATTTTTAACATCTTAAAAACAGCAACATGTTCTCTTACTGAGCAGCACAGACAGACAGACATGATTTTAATCCACCATCATTTTATTTCTTTAATCTTTATTTAAATGATGGGTTTATTGTTCTGTCGTGTTCTCTCATAAGGTCGTCTAAACAAAGCAGTTTTAGTTGGGAATATGATTTTACTGTATTGATGGAGTTGAAACATTTAATATCTGTGAGCGTGAAGCACAAACAGCAATATACACATTTATATACACATATTATTTCAACCTCCTGTGTCACTGTAAGTGCTGAGCACAACAAACAGCAGAATCTTCAGCTGTAGTTTGAATAATTAACATAAAAAAATTACAGACTTCTGATTGGATTCATGTAAAATAGAACAGTATCATTCTTCATAATAATGTCATATAAATTGATTTACTAATCCTAAAACTAATCCTAAAATCATTCGTGGTCTTAGGTCTCCTCCTCTGGTGGCTTCATGTAATCCACTCCAGTTTTTTCCCTGCAGGTTGTCTGGTCCAAGCTGTCCAGGAGCCAAGAGAATAAGAGACCTGACAGGTGATGGACAGACGTTGACCTGGCTGCACAGTCACAGAGTCTGGCTGTGTCCACTGTTCACACTTCACACCTGTAGATGAAATATAGTGAACTTATAGCGTTAGTTTCAGTAATGGAGACTTGTTTTTCTCAGAAGACACAGAAAATCTTGTATTGTTCTCACATGAGTTAGTAACAGGATGGAAATAACGACTAAATCTTCAGGTCTGATCATTATAAAATCTTCTTGTCTCTGTCCAGTCACCAGTGGACACCAGTTTGTCAGTGATGTCTGTTTGTCTGTGAAACACATGTAGAGCTGGAAAAACTAAACTTTGCATCAACTCCACCTCCTTGGTACTGATTCTTTAAAAAATTAAATTAAAATTTGCTTTTATCTTCTACAAACACTAAAATGACCAGTTTAGTATTTATGTTCATTAACATTTACTATCACCTTATTTCTATTCATTATAATATTGTATCCAGCCACTTTAATGGGCTGCATATTGTGTATGTAATGATTATGATTCAATAAAATTAAATTAAAAGTTAGTACATCTCTACAAAACTTTAAACAAAGCAGAACATTTAAACTGACTGGAAGTGAGGATTAAATACAGGTTGCATTAGAAGTTTAGTTAGAAAGTGTTGATACAGCAGAAGATTTGAAGGACTCTCATGTTGTATAGAGCAAGAGACTGACTTTCCTCATAGCTTTAATCCTAGAGGGAGAATTTGTTTTGATATCTGAAAATTTTTTTATTATTTAAATCAATTCCCTGAAGTTTATGATTTTATTTTTTCCTCACAAAATGTTTGTTTAAATTCAAGCAACTCCTCCCTCTCTATAAAAAACACATATCTCAGATATTTCTGGAAAAACATATCATCATGTTACTTCAACCATGACAGCTGAATACTTCATATAATGAGACTAATAAAAGTAGTTTTTTTATATTAATATGATAATATGATAAAACTGCAGATTCAAATCACATAAATTTTGGAAGTTGTTTACTAAATATTTTTATTAACTGAACCAAATCAGTGTTTTGTAATGTTTGATAAACCTACATTTTTCTTTCACATGATAACACACACACTGTCATTTTTAAATAATTTTCTGTTTTTATCATTTATTAACTTATTACTGATTTAGCAATTTATGTAACTTAATTATTTATTTTAAAAAAGCTCTTTACTGTAACTGTGAACTGCTCCTAAAAAAATGGTCTGAGGCTCCTCCTCTGGTGGCTTCATGTAACAAGTGTTCACACACTGAGGGGTGTTTGTGTTACTGTGTGTCTCTGGCACAGTAAGACACAGCAGTGTCTTCACATTCTGTCCATTTAGAGTCACTGTGTTACTGGAAGACTCTTAGTCAATACTAAATTCATTCACTGGTGAATATTTGAACTAAGAGTTTGCATTATCTCTCATCCCACTCCAGTTTTTTCCCTGCAGGTTGTATTTTATATATAATGATTGTGTTTCAATAAAGCAGAACATTTAAACCGACTGGAAGTGAGGATTAAATACAGGTTGCATTAGAAGTTTAGAATTTTATTTATGTCTCACAAAGTGTTCGTTAAATTCAAGCAAATCACAAAAATTTTGAACAATTGTAGTCTGGATCACATTTTGAAGAAAACCTACAATAATATTAACAATAATAATAATAAAACATTTTAATAGGGGTTAAGTTTCTCTGAGTGTGTTAATGATGTTAAACTGGTTAATTTCTCTTAGTTTCAGATGCAAATAGCAGTGTTTTTTACTTTGACTGATGTGCTGAGTTTTTGTACAGTGTTTCAACCTCCTGTGTCACTGTGAGTCTCTGGCACAATAATAAACAGCAGAATCTTCAGTTATCAGACTGTTCATCTGCAGATACACCTGCTTCCTGCTGTTGTCTCTGGAGATGGTGAACCGGCCTTTGACGGAGTTTAAGTAGTAGATGTAAGTACTGGTATCACTGATAGTAGCAACCCACTCCAGTCCTTTTCCAGCAGCCTGTCTGATCCAAGCGTTCCAGTAATCGCCACTGAACCCTGAATATGTACAGGTCAGTCTGTGGGATTCTCCAGGTCTTTTAACCACTGGTTCAGACTCAGTCAGTGTTTGACCATCAACACCTGCAGAAATTGTAAAAGCTCATTATCTACTATTATGCAGTATTATTGTCTATATATTATAATATTTGAAAGAAGAAAGAAAGAATTGTTCTTACCAGCCCAGTTCAATGACAGGGTGAGAAAAACACCCAAATAAATGTGTCTGATCATTTTTCAGCCAGTTTTCTCTTTCCAGTCTACAGTGTGTCTGTCAGTGATCTAGACCCTGTTCATCACTCTGCAACACATATGTAGAAAAAAAAAAAATCAGAGATTTGCATTGACTCCTCCTCCTCATTAAGATACATCACCTCACATAAACACACACCTTTTAATCACTTGTTAATATTATGGTAAATGTAGTTATGATTTTTTATGTTTAGTGATTTTTCCCATTTGAAGCAGAAATTGTACCACTGTACTACTTTTATTTTTTATTTAGTTTTTGGTGAATGCACATCTTAGGAGGCAAGTCAAACTCAGTAGTGGCAGCCAGTGAGAAATGTTGGTACACAAATTATTATGTGTAAACTAGCAGAAATAGAAAAGTACTTTAAGTTAAAATTCACCACAGTGAGAAATGACTATATCTGTTATTGCCACTGCCAGTATCAATTTTAAACTGACTTGTGATAAAGAAAAATCAATCTGAAAATAATATCTAAAATCTTGCTGCTGTCATTTAAAAGCAACAAACAAGCACAAACTAAATAACTGACCAGAAATATTTATTTACATTTATTTACACAGAGAAATAAACACTTCCTCTTAATGAATGTATTTTTTTTCTGAAGTTTGGAAACACATGCAGAAAACATTACCACAAATTATTTGTATCCTTAAAATAAAGATGATTTTGTGTATTTATTGAATATTTTATAGTGTAACTATCTGATTTACTATCCTGACGATCTTTTTTAATTTCAGAGAGACAAACTAAAGAGAGTGACACTGAGCACAAAAATTAATTCTGCCCATGTCTTTTATTTCAATAAAAAACTTTATTATTGAAAGAGTTTTTGATTTCACTCTAACCTTCTTTAAGAGTCGTCAGTTAAACGTTGTCAGTTAAATACTTCTACTGTAAATACTGCTTATATATTTAAAAAAAAAACATTGAACAGTGCAGTTTTTGTTTGTAGTTCTGTGACTTCAGTCTTTTAAAAAAAGTTTAAATAAAAAAAATAAATGATGATGCAATAAACACATTTTTCTGAACTACCTCATCTAATGCTGTAGGATTTTGTACAGCAGCTCAACCAACTTCAGTCACTGTGGCCTCGGGCACAATAATAAACAGCAGAATCTTCGGTTGTGAGACTGTTCATCTGCAGAAACAGCTGCTCTCTGCTGTTGTCTCTGGAGATGGTGAACCGGCCTTTGACTGAGTTAGAGTAAGAGATGCCGCTACTGTCTGAGTAAAGACCAGCAACCCACTCCAGTCCTTTTCCAGGAGCCTGTCTGATCCAGCTCATATAATAGCTACTGAATGATATTCCAGAGGTTGTACATGTTATTTTGTGGGATTCTCCAGGTCTTTTAACCACTGATTCAGATTCAGTCAGAGTCTGAGCATCAACACCTGTTAGAGAAACAAACAAGGAAATAATTCAGTTGTTTGAAATTATCATTTTAAAGACATTTAAGGATCAGTATTAAATCTGCACCTGTCCAGCAGATGGTTAACAGCAGCAGTCCTGTCCTGAAGTCCATCATGTTAAACTGTGTGTCCACTGCTCTCTGTCAGACTCTCTGCAGACTGATAAGTGGGAAACATCAGAGTTTTGCATTGACTCCTCCTCACAGGGAGGAAACAAGTGGACTGGACATAAATGTCATGTTTGGTGAAACGAGAAGCTTTTTCTTTCTAATTATCATCATTATCATGACAATCACAGAAGAAAGATTTGTGTCAAGTTGAGTCCAAAGTTCATAACTACAACACCAGATCACTGACTTTAACAGCTCCTCATATCAACTGTGAACAGGGGCCAAAGGGGACAATTCATCTTAGTACCTCAAAAGAATATTTCCCATATCTATACAGTACATCTATAAACCATTCATCCATTTTTAAAAAGACAGATTCTATATCTGTTTCTCTTCTTCTGTTACTGTAAAACTTTTTTTTGTTGTTCTCTCCTGTGTCACTGAGTGGATTTCAAATAAATAAGCTGTGGAGACTTCAGCTTTTGTAGATTGTGGACATGTTTGGTTCACCAAAATAGTTCCATGATAGAAATGTCTAAATATGTTTTACCTGCTAAAACCATTTTTTAACTATTACTCTTAACATACAGTTAGGAAAACCACATCCTTAAGAAACAGGAACTCACAAACCATAACAGCAGTTGTCTCTGTCACACTGTGTATTTCCATGTGCATATTTCATGTTCGTGCCCATTTTATGTGTCTTACTGCCACCTGCTGGCTCCACGTTAAACATGCAGATATTTTTATTTTATTGATTTTTTTGCTTCATTTCCTCCTGTACCCAGTGTGTTTTTCTGGCCCAGTAATACACAGCAGAGTCCTCCTCTGTCTCAGATAAGTCAATGCTGTTGCTGTTATTTGGGCTGATTTTAAATTAGCCTTGCACACTGCTGCTTTCATCACTGCTTCTACACTCACTGGCCACTTTATTAGGTACACTTGTACAATCTGCTACAATCCAATACAGCAGCTCTACCATCAGTTCTACTTTTACAATGTTATAAATTCTCTTTTTTAAGGTGAAAATGTCAGGAAGATAATTCTACTCTCTTTTAATTACTGAGGTCAAAGTGGGCAGGGAGTCCTTCTGGAGTTCATTAGAGTGGTTCTAATGTTTTGGCCATCTCATTCATTTTAAATAGAGTAACCCCTAACAAGCCCGGTAGAAATTGGGGAGGGTTGCGTCAGGAAGGGCATCCGGTGTAAAAACTGGGCCAAATCAATATGCGGAAAATGATCCGCTGTGGCAACTCTGAACTCATGGGATGAGCTGAAAGGACAAATAAATAAATAAATAAATAAACTCGTTAAATAAACTCGTTTTAAATAGAGTTGTCAAAACATTAGAACCACCTCTTCTTATAATGTGTGTAATGTTATTTTATTTCTTTTCTGATCTGATACGTCCTTTAGGATTTTGTACATCTGCTTAATCTACCTCTGTCTATCAACAGCCGATTCTTCAGTTGTCAGACTGTTCATCTGTATCCTTCACTCAAAAATGCACAATGCAGTGACATTAGGACCAGGTTTTCTTGAACTACCTGACATCCATTATGTGAGGGACATGGACATCTGATGACAGCTGTAGGATTTTGTACAGCAGCTCAACAGACTTCAGTCACTGTGAGTGTCGAGCACAATAATAAACAGCAGAAACAGTTCAGTGATTAAAAACAATTAACAAAATAATTTAATGTAGTAGTTATAGAGTCAGGATAAATGAAAACATCAATTAAATTATAATTCTTTTTTTCTTTTATTACTGAAATGTGACCCGGTCTGAAATCATTAAATTAAATAAAAAGCCAAAAAAGAGGTGATGGTCAGACGTTGACCTGACTCGAGGTCACAGAAGCTGTGACAACTGTTCATACATCTCAGCTCTGAAGCTGAACCAGACACAACCTCAAGTTCACCCTTAAAAAGTCTCAGCTAGCATTTTTATTCAAAACTACATTTATATTTGATTCTGTTTTTTTGAACCCTGGTGAATTTAACTGGTGAATTTAGAGGAAATAAAGCAGACAGATTGTTCAGGGGTGAGCGTCACTTTCAGTCCCTTAACTTTGACCAAACAATATAGAGTTAAAACATTCACATTATAAATGTAGCACAAAGCAGCTTGTTTATATTTTATACTTGGGCATTATTTTCTTGCTGCATACACTAAATTACCTTTTAGCATTTTCTGCACAGCAAACAGCCTTATCTCACTATGAGGGAGCTCCTGCAATTACTAATCCAGCTCCACCTCACGTAGTGTTGAATGTGACGAGTAGAAAACACTGAGTTTTTGTACAGCGTTTCAACCTCCTGTGTCACTGTGAGTCTCTGGCACAATAATAAACAACAGAATCTTCAGTTGTCAGACTGTTCATCTGCAGATACACCTGCTCTCTGCTGTTGTCTCTGGAGATGGTGAATCGGCCTTTGACTGAGTTAGAGTAGTAGGTGCTAGTAACCTGGATGGTGGCAACCCACTCCAGTCACTTTTCCAGCAGCCTGTCTGATCCAGTGCATATAATAGCTGCTGAATGTGAATCCAGAGCCTGTACAGGTCAGTCTGTGGGATTCTCCAGGTCTTTTAACCACTGGTTCAGACTCAGTCAGTGTTTGACCATCAACACCTGCAGAAATTGTAAATGCTCATTATCTACTGTTATGCAGCCATATTGTCTTTTTATTGCGATGTTTACGAGAAAAGAAATATTCTTACCAGCCCAGTTCAATGACAGGATGAGAATAACACACAAATAAATGTGTCTGATCATTTTGAAACCAGTTTTCTCTGCTCAGTCTACAGTGTGTCTGTCAGTGATCTAAAGCCTGTTCATCACTCTGCAACACATATGTAGAGATGGAAAGAAATCAGAGATTTGCATTGACTCCTCCTCCTCATTAACATAAATCACCTCACATAAACACACACCTTTTAATCACACGTTAATATTATGGTAAATGTTGTTATGATTTTTTATGTTTAGTGATTTTTCCCATTTGAAGCAGAAATTGTACCACATGGCCAGAAGACTGTATTTCTAAAAGAAATCATTGATCTGTTTTCTTTTTTACTTTTATTTTTTATTTAGTTTTTGGTGAATGCACATCTCAGGAGGCAAGTCAAACTCAGTAGTGGCAGCCAGTGAGAAATGTTGGTACACAAGAATAAGTCCCGGTGCAAGTACTACTACAGTACATACTGCTGCGTACTGGTCGAATTCAAGCACTACATCAGCCAAAAGACTGATGGTCCTGTTATAAAGGACAAGGGTCAGCATGTGAGCTGTGTGCAGTCTGCAGCAACACAGCATCAATGTGATACACTGTGGGCAGAGGTGGTAGAAGTGCAGTACACATGTAAAAGTGCAGGTATTGGCCAACACTTCAAGTAGCACTTCAAATCTTTTACTTTAGTAAAAGTTTATTCACTTAAAGTACAAAGCTAAAGCAGTTCATACAGAAATGGTGCAGTTCATGTTTGTACAGTAGTATTGTGATTACAGTGATTAAGGATTAATGAAAAGATTTTTATCTGACCTCTACAGGTTTATTGTGAATGACTCAAAGACTTACAAAGCTTTGTACAGCTGCTCCACAAAGTCTAATTGCTGTGGCTCATCAACTCCATAAAGGATTTTAGTCACAATTTGGTGAAAATTGGAGAATAATTATTTCACACAAGTCATATGTCATCTACAAAGTGTCAGTCAGGGCTGCTCTTCACTGCTAATTTCACAGGTGATTATCATATTTAAATAGAGAAAAACAAACCTAGTCAGTGATGTTATATTTTTAATTGCAATAAAGCAGAACATAAAGGAGAACAGTATGTTTAAAAGGGAATAAAGCTGAAAAAATATCTGTGTGAATTACCAGTAATTAATTAAACAGTAATTCATAAATATACATTTAGTTTAATTGTGAAATAAGTTTATTAGGTTTTTTCTGGGGGAGATGAACTGTGGCTCTGTTCAAACATGGTTCTTAACATATAAATTTTCTCTTAAAATGTAAATAGCAGAACTGTGTGTGTGTGTGTGTGTGTGTGTGTTAATGTTATTTATTTTATGCAGAGAATTAAAACATTTAAAAAGTCTGAAAAATATAACAAACATTATATACAGTAAATTATCATGTATAAACTAGCGGAAATAGAAAAGTACTTTAAGCAGAAATTCACCACAGTGAGAAATGACTATATATGTTATTGCCACTGTCAGTATCAATACCAACAATAGAAGAAGAAAGGTGTAGAAAGGTGAAATGTTTGGGTTTGGCCAACTGATTTTTTTAAACTGACTTGTGATAAAGAAAAATCAATCTGAAAATATCTAAAATCTTGCTGCTGTCATTTAAAAGCAACAAACAAGCACAAACTAAATAACTGACCGGAAATATTTATTTACATTTATTTACACAGAGAAATAAACACTTCCTCTTAATGAATTTTTTTTTTTCTGAAGTTTGGAGACACATGCAGAAAACATTCACACAAATTATATGTATCCTTAAAATAAATATGATTTTGTCTATTTATTGAATATTTTATAGTGTAACTATCTGATTTACTGTCCGACGTTTTTTTTTTAATTTCAGAGAGACAAACTAAAGAGAGTGACACTAAGCACAATAATAATTCTGCCCATGTCTTTTATTTCAGAAAAAAAAATTATTATTGAAGGAGACTTTGATTTCACTCTAACCTTCTTTAAGAGTTGTCAGTTAAAAGTTGTCAGTTAAATACTTCTACTGTAAATACTGCTTAGATATTTCTAAAAAAAACATTGAACAGTGCAGTTTATGTTTGTAGTTCTGTGACTTCAGTCTTTTAAATAAAGTTTAAATAAATAAATACATTATGATTAAATAAACACATTTTTCTGAACTACCTCATCTGATGCTGTAGGATTTTGTACAGCAGCTCAACCAACTTCAGTCACTGTGAGTCTCTGGCACAATAATAAACAGCAGAATCTTCAGTTGTCAGACTGTTCATCTGCAGAAAAAGCTGCTGTCTGACGTTGTGTCTGGAGCTGGTGAACCGGCCTTTGACTGAGTTAGAATAATAAGTGCTGCCACCATCATAACTGATAACAGCAACCCACTCCAGTCCTTTTCCAGCAGCCTGTCTGATCCAGTGAATCCAGTGATCACTACTGAACCCTGAATATGTGCAGGTCAGTTTGTGGGATTCTCCAGGTCTTTTAACAACTGGTTCAGACTCAGTCAGTGTTTGACCATCAACAACTGCAGAAATTGTAAAAGCTCATTATCTACTGTTATCCAGTATTATTGTCTAGATATTATAATATTTGAAAAGAGAAAGAAAGAATTTTTCTTACCAGCCCAGTGAGAACAATGACAGGATGAGAAAAACACATAAATAACTATGTCTAATCATTTTTCAGCCAGTTTTCTCTGCCCAGTCTACAGTGTGTCTGTCAGTGATCTAAACCCAGTTCATCACTCTGCAACACATATGTAGAGATGGAAGAATCAGAGATTTGCATTGACTCCTCCTCCTCATTAAGATACATCACCTCACATAAACACATTTTTTATAAGATTATAAATTATTATCATTATTATTATTATCTTGAGATGTGATGTCTGAGTCTCTCACAAAGTACAAAACCAGTCAGCAGGACAGAAATGTTCTCCATCAAGACATTGTGTGGTGCCTTGGTTCATTCAGTATTTTTGATGAAGCTGTTGTTGATTGCTAATGGGAAACAGGAGCACATGTGAACAAACAACATTTTCAAATCAGATATAAATGTGGCATATTTAATTCTCAATGCAGAAGAAAGAATCTTATTCCCTCAACCTAATGGTATGAAAAGTATTGTGAGATTCTGTATCCTTGAGACTTTATGCATCTCAGTTTTTTAAATTTGCTCAGATAGGTAACAACAATCTGAATTTTGCCATCAATCAGAAATCACAATGTTGTATTACAATTATTATATTTTTAGCGCTGATCTGACCCTATTTCTTTCACTATGCTGATCTTAAAATGCTTTGTGGTCTCAGACCGTCAGGAACATCGTGATCACATGTGGTCGTGCACATAGTAAAAGCACAGACTGAGTCACTCAGTGTTGTTTATGAAGAAGAAAGAAGTGCTACTTTTCAACTTGCTGGTCCAAATATACTGCTGGGAAAGATCCAGCCACTTCCTCATCATGAACCCACTTCTTTAGTCTAAGGCCACCACAGATCACCCTTAAATATTCCCTTTGTAAAAACAAATTACATAAATACTATAATGAACAAACAGGAATTCAAACACCGTTACAACAGTTACTTTTCTCAAAATCTGTGTTTCTGTGTTTTCAGTTAAAGCTGTTTTTATTTCATTCTTGGTTGGTAGTTCCCCAGTTAATACAGCACTTTCTGCTGCCCCCTGTAGGGTTTATATAAAACATATTTAAGGAGTTTTTTTAAAGCCTCTCTGCTTCCTTGAACCAGTGTGTCTCTCTGGCACAGTAATACACAGCAGAGTCCTCTGTCTTTAAGTTGGACAGTCTCAGATACACCATGCTGTTTCTGTTATCTCTGGTGATTTCTATTCGTCCTCGCACACTGTCAGCATAAAACTTTCCACTTCCATCTGTATAAATGAATCCAATCCATTCTAGTCCTTTTCCTGCAGGTTGTCTTACCCAGTGCATGCTAAATGAGCCAAATGTGAAGCCAGATCCTCTGCAGGACAGAGTCAGAGTCTCTCCAGGCGTTTTACCTACTGAAGTAGAAGGAATGGACTCCATACTCTGACCTGTAACAACTGATGACATGAAAGAGGAACCACAGAAGAAAGTATGAGCATCGAGAGATTGTTGTTGTCTGATAATCGATAAACCAGAAAGAATGAGGAGAACTCACAGGTCAGAGAGAGAGAAACCAGCAGAAGAGTGAGTGTGTTGATCATCCTGAGGCTGGAGATGTGACCTCTGATGCTCCACACACAGTATAAGAGCAGTCAGCAGGACAGAAGGACACTGTACACACTGAACATTTGCATCAGGGTATGATGGAGGGGGGTGGTAGTTTGCTCTAATTTACTTCAGCCATATGAATTAATGTGACTTTTACCATTTAATAAGAAATGTGGTCTTTCAGACATTTTTATAAATAATAATGTTGCTGTCCTGCTTTATTATTTCATGAACATATGTGTTATATATATATATATATATATATATATATATATATATATATATATATATATATTGTTCTACACCTTTGTAGTTTTGTGCTTTTTGAGGTTTGCACAAAGCCACATACATACTGTGGTAATACCTCCATTGTTTTGGACAATGTACTTAGATAGTGAATATTTATAACTCAAACTCAATTAAGAAACCAAACAGTGACTGTACTGAATCACACAGACAGAAAATATAAAAAAATGTTTTTAGAAATATATTTCTATAAAATATATATATATATATAAAATATATAATAAATTTAGGTTTTGCAGAAATCATACAAGCAGAATTATGTTAAAGATTTTCTCTTATTACTGAGTTGTTTTTTTTTTTTTTGTCCTTTCGGCTTATTCTGTAAGTTCAGGGTCGCCACAGCGGATCATTGTCCGTACGTTGATTTGGCACAGTTTTTACGCCGGATGCCCTTCCTGACGCAACCCTCCCCAATTTCTACCGGGCTTGGACCAGCACTGCACTGCTGGGGATGTTTTTATCGTGTGTGTTTATGAATGGGAAATTTATATAGTCCTTGTTTGCTGTTTTACTACAGGAATTATTTCACAATTCTACAAAATGTTCTCTTACTGAGCAGCACAGACAGACAGACATGATTTTAATCCACCATCATTTTATTTCTTTAATCTTTATTTAAATGACGGGTTTATTGTTCTGTCGTGTTCTCTCATAAGGTCATCTAAACAAAGCAGTTTTAGTTGGGAATATGATTTTTGTGTATTGATGGAGTTGAAACAGTTAATATCTGTGAGCGAGAAGCACAAACAGCAATATACGCATTTATATACACATAATATTAACCTACAATAATATTAACAATAATAATAATAAATAATTTTAATAGGGTTAATTTTCTCTGAATCTTTTACGAGTGTTAAACTAGTTAATTTCTCTTAGTGTCAGATGCAAACAGCAGTTTTTTTTACTTTGTCTGATGTGCTGAGTTTTTGTACAGTGTTTCAACCTCCTGTGTCACTGTGACTCTCTGGCACAATAATAAACAGCAGACTCTTCAGTTGTCAGACTGTTCATCTGCAGATACACCTGCTGTCTGCTGTTGTCTCTGGAGATGGTGAACCGGCCTTTCACTGAGTTAGAGTAATAAGTGCTGCCACCACCTTCATTGATACCAGCAACCCACTCCAGTCCTTTTCCAGAAGCCTGTCTGACCCAGTGCATATAATAGCTGCTGAATGTGAATCCAGAGGCTGTACAGGTCAGTTTGTGGGATTCTCCAGGTCTTTTAACCACTGGTTCAGACTCAGTCAGTGTTTGACCATCAACACCTGCAGAAATTGTAAAAGCTCATTATCTACTGTTATGCAGTATTATTGTCTACATATTATAATATTTGAAAGAAGAAAGAAAAAACGAATTGTTCTTACCAGCCCAGTTCAATGACAGGAAGAGAAAAACACATAAATAAATATGTCTGTTCATTTTTCAGCCACTTTTCTTTTTCCAGTCTACAGTGTGTCTGTCAGTGATCTAGACCCTGTTCATCACTCTGCAACACATATGTAGAGATGGAAGAATCAGAGATTTGCATTGACTCCTCCTCATTAAGATAGATCACCTCACATAAACACATTTGTTATAAGATTGTAAATGTAATTGTGATTTTTAATGTGTAGTCTCATGTCTAATAAACAGTATAGTGTACAGTATAAATGATAAGAACATCGTGAATTATTACAGTCAATATAGGTGCTAGCGTTATTATCTTGAGATGTGATGTCTGAGTCTCTCACAATGTACAAAAACCAGTCAGCAGGACAGAAATGTTCGGCATCAAGACATTGTGTGGTGCCTTGGTTCATTCAGTATTTTTGATGAAGCTGTTGTTGATTGCTAATGAGAAACAGGAGTTGAAACAATTAATATCTGTGAGCGTGAAGCACAAACAGCAATATACACATTTATATACACATATTTTTTCAACCTCCTGTGTCACTGTAAGTGCTGAGCACAACAAACAGCAGAATCTTCAGCTTTAGTTTAAATAATTAACATAAACAAATTACAGACTTCTGATTGGATTCATGTAAAATAGAACAGTATCATTCTTCATAATAATGTCATATAAATTGATTTAAATGTTTTAATTACATTTTTTAAATTTGTTATTTTTAGGGCTCCTCCTCTGGTGGCTTCATGTAATCCACTCCAGTTTTTTCCCTGCAGGTTGTCTGATCCAAGCTGTCCAGGAGCCCAGAGAATAAGAGACCTGACAGGTGATGGACAGACGTTGACCTGGCTGCACAGTCACAGAGTCTGGCTGTGTCAACTGTTCACACTTCACACCTGTAGTTGAAATATAGTGAACTTAGAGCGTTAGTTTCAGTAATGGAGACTTGTTTTTGTCAGAAGACACAGAAAATCTTGTATTGTTCTCACATGAGTTAGTAACAGGATGGAAATAACGACTAATCTTCAGGTCTGATCATTATAAAATCTTCTTGTCTCTGTCCAGTCACCAGTGTGTTTGTCTGTGAAACACATGTAGAGCTGGAAACACTAAACTTTGCATCAACTCCACCGGCTTTATTGATTCTGTTAAAAAGTAAATTAAAATTTGCTTTTATCTTCTACAAACACTAAAATGACCAGTTTAGTATTTATTTTCATTACCTTTACTTTCACCGCATTTCTATTAATTATAACACTGTATCCAGCCACTTTCATGGGCTGCATATTGTGTATGTAATGATTATGTTTCAATAAAATTGAATTAAAAGTTAGTGCATCTCTACAAAACTTTAAACAAAGCACAACATTTAAACCGACTGGAAGTGAGGATTAAATACAGGTTGCATTAGAAGTTTAGTTAGAAAGTGTTGATACAGCAGAAGATTTGAAGGACTCTCATGTTGTATAGAGCAAGAGACTGACTTTCCTCATAGCTTTAATCCTAGAGGGAGAATTTGTTTTCATATCTGAAAATGTTTTAATTATTTAAATCAGTTGCCTGAAGTTTAGGATTTCATTTTTTCCTCACAAAATGTTTATTAAAATTCTAATAAAAAAAATGTTCTGACTGTATATGAGTAAAGTATTGAATGGTTGTGGATCACATTTTTTAGAAAATCTACAATAATGATAATATTAATATTAATAGTAATAATAATAGCAATAATAAATGTTAATAGGGTTTATGTTTCTCTGAGTGTATTAATAATGTTAAACCGGTTCATTTCTATTAGTGTCAGATGCAAACAGCATTAACTTTTACTTTGTCTGATGTGCTGAGTTTTTGTACAGCGTTTCAACCTCCTGTGTCACTGTGTCTCTCGAGCACAATAATAAACAGCGGAATCTTCAGTTGTCAGACTGTTCATCTGCAGATACACCTGCTGTCTGCTGTTGTCTCTGGAGATGGTGAACCGGCCTTTGACTGAGTTTGAGTAGTCAGTGCTTGTACTATATACAGTGGCAACCCACTCCAGTCCTTTTCCAGCAGCCTGTCTGATCCAAGCAATATAGGGATCACTACTGAACCCTGAATATGTGCAGGTCAGTCTGTGGGATTCTCCAGGTCTTTTAACCACTGGTTCAGACTCAGTCATTGTTTGACCCTCAGTACCTGTAAAAATTATATAACTTATTCATACTGAAATATAATGGTGTTGTCTTAATAATAGAAAAGCAGTTATTGTTCTTACCTGACCAGTTAGTGGACAAGATGAGAAAAACAACAAATAAACAGTGATTGATCATTGTTAAAGTCATTTGTCTTTGTCCAGTGTGTGTCTCTGTCAGTGATGGAGTCCCATGTCCTCACACTACAAACACATATGTAGAGATGGAAGAGACCAGAGTTTTGCATCAGCTCCTCCCTCTCTATGACAAACACACAACATCACTGGAAAATTTGTGAATAATTATCAATACATATCAACGTCTTGATATGATCATTTTTATTCATTTTTTTACGTATTTTTGGAGATATGACAAGTTTTTTAAGCCAGTCCTAATTCACTGTGTGGAGAAGCTACATGACGTAAAAGGCTACAGTGTGATTCAGTTCTTGCATTAAGAAAACATAACATAAGACTAAATAAAACTATGGACATGAACATGTAGCATTTCAGGTAAATCCACAGTAACAACTTTTAATAGATTAAATCTTATAGATTTCCTTCTTTAGTGTACAATAAACTGCTCCTGACATCATTGATGGTCTGAGGCTCCTCCTCTGGTGGTTTCAGGTAACAAGTGTTCACACACTGAGGGGGTTTTGTGATGGTTTGTTTTGCTGTAAGTGTCACAGTAAAACACAGCAGAGTCTTCAGGCTGCACCTTCTGTCTATTTCATCCATTTATTCCCACCATCAAACTTAATAAACAGGATGACAAAAATAACAAAAATCTGACTATTGTCTGATTATTGTAACAACCAGTTGTGTCTGACAATTCTACCGTATGTCTGTCAGTAATTTAGCCTCCATCATTTGCTCTTTAGTAAATATGTAGGCGTGATTATGAAGATGATGATTTGCATCGACTCCACCTTCTTGAACAGTAAAAGAAAAAAACTCCTTTTATCTGAATTAAAATACATCAGTTTATATTTAGTGTTTATTTAGCCATAATTCACCATGTTTTGCCTCTTTATTTAAATTGGATGGAATTCATCATTGCTCATCAGGTGGAAAATGAATAGTTGTTTTGTCATCCATACTGATCTTTTCTCAATATTTCACACGTGTTCATCACTGATTTCTCATTTTACAACATTGCAACTTTTCTATGGGCAAATATTTCCAGATTAGCTGTTTTTCAACTTGTTGTACATTTGTAAATTCACATATGCTACTTATTTATTCTGCCTAGCAGCACTTGATGTACTAATCTTCTAGTTTCTGCACTGATTTCACAACTCAAAGACCTACGGCTTCCACACTTTGAGTTGGCATGAGAGATAAAATATTGTGTGTTTCCTTCTTTTTCTTTTTTATTATTTCATGTACACATATACATATAGACTTACATCAGTAGAATATTTAATTTTGCAGTCAGGATTATTTATTGGGGAAAACCTTTGTACTTGAGTTATTATGTACATACACAGTATTCAGTAATACAATATTAAGTGTGGTCCGGGTCACATATTGCAGTGTACAGGCCGTCTGTTGGATTAAAGCAGTTTCATTTGGTGTATGTTCAGCTGCAGAACAAATTATTTTTCACCTGCTCTGATGTGCTGAGTTTTTGTACCGTGTTTCAACATCCTGTGTCACTGTGTCGATGCACAATAATAAACAGCAGAATCTTCAGTTTTCACACTGTTCATCTGCAGATACACCTGCTTTCTGCTGTTGTCTCTGGAGATGGTGAACCAGCCTTTGACTGAGTTAGAATAATAAGTGCTGCCACTGCTACTGGTGATAAGTGCAACCCACTCCAGTCCTTTTCCAGCAGCCTGTCTGATCCAAGCAACCCAGGGATCACTACTGAACCCTGAATATGTGCAGGTCAGTCTGTGGGATTCTCCAGGTCTTTTAACCACTGGTTCAGACTCAGTCAGTGTTTGACCATCAACACCTGCAGAAATTGTAAAAGCTCATTATCTACTGTTATGCAGTATTATTGTCTATATATTATAATATTTGAAAGAAGAAAGAAAGAATTGTTCTTACCAGCCCAGTTCAATGACAGGATGAGAAAAACACCCAAATAAATGTCTCTGATCATTTTTAAGCCAGTTTTCTCTGCCCAGTCTACAGTGTTTCTGTCAGTGATCTAGACCCTGTTCATCACTCTGCAACACATATGTAGAGATGGAAGAATCAGAGATTTGCATTGACTCCTCCTCCTCATTAAGATACATCCCCTCACATAAACACACACCTTTTAATCACATGTTAATATTATGGTAAATGTAGTTATGATTTTTTATGTTTATGATTTTTTAACATGTTTCAGTACAGTTGTGCTGCTGTTGGTTGCTCTTCATTGTTACATAAAGGAAAATAGCTTAATGGAAACTTTATAGCTGAGTTAGTAAAATGACATTTTTCGTTGTTTTAAAAACTTTCTAAAAACAAGTCTTAAGACACTTTTGACACAGGCTCATTTAACAGTATTTATGTACCAATATGTTACATGAATATGACTATTATATTACTCTTTTCATGAAATTATTGTGACAGTGTGTTTTTTTCCTGATAGATAAAGTGTATGTCTTGTGTATATCTATATATATCTATATATCTATCTATGTATATCTATCTGAAAACTTTATCAATCATTGTCTTCTGAGCGTATCACATTGACAATTACTTTATTTTTTTTATCCAATGTTTTTTATTTTTATTTCATATAAAATATTTAGTTACATGAATAAAACACAGTCTGGATCAGAGAAAACTTACAAACACAACAATAAAAACAAAAAGCAGTTTAATGGATGGTCTATGTTCTTTGGATTTTATCAGTGATTTTGTACAAATTCATTTGTCTTAGTGTCAGATGCAGACAGAAGTGTTTTTTACTTTGTCTGATGTGCTGAGTTTTTGTACAGTGTTTCAACCTCCTGTGTCACTGTGAGTCTCTGGCACAATAATAAACAGCAGAATCTTCAGTTGTCAGACTGTTCATCTGCAGATACACCTGCTGTCTGCTGTTGTCTCTGGAGATGGTGAACCGGCCTTTGACGGAGTTTGAGTAGTGGATGGTGCCACTGCTAGGATTTATGTAAGCAACCCACTCCAGTCCTTTTCCAGCAGCCTGTCTGATCCAGTCCATATAGGGATCACTACTGAACCCTGAATATGTGCAGGTCAGTCTGTGGGATTCTCCAGGTCTTTTAACCACTGGTTCAGACTCAGTCAGTGTTTGACCATCAACACCTGCAGAAAATTGTAAAAGCTCATTATCTACTTTTATGCAGTATTATTGTGTATATATTATAATATTTGAAAGAAGAAAAAACGGATTGTTCTTACCAGCCCAGTTCAATGACAGGGTGAGAAAAACACCCAAATAAATGTGTCTGATCATTTTTAAACTAGTTTTCTCTGCCCAGTCTACAGTGTGTCTGTCAGTGATTTAGACCCTGTTCATCACTTTGCAACACATATGTAGAGATGGAAGAATCAGAGATTTGCATTGACTCCTCCTCATCATTAAGATACATCTTTTAAAAGGAACATTTTTATATCAATTTTTTATATGTTATGTACTTAAGGTTTTAAATGATTAGGTCTTTTTTCAGAAATATACATAACAGGTACATGAAAGATATTGTGTAGTACAACTTCTCAATGTACTATATTCTAAAAGAATCTATTCTCTATTCATTTTATGCAGCAATTGTTGTAAAAATAGTGTATTATATGTGTATGTTGGTGATTATTTGTGCAAATTGTTTTAAAAGTCTCATTTTAAAATAATCTGGAGTGAATCAGCAAGAAGATGCTTTAAGTAGCAGCTTACAGGATGATCGTGATGTTTACAGAAGACTACTGAAAGTCTGTGAGCTTCATTGTTGTCACCTTTGTAGATTTGTGAATCCAACAATATAACTAAATTCTAACTGCTGAACAAAACCTTTATATAATATTAATATTATATTTGCAGTGCTTTGTTCAAGATGTAAAAAGAATATTTCTCTCAGTAAACTGATCTTATAATCATTAGTGGTCTCAAAGCCCCCTCTGGTGGCCCAAGTATTCACACACTGAGGGGTTTTTGTTCAGCTCTACTGATGGTTTGTGTTACTGTGACCATCTGGCACAGTAATACACAGCAGAGTCTTCAGGCTGCACATTCTGTCCATTTAGAGTCGCTGTGTTTCTGGAGGAAACTAAATCAATTCTGAACTTGTTCTTTAGTGAATCTTTGTAGTCTGTGGTGTATCCAACACGTGCAGTTCCAATCCACTCCAGTCCTTTTCCTGCAGGTTGTCTGATCCAAGCTGTAGCATAGCTGCTCACAGAATAAGAGACCTGACAGGTGATGGACAGACGTTGACCTGGCTGCACAGTCACAGAGTCTGGCTGTGTCAACTGTTCACACTTCACACCTGTTAAATTTAAAAAGAAGAAAGTGTTTGTGATAAATTTCACCTTGAGGAGAACTGTTGAGTATGACTGATCTATAGAGACTCACATGAAGCAGCTGCCAACAGCAGCAGCACGGCAACAGGAAACATGTTTAATGGTGAAGCTGAAGCGCTGTGAACTCCTGAGACTGTGTGGTGTGAAGTTTTTATAGCTGAGGAACAAGGCAGGTCACTGAGTTTGCATAGAATAAAACGTATGAAGCATCAATGTTTAGTTTTATTATATCTGCAAAATGAAAACACACTTGTTGCTTGTTTTGCTTTACAAATAATATTGAAATTTCTTTACATACTCACTATTACTGTAAACTAATAATGCTTAAAATTAACGTTCCTATTGTGTCAGGGTCGGCACGAATCCTTTTTAGGTTTTAAATGTATAAAAGTACCACAAAGGTTTTTGACTTTCACAGGAACATCTATTTAAAAATAAAACAAAAACACTAAATTATAAATTGCTCTGTTTAAAATTATGATCTTTGTGTTGTTGGGGTCGGTTTCAACTTTATTCATAAAACAATCATTTGTGCCAAAACTGAAATGGTAAAATCTGTTGGAGCTATAAGGACAGAAAGACAAACATATTGCTCGTCTACTGCAAGAAATATTTAAAAGTGACCATGTACTTCCTGGGCTCCGTACTTTACAGTGTGTTAAAGATAAAAAAACTTTTTTTCTGCTTTTAGATATATTATATTTGGGTCAAAATTGACCTGTAACACCACAGATGTTACTATAGTTTATAATATTAAAATTTAAAAAATACAATAAAACAGATTTATTTAAGAGATGGGTTTTAATACCTCCTGGTAACAGTCAGGTAACATAACAAGCTTTTACTTTTTTTATATATAATTCTCTTGAGGTGCATTTTACCGTTTTTTTTTTTTTTTTGGACCCCAAACGAGAGGCATGCTGTCAAAAGAAAGGCCCAGGGGTCCACACCGCATATCTTAAAACCAATCTTTTCATGGATAAGGAAGCGTAACCAGGTAACCAAGAAGTAACAAGCAAATTGGAAGATAAATCCGTGTTTTAAAGGTATTTTATGGCTGATTTAAGACGTCCATAGGATTTGAAAGTGGAAGTAGCAGCCAGGTGCTGCTAATCATCAGCCCGTGTGGAGTTGAGCATAAACAAATTGTTAAAAACCTCAATGAACTGAAACAAATGTAAAGAAGAACGATCCAAAATTCCTAAACAACATTGTGAGAGGCTGATAAAGTCATAACAGATTTAAACTTACTGTACTTTTGAACATGAGTGTGAGACTGAAGAGAATGTATTTCCAGTCAGACACGAGATTTAATTAAGTTCAGATATTTATTTATTGGCTGCATTCATGTGTTTCTTTATTTCAGAGGATCATTTGGATGTCGTCGGTTGGTTTGCGGGTTTCAGTTTTCAGGTTTCAGTTTCGGATTTGGACACAGTTTTAGACAAGAGAAACTTGGAGAAACAGCTGTGAACCAACATCTGTGATGATACACAAACAACTGTGTTCTTTACTTTAGTTAAATAATAGAATCGGCACATTTCACCATTCTGTGGGTGTCATTTGCAGCGGTATCACAAAACAAAAATATTATTATATATAATATTAAAACTATTATTAATATATAGTGTAATAATGTAAATGACTGTAGTCAAAGTTTAGTTTAGTCAGTGAAACTTCCTGGCTGCAGTCACAGAGTCTGGCTGAACTGTTCACCCTTCACACCCATGGAGGAAACAGTAACACGGTCATAATGTCTTCAGAGGACACAAACATCTTTCATTGTTCTTACTCGCCTATAGTTCACAGACAGGACAGAAATAACAGCTAAACATTCAGGTCTGATCATTGTAAAAGCCTGTTGTCTCAGTTCAGTCAGCAGTGGGTTTATCAGTGATTTAGTCCCTTTGTTTCTGTCTACAGCACATACTGTATGTAGTGATGGAAAAACTCTTAGATTTGCATCAATTCCTCCTCCTTCTTCAATTGAAGGCTTTTTATTTAACGTGTTATTTTTAAGGTAATCAACTTATTTACAGTCATCGTGAAAGTTTATGCTTTTTTTTCTTCCCATCAACATTTAGTGGTGACTAATCTCCTGCTTTCTGCACTGTGTAATGATTATTTCATGGCTGCTGTTGGAAATAATATAATATCGAATTTTCCTTTTTATGTTCATTTTAAAAACAGTTTTCAAATGATTTAAACCCGTTTAATAATTCTTACTCACACAAAAGTTACTTTATTATTTTGTTTTGTTTAGCAGCATTCGGGGGCTGAAGCAATGGTTTATTGCATGTGGTATTATACTGCAATAGTTTAGTTCATGTTTAAACAGTAGCAGCTTTTAAAGATCACTGTCCTCAAAGCTTTAATCATGAGGAACATTTATTTTCACAGATGAAAATCTTCTAATTATTGAAAACTTTAAGTTTAGGGTTTTATTAATTCCTCCCAAATCTTATAAATATTGAATGTTTGCAGTCTAATTCAAATTTTAGGGAAAACCCCCAATTAGCTGTCTGCCTGAATAAAGGCGATAAATTGCATGTATGTTCCTCTGAGTGTAATAATGATGCCAGTTGCAGACAGCAGTGTTTTTTACTTTGTCTGATGTGTTGAGTTTTTGTACAGTGTTTCAACCTCCTGTGTCACTGTGAGTCTCTGGCACAATAATAAACAGCAGAATCTTCAGTTGTCAGACTGTTCATCTGCAGATACACCTGCTTCCTGCTGTTTTCTCTGGAGATGGTGAACCGGCCTTTGACTGAGTTTGAGTAGTAGATGCTGCCACTGTTAGGATTTATGTAAGCGAGCCACTCCAGTCCTTTTCCAGCAGCCTGTCTGATCCAAGCAACCCAGGGATCATTACTGAACCCTGAATATGTGCAGGTCAGTCTGTGGGATTCTCCAGGTCTTTTAACCACTGGTTCAGACTCAGTCAGTGTTTGACCATCAGTACCTGTAAAAAGTTTAAAAAAATATCATTATCTACTGTTATGGAGCCATATTGTCTTTTTATTGCGATGTTTACGAGAAAAGAAATATTCTTACCAGCCCAGTTCAATGACAGGATGAGAAAAACACACAAATAAATGTGTCTGATCATTTTGAAACCAGTTTTCTCTGCCCAGTCTACAGTGTGTCTGTCAGTGATCTAGACCCTGTTCATCACTCTGCAACACACATGTAGAGATGGAAGAATCAGAGATTTGCATTGACTCCTCCTCAACAGGGAACAATTTCAAATACCAAATGTCCTCACCTCACTTTAACATCCACTTTTTGAAATCATACCGTATATTTACTGTATACATCCATATATTATCTTTAATCAATTAACCCTTAAGACGTCCTTTAAAATCCTAACACATTTGATCCTAATGACAAATAATGTCACCTTCCCAAAAACTGCTATCAAACTTTTATATATGGATGTTTTTTTCCACTTTAAAACCACTTCAGCCTGAAATATAAATTATATATATATATATATATATATATATATATATATATATATATATATATATATAGAGAGAGAGAGAGAGAGAGAGAGAGAGAGAGAGAGAGAGAGAGATGCTACTGTTTGTTTATATATATATATATATATATATATTATATGTATTATATATACATATAATTTTGGGTTTTTTAACCCTTTAAAAGGCTTTATATTTGCATAACTCCACAGTTTTTTTTATCAAAACAAATATGGCCTTCTAAGAGAAAACACTTATGAATTTGGACACACACTACACACGCACCATCAATCCATCATCAGTAGCAACATGCATGTGTCATTTCATTAGCAAGGCACACTTGCAGAAAATTGTAAAAAGTGGGACATTTTTCTGGATGCTTTGAAAAGGAAAAGCAGCTCTACCTGGTGGACAAATATAAAATAAAATTCATAAAAAAATAGAAGGATAGCACTCCAAAATAAAACATAAAGGAATAATTTAGTTTATATTAAAATAAATGTGGGATCAAAAATTACATTTTTAATGAGACATTTTTTTGTCGTTAGGATCAAATGTGTCGTTTTTTGTGTAGTTGAGCCATTTTAGGCTAATTTAAGGAACCTGCACGACAATTCCAAACTTTTTAAAAAGAAATATACTCTGGCTAATTTCAGCTATATTCATTCAACACAACAAAAATGGCTTGAAAAAATATTGAATGGGAAGAAACGTCAGGGTCACGGGGGGGGCTGAAGCCTCCATATGTTTATAGTGTTATAAATGTAGTTGTTATTTTTATTGTTTAATATCAAGTTTAATACACTATGCAGTATATGAATCATTACAAACACATGTTGAGAGAAACCATCAGCTGTCATATGAATTAGTAATACTGAGAGTCCTTTTCTCACAAAGCACTAAACCAGTCAACAGTACATTTTGTGTGGTGCAGTGGTTTGTATCAGGTAAGTTCTAAATGTATGACCCACCAGGCCCCAATATTACAAACATCACCACTGATCCCTGAATATGTGCAGGTCTTTTAACCACTAGTTGATTAAAAAAATTCTAATAATATGTTTCAAGGAAATAAATTATTTTCCTTAAAGGCAAAATTAGCAGCCACAATAGAAAAAACTCAATAATATTCAGGTCTTTTTCCCCCTGACCCCACCTGTAGTGAATACCCTGGTTTGGGGGTTTGCTCTGGGTGGGACAGTATGGCTAAATTTCAAAGACCACCATACCTCTCTACAGTTTCACCCTAATGAACAGGCCCCTTCTTAAGGTTGGAGGGCTGTTTAAAGGGGGAGCAAGCAATGAGCCAGCCCTCACCTGTGAGGACAGGTCAGCCAATAACAATCCCAGAGTTACCCAAGGCAAAACACCACCCTGGAGCCCGATGAACAACTCGTCTGATTGGACCAACACATCTCTAAAGACATTTCAACAAAAACACAACAATATTAATAGGAAATTGATGCTCACATGACAAAAAGCATTGTTTTATGTGTCAAATGTTAAACCTTTTAATTCTATATTGCACATTTTGACACATGAAAATGTTTTAATTAGTTACAACATTTAATTTAAATTTCCTTTTTTATGCAATCCTCACAAAACATTTATTAAAATTCAGACAAATTAGATAAATGAGACAACAAGCTACATACACAGTGTTTAGTAATAAAATATTGAATGTTAAACAGATTAAAATTTGTAAAAAGCTTGTGTCTGTCTTGATGTTTGTTCAGCTGCAGAAAAAAATGTTTTTCACCTGTTTTTCATCTGATGTGCTGAGTTTTTGTACAGCGTTTCAACCTCCTGTGTCACTGTGTGGATGCACAAAAATAAACAGCAGAATCTTCAGTTGTCAGACTGTTCATCTGCAGATACACCTGCTTTCTGCTGTTGTCTCTGGAGATGGTGAACCGGCCTTTGACTGAGTTTGAGTAGTAGGTGCTATCACTGATACGAGCGATCCACTCCAGTCCTTTTCCAGCAGCCTGTCTGATCCAATTTAACCAGTGATCACTACTGAACCCTGAATTTGTGCAGGTCAGTCTGTGGGATTCTCCAGGTCTTTTAACCACTGGTTCAGACTCAGTCAGTGTTTGACCATCAACACCTGCAGAAATTGTAAAAGCTCATTATCTACTGTTATGCAGTATTATTGTCTATATATTATAATATTATAAAGAAGAAAGAAAGAATTGTTCTTACCAGCCCAGTTCAATGACAGGGTGAGAAAAACACCCAAATAAATGTGTCTGATCATTTTTCAGCCAGTTTTCTCTGCCCAGTCTACAGTGTGTCTGTCAGTGATCTAGACCCTGTTCATCACTCTGCAACACATATGTAGAGATGGAAGAATCAGAGATTTGCATTGACTCCTCCTCCTCATTAAGATACATTACCTCACATAAACACACACCTTTTAATCACATGTTAATAGTATAATAGTAAGCAGAAATTGTACCACATGGCCAGAAGACAGTATTTCTAAAAGAAATCATTGATCTGTTTTTTTTTTACTTGTATTTGGTGAATGCACATCTTAGGAGGCAAGTCAAACTCAGTAGTGGCAGCCAGTGAGAAATGTTGGTACGCAAGAATAAGTCCCGGTGCAAGTACTACTACAGTACATACTGCTGCGTACTGGTCGAATTCGAGCACTACATGAGCCAAAAGACTGATGGTCCTGTTATAAAGGACAAGGGTCAGCATGTGAGCTGTGTGCAGTCTGCAGCGACACAGCATCAATGTGATACACTGTGGGCAGAGGTGGTAGAAGTGCAGCACACATGTAAAAGTGCAGGTATTGGCCAACACTTCAAGTAGCACTTCAAATCTTTTACTTTAGTAAAAGTTTATTCACTTAAAGTGCAAAGCTAAAGCACTTCATACAGAAATGGTGCAGTTCATGTTTGTACAGTAGTATTGTGATTACAGTGATTAAGGATTAATGAAAAGATTTTTATCTGACCTCTACAGGTTTATTGTGAATGACTCACAGACTTACAAAGCTTTGTACAGCTGCTCCACAAAGTCTAATCGCTGTGGCTCGTCAACTCCATAAAGGATTTTAGTCACAATTTGGTGAAAATTGGAGAATAATTATTTCACACAAGTCATATGTCATCTGCAAAGTGTCAGTCAGGGCTGCTCTTCACTGCTAATTTCACAGGTGATTATCATATTTAAATAGAGAAAAACAAACCTAGTCAGTGATGTTGTATTTTTAATTGCAATAAAGCAGAATATAAAGCAGAACAGTATGTTTAAAAGGGAATAAAGCTGAAAAAATATCTGTGTGAATTACCAATAAACAGTAATTCACAAATAGACATTTTGTATAATTGTGAAATAACTTTATTAGGTTTTTTCTGGGGGAGATGAACTGTGGCTCTGTTCAAACATGGTTCTTAAAATGTAAATTTTTTCTTAAAATGTAAATAGCAGAACAGTGTGTGTGTGTGTTTGTATGTGTGTGTGTGTGTGTGTGTGTGTGTGTGTGTGTGTGTGTGTGTGTCTGTTATTATTATTTATTTTATGCAGAGAATTCAAAAACTAACATTATATACAGTAAATTATCATGTATGAACTACCAGAAATAGAAAAGTACTTTAAGTTAAAATTCACCACAGTGAGAAATGACTATATCTGTTATTGCCACTGCCAGTATCAATTTTAAACTGACTTGTGATAAAGAAAAATCAATCTGAAAATAATATAATAAAATCTTGCTGCTGTCATTTAAAAGCAACAAACAAGCACAAACTAAATAACTGACCAGAAATATTTATTTACATTTATTTACACAGAGAAATAAACACTTCCTCTTAATGAATGTATTTTTTTTCTGAAGTTTGGAGACACATGCAGAAAACATTCACACAAATTATTTGTATCCTTAAAATAAAGATGATTTTGTCTATTTATTGAATATTTTATAGTGTAACTATCTGATTTACTGTCCTGACGATCTTTTTTAATTTCAGAGAGACAAATTAAAGAGAGTGACACTAAGCACAATAATAATTCTGCCCATGTCTTTTATTTCAGAAAAAAACTTTATTATTGAAAGAGTGTTTGATTTCACTCTAACCTTCTTTAAGAGTCGTCAGTTAAAGGTTGTCAGTTAAATACTTCTACTGTAAATACTGCTTATATATTTTTAAAAAAACAACATGGAACAGTGCAGTTTTTGTTTGTAGTTCTGTGACTTCAGTCGTTTAAATTAAGTTTAAATAAAAAAATAAATGATGATGCAATAAACACATTTTTCTGAACTACCTCATCTGATGCTGTAGGATTTTGTACAGCAGCTCAACAGGCTTCAGTCACTGTGAGTCTCTGGCACAATAATAAACAGCAGAATCTTCAGTTGTCAGACTGTTCATCTGCAGAAACAGCTGCTCTCTGCTGTTGTCTCTGGAGATGGTGAACCGGCCTTTGACTGAGTTAGAATAGTAGATGTCGCTGCTACTGCTAGGATGGATAGTTGCAACCCACTCCAGTCCTTTTCCAGGAGCCTGTCTGATCCAGCTCATATAATAGCTACTGAATGATATTCCAGAGGTTGTACATGTTATTTTGTGGGATTCTCCAGGTCTTTTAACCACTGATTCAGATTCAGTCAGAGTCTGAGCATCAACACCTGTTAGAGAAACAAACAAGGAAATAATTCAGTTGTTTGAAATTATCATTTTAAAGACATTTAAGGATCAGTATTAAATCTTCACCTGTCCAGCAGATGGTTAACAGCAGCAGTCCTGTCCTGAAGTCCATCATGTTAAACTGTGTGTCCACTGCTCTCTGTCAGACTCTCTGCAGACTGATAAGTGGGAAACATCAGAGTTTTGCATTGACTCCTCCTCACAGGGAGGAAACAAGTGGACTGGACATAAATGTCATGTTTGGTGAAACGAGAAGCTTTTTCTTTCTAATTATCATCATTATCATGACAATCACAGAAGAAAGATTTGTGTCAAGTTGAGTCCAAAGTTCATAACTACAACACCAGATCACTGACTTTAACAGCTCCTCATATCAACTGTGAACAGGGGCCAAAGGGGACAATTCATCTTAGTACCTCAAAAGAATATTTCCCATATCTATACAGTACATCTATAAACCATTCATCCATTTTTAAAAAGACAGATTCTATATCTGTTTCTCTTCTTCTGTTACTGTAAAACTTTTTTTTGTTGTTCTCTCCTGTGTCACTGAGTGGATTTCAAATAAATAAGCTGTGGAGACTTCAGCTTTTGTAGATTGTGGACATGTTTGATTTACCAAAATAGTTCCATGGTAGAAATGTCTAAATATGTTTTACCTGCTAAAACCATTTTTTAACTATTACTCTTAACATACAGTTAGGAAAACCACATCCTTAAGAAACAGGAACTCACAAACCACAACAGCAGTTGTCTCTGTCACACTGTGTATTTCCATGTGCATATTTCATGTTCGTGCCCATTTTATGTGTCTTACTGCCACCTGCTGGCTCCACATTAAACATGCAGATATTTTTATTTCATTGATTTTTTTGCTTCATTTCCTCCTGTACCCAGTGTGTTTTTCTGGCCCAGTAATACACAGCAGAGTCCTCCTCTGTCTCAGATAAGTCAATGCTGTTGCTGTTATTTGGGGTGATTTTAAATTAGCCTTGCACACTGCTGCTTTCATCACTGCTTCTACACTCACTGGCCACTTTATTAGGTACACTTGTACAATCTGCTACAATCCAATACAGCAGCTCTGCCATCAGTTCTACTTTTACAATGTTATAAATTCTCTATTTTTTTTTAAGGTGAAAATGTCAGGAAGATAATTCTACTCTCTTTTAATTACTGAGGTCAAAGTGGGCAGGGAGTCATTCTGGAGTTCATTAGGGTGGTTCTAATGTTTTGGCCATCTCATTCATTTTAAATAGAGTAACCCCTAACAAGCCCGGTAGAAATTGGGGAGGGTTGTGTCAGGAAGGGCATCTGGTGTAAAAACTGGGCCAAATCAACATGCGGAAAATGATCCGCTGTGGCAAATCTGAACTCACGGGATGAGCTGAAAGGACAAATAAATAAATAAATAAACTCGTTAAATAAACTCGTTTTAAATAGAGTTGTCAAAACATTAGAACCACCTCTTCTTATAATGTGTGTAATGTTATTTTATTTCTTTTCTGATCTGGTACGTCCTTTAGGATTTTGTACATCTGCTTAATCTACCTCTGTCTATCAACAGCCGATTCTTCAGTTGTCAGACTGTTCATCTGTATCCTTCACTCAAAAATGCACAATGCAGTGACATTAGGACCAGGTTTTCTTGAACTACCTGACATCCATCATGCGAGGGACATGGACATCTGATGACAGCTGTAGGATTTTGTACAGCAGCTCAACAGACTTCAGTCACTGTGAGTGTCGAGCACAATAATAAACAGCAGAATCGTCAGTTTTCAGACTGTTCATCTGCAGAAACAGCTGCTCTCTGCTGTTGTCTCTGGAGACAGTAAACCGGCCTTGGACTGAGTTAGAGTAGAATTTGCCGCTACTGCCAGCTTCAGTTGCAACCCACTCCAATCCTTTTCCAGGAGCCTGTCTGATCCAGCCCATCCAGTAGCTACTGAATGATATTCCAGAGGTTGTACATGTTATTTTGTGGGATTCTCCAGGTCTTTTAACCACTGATTCAGATTCAGTCAGAGTCTGAGCATCAACACCTGTTAGAGAAACAAACAAGGAAATAATTCAGTTGTTTGAAATGACCATTTTAAAGACATTTAAGGATTAGTATTAAATCTTCACCTGTCCAGCAGATGGTTAACAGCAGCAGTCCTGTCCTGAAGTCCATCATGTTAAACTGTGTGTCCACTGCTCTCTGTCAGACTCTCTGCAGACTGATAAGTGGGAAACATCAAAGTTTTGCATTGACTCCTCCTCACAGGGAGGAAACAAGTGGACTGGACATAAATGTCATGTTTGGTGAAACGAGAAGCTTTTTCTTTCTAATTATCATCATTATCATGACAATCACAGAAGAAAGATTTGTGTCAAGTTGAAAAAAAGACTTTACCTTTAACACTGAACCATCTACGCTGGCTTTAGTCTTTAATGCTGCATCCTCAAAGGCCTAATGCACAAAAACAGTGACTGTGCTGTGAATTTAAACTATAGGTGGCTGTCACTCATCTGATCACAGCATCAATGGTGCTTGTCCAAAGGACATAAACAAATATTAGTGTCTTAATATTTATTATCTGCTGTACAAAATCATTAAACTAAACTACTATTAACCGTAAGAGTTAAGAAAGAACCTCAGTGCAGCCTGTTAAAATGTGTGAATCATGTTTTTATTTCATTCTTGATTGGTAGTTCCCCAGTTAATACAGCACTTTCTGCTGCCCCCTGTACTAGAATGTATTTTATTACCATTACATCCAATTTCATTAGTATATATTCAGTACTATACAGTATATTTCGTCTCAGTTATCTTGAATTATTAGTCTGAGGGCTTCTCTTCTGGTGCTTTCATGTTACAAGCGGTCGGCACTGAGAGGGTTTTTTTTTTTCAGGTCCCCTGATGGTGTGTGTGTTTATGAATGGGAAATTAATATAGTCCTTGTTTGCTGTTTTACTACAGGAATTATTTCACAAGCTTTTTGTTTACTAAGTTGCTCTTGAATTTTTCAGTACAATTGTGCCACAGTTGGTTGCCCTTCGTTGTTGCATACAGGAAAACAGATAGAAACCTTGGTGTGATTCAGATCTGATTGTGGGATTCATCCTCAAACTAGACCCCAAATCTGCTGAACACTTGACTTTTGTTTTTTCCAAAGTCAAACAACAACATGTGGTGAGGAAGCTTTTACCTTTTATGCGCTGAGCTGTTGGAACAGTCCGAGGATCTGAGAACAACTGAGAGGGTTGATGGTCTTCTGAAAACATACCTGACAGAATAAGAGACCTGATATCTGATGGACAGACGTTGACCTGACTGCACAGTCACAGAGTCTCGCTGTGCAGCTGTTCACACTTCACACCTGTGGAGAAAACATGATACATTTATAGCATTAGCTCCAGCAATGCAGTCATATTAACTTCAGATGACTCCAGATGTTCTTACCTGCCCAACTTATAGACAGGATGATAATAACAACTTAATATTCAGGTCTGATCATTGTAAAAGCCTGTCGTCTCTGTTCAGTCACCAGTGTCTTAGTCAGTTATTTAGTGCCTTTGTTTCAGTCTCTACACATATCTAGAGATAGAAACAATAAAATTTGCATCCACTCCACGTCCTTTCACAATGACAGTGTATATTCATATTCAACTGATGTACTTAATTATTTTAGCCAGCTGCTTTTGGTGGATTAAACTTAAACTTTCTTCAATGAATAATAGTCATTTCACAACTGCTGTTGGAAATATTGACTTTAATCTTCTAAAATTATTGAAATTCTAGGTATAGTATTAATTAAAAACCTGTGATTTGCCCTTTATTTCACATGTATTATAATATTGTATTGAGCTTTTCTCATGGCCTGAAATTTTTGAATATAATCTTTAGTTTATATTGATTTAGTACAATCCCACAAACGTTTAAACAAAGCAGAACATTTAAACCTTCTTGAAGTGAGGATTGATTGCAGGTTGCATTGTGTATTAATACGTTTGAAGAACAATCACTTCATGTAGAGCAGGAGACACTTTCCTCACAGCTCTAATAGTGAAGGGATCATTTGTTTTGAAAATGTTTTCATTACATAAATCAATGTCATCAATTCCTGATAAAATGCTTTTTTTAATGCAGACATATAAAAAAATTACTGACATAAAAAAATATTACATGTTCACAGTCTGGATCAGAGAAAACTTACTTACCAATACAACAATAATAACAAAAAGCAGTGTAATAATTGATCTATGTTCTTCTGATTGTGATGTCTGTGTTGTAGGTTTAGATGGTACAAAAATGAAATTTAAAGAAACAGTGAATGTTTGGCTTTGTTTGGGGGTTTTTGTACAGTGTTTCAACCTCCTGTGTCACTGTGAGTCTCTGGCACAATAATAAACAGCAGAATCTTCAGTTGTCAGACTGTTCATCTGCAGATACACCTGCTCTCTGCTGTTGTCTCTGGAGATGGTGAACCGGCCTTTGACTGAGTTTGAGTAGTAGATGCTGCCACTGTCTGAGTGAATAGTAGCAACACACTCCAGTCCTTTTCCAGCAGCCTGTCTGCTCCAAGCAGCATGGGGATCATCACTGAACCCTGAATATGTGCAGGTCAGTCTGTGGGATTCTCCAGGTCTTTTAACCACTGGTTCAGACTCAGTCATTGTTTGACCTTCAGTACCTGCAGAAATTAAAATAACTAATTAACTACTGACATATAACATTATTGTGTTAGAATATAGAAGGTTTATCAATAAAGCAGTTATTGTTCTTACCTGACCAGTTAGTGGACAAGATGAGGAAAACAACAAATAAACAGTGATTGATCATTGTTAAAGTCATTTGTCTTTGTCCAGTGTGTGTCTCTGTCAGTGATAGAGTCCCATGTCCTCACACTACAAACACATATGTAGAGATGGAAGAGACCAGAGTTTTGCATCAGCTCCTCCCTCTCTATGACAAACACACAAGTGTCAGCTCTCTAGTAAAGTATTTAATAATTATTGTTTTGTAACATAATTTTACTTTAATATTAATTTGATTTGTTCCTTCATTTGGTTTTTAGCTAAAATACTAATTTATTTGGTTTAAAATTAAAACTATGTACATTTACACCAATAAGTTAACATGTGTATTCATCAATTTTACGAAAAATTGTGTGAGATGTTCTCAATGTCCCAAAATGTCCTCGTGTATCTGGTATAAAACTTATTACCACACAATATTTACACAAAGAAACACATATATACTTCATATAAATACACAAAGATATAAAGTACATAGTAAGGATATGACCAAAACACTTTCATAACAAAGAACAAGATGTCAGCTTTGTTTTTTAATGTTTAATAGACATAAAGTCTGTTTCCTCTGTGTTTCTAAATGCACTGCTACATTTTACCTTTTATAATAGCTGATTTTTAAACCTTTGTAAACATTTAATGATTTTTTTAATCATGTAAATGAATGAAAATAGTTTCTCTCTTTACTGAAACGGTGAACTGGTGTTGAAATCCTTCATGGTCTGAGGCAGGGGTCTAAGACTGGCAGCCGGGGGGCCAACTGTGGCCCTCGAGACGATATTTTTTGGCCCGCAGGACGAAATTAAAGTTTAATGTAGTTTTAAATAATTGGCACTTTACCGCGCTGTGTACGGAAGGTTCCTTTTTTTGTGCAAGCTGGAGCTGAACCAACCTACCAATCACAGTGGAGTATATGGCCCCAGGGGCAGGGCCATCGGCCGGACTTGATGCAAGCGGACAAACATTGCACAACTATGTAGGCGCCCGTCTAACATCCCATAACCGTCATAGAATTATTACTTCTTACTTTGTTTGAAATGAGCACTTTTGACTTCGAGCTGGACGAACTCAATGTTACCGGCGTTAACGACCAACACCCATGTTGCGCCACCGATGTGGCCACTCAGCCAGCTCCCGCCTGCCATCCATCTTCGGGGTCAGGCTGGAGCCTCATCAGGGGCTTACCCACCTTGGTTATATAGTCAACAGAACATCGGTGTTGGCTACGACGTACCGCTGAATCCATGTGGTTATTATAGAAAATAAAAGCCATTAAATAACGACTCCATGGCTGCATCCCATTATTTTATAGAATAAAAAAATAATGGTGTCCCACTGTCCCAGCTGATAAGGAACAGCCCGGTAGCAGTCCACTGTTTTTGCTATCTGTTGGATCCCTACCGCTATCCTGGTACTTTCTACCATCTACAAATGTTATGATGTTCAAGTCATCATGAAAGACATGACCCCTTTTTCTTTAATGTGTAAGATGGCCCTCCTGTGCTTCAGATGGAGCTCATTGACTTGCAGTGCAACTCTGACCTCAAAGAAATGACCCCTGGCTCCCCTCAGCTTTCGAGAACGTTCGAGTGGACCATTTAACTTTTTGGGAGAACATATTTGTACAAAAAGTTTTTCTCTAACTTGAACCTCAATCAGTCCAAGTACAGGTCCAGACTTACTGATCATCATCTTCAAGCCATACTGAGGGTCTCAACTGCTTCCTCCCTCAAGCCAAATGTGGCTCAGCTATGTGACAAGATTTATTTAATTTATTCCTGTTCTGAGGCTACTCCTCTGGTGGCTTCATGTAACAAGTGTTCACACACTGAGGGGTTTTTGTGTTACTGTGAGTCTCTGGCACAGTAAGACACAGCAGAGTCTTCAGGTCACTGTCTGACAGGAAGTCTCTAATTCAATACTGAATATGTTGTTTAGTGAATCTTTTTAGGATGAATCTAAATTATATTTCATCCCAATCCACTCCAGTTTTTTCCCTGCAGGTTGTCTTATCCAAGACCTGACAGGTGAAGTTTGAAGCAAGAAAAAATTGAGCACTGAGAGGGTTTTTTTTTTTTTCAGGTCCCGTGACGGTGTGTGTTTATGGATGGGAAATTAATATAGTCCTTGTTTGCTGTTTTACTACAGGAATTATTTCACAATTCTATACAAGCAAATCTTTTTGTTTACTAAGTTGCTCTTGAATGTTTCAGTACAGCTGTGCCACAGTTGGTTGTTCTTTCTAGTTGCATACAGGAAAACACATTCAGATCTGAATGTAGGATTCACCCCAACCAGATTTTTAACATCTTAAAAACAGCAACATGTTCTCTTACTGAGCAGCACAGACAGACAGACATGATTTTAATCCACCATCATTTTATTTCTTTAATCTTTATTTAAATTATGGGTTTAATGTTCTGTTGTGTTCTCTCATAAGGTCGTCTAAACAAAGCAGTTTTAGCTGAGAATATGATTTTAGTGTATTGATGGTGTTGAAACAGTTAATATCTGTGAGCATGAAGCACAAACAGCAATATACACATTTATATACACATATTATTTCAACCTCCTGTGTCACTGTAAGTGCTGAGCACAACAAACAGCAGAATCTTCAGCTGTAGTTTGAATAATTAACATAAAAAAATTACCGACTTCTGATTGGATTCATGTAAAATAGAACAGTATAATTCTTCATAATAATGTCATATAAATTGATTTACTAATCCTAAAACTAATCCTAAAATCATTCATGATCTTAGGGCTCCTCCTCTGGTGGCTTCATGTAATCCACTCCAGTTTTTTCCCTGCAGGTTGTCTGATCCAAGCTGTCCAGGAGCCAAGAGAATAAGAGACCTGACAGGTGATGGACAGACGTTGACCTGGCTGCACAGTCACAGAGTCTGGCTGTGTCAACTGTTCACACTTCACACCTGTAGATGAAATATAGTGAACTTTTAGCATTAGTTTCAGTAATGGAGACTTGTTTTTCTCAGAAGACACAGAAAGTCTTGTATTGTTCTCACATGAGTTAGTAACAGGATGGAAAAAACGACTAAATCTTCAGGTCTGATCATTATAAAATCTTCTTGTCTCTGTCCAGTCACCAGTGTGTTTGTCAGTGATGTCTGTTTGTCTGTGAAACACATGTAGAGCTGGAAACACTAAACTTTGCATCAACTCCACCTGCTTGGTATTGATTCTTTAAAAAATTAAATTAAAATTTGCTTTTATCTTCTACAAACACTAAAATGACCAGTTTAGTATTTATGTTCATTAACATTTACTATCACCTTATTTCTATTCATTATAATATTGTATCCAGCCACTTTCATGGGCTGCATATTGTGTATGTAATGATTATGTTTCAATAAAATTGAATTAAAAGTTAGTACATCTCTACAAAACTTTAAACAAAGCAGAACATTTAAACCGACTGGAAGTGAGGATTAAACACAGGTTGCATTAGAAGTTTAGTTAGAAAGTGATACAGCAGAAGATTTGAAGGAGTCTCATGTTGTATAGAGCAAGAGACTGACTTTCCTCATAGCTTTAATCCTAGAGGGAGAATTTGTTTTGATATCTGAAAATGTTTTAATTATTTTAATCAATTGCCTGAAGTTTAGGATTTTATTTATGCCTCACAAAATGTTTGTTAAAATTCAAGCAAAAATGTTTTCACTGTTTGATAAAGTATTGAATGGTTACAGTGTGGATCACATTTTGAAGAAAACTTACTATAATAAAAATAATAATAATAATTATTTCTCTTAGTGTTAGTTGCAAGCAGCAGGATTTTTTACTTTGTCTGATGTGCTGAGTTTTTGTACAGTGTTTCAACCTCCTGTGTCACTGTGACTCTGTGGTACAATAATAAACAGCAGAATCTTCAGTTGTCAGACTGTTCATCTGCAGATAAACCTGCTTTCTGCTGTTGTCTCTGGAGATGGTGAACCGGCCTTTGACTGAGTTAGAGTAGTATTTGCCGCTACTGTCTGAGAAAACAGTAGCAACCCACTCCAGTCCTTTTCCAGCAGCCTGTCTGTTCCAAGCAGCATGAGGATCACTACTGAACCCTGAATATGTGCAGGTCAGTCTGTGGGATTCTCCAGGTCTTTTAACCACTGGTTCAGACTCAGTCATTGTTTGACCATCAGTACCTACAGAAATTAAAATAACTAATTAACCACTGAGATATAACTGTGTATAAGTAGTTTTTTGAAGAAAGCAGTTATTGTTCTTACCTGACCAGTTAGTGGACAAGATGAGAAAAACAACAAATAAACAGTGATTGGTCATTGTTAAAGTCATTTGTCTTTGTCCAGTGTGTGTCTCTGTCAGTGATGGAGTCCCATGTCCTCACACTACAAACACATATGTAGAGATGGAAGAGACCAGAGTTTTGCATCAGCTCCTCCCTCTCTATGACAAACACACAACATCACTGGAAAAGTATTAAATAATTATCAATACATATTGTATTATTAAACATTGTTTCAGCATTTTGCTTTTCAGCTGTAATGTTATTAATTTATGTCAGGTGTTTATCAACAATATTAAATTTTACTAAAGGTTTTAGAGAAGCAACAACAAACAAGTCACAAACATCACAACAGAGTCTGAAGTAGTGTGAGATGTTGTCACTTTTCTAAAATGTCTTCAAACCCATAACATAAAACTTACTTATTGTTCTGACACCCTTGACCATACAAGTACACACACACACACACACACACACACACACACAGATTTTACTTCCATGTAAGGCAACACACAAGATAAGATAAGATAACTTCAAATCCTTTAAAGTTGTCCAACAGAAATTTTCATGTTACAGCAGCAACATATGCAAATGTGAGGTAAACGTTTTTATGCAGTAAGAAAGAATTAAATTTAAAAAGAAAATCTCTGTAAATAAAAATAAAATACAAATACAAATAGGTACAGTATACGATCATCAGACAATTGCACTTGAGTTCATATTATTGCACAGTTTTACAATCAATGTGTATTATAGTGAGTACTGGTTCACTGGGAGCTCAGATTGTTAAGTCTTATAGCTGCAGGGAGAAAAGGGGCTAATGTTGTACTTGAAATGAGAATATTTGTCACTACATCTCTGCTATTTAACTAGTTTCATCATCATTTTACAAAGGTGATGAAATGTGGGTTCAACTTTTCAAAACTGAAGTTATTGCTGAGAATTATTTCAGTCAGTTTATATGATGAGAAAAACATACAACTTTGACTGTAACTGTGAGCTCATCTTTGAACTCATTCATGGTCTGAGGCTCCTCCTCTGGTGGCTTCATGTAACGAGTGTTCACACACTGAGGGGTTTTTGTTACTGTGAGTCTCTGGCACAGTAATACACAGCAGAGTCTTCAGGCTGCATGTTCTGTCCATTTAGAGTCACTGTCTTACTGGAAGAGACAAAATCAATACTGAACTTGTTCTTCAGTGAATCACTGTACACTAGGGTGCATCCAGCACATGAATATCCAATCCACTCCAGTTCTTTCCCTGCAGATTGTCTGATCCAGTGTGTGTAATAGGTGCCCACAGAATAAGAGACCTGACAGGTGATGGACAGATGTTGACCTGGCTGCACAGTCACAGAGTCTGGCTGTGTCAACTGTTCACACTTCACACCTGTGGAGACAAACATGTTGAACATTGACTCAGTGTAATAATGTGCTGTGATGATACTGTCAGTGTCTGTGTCTCAGTGAGACTCACAGGATCCAGCAGCCAGCAGCAGCAGCAGAGCTACAGAGAACATGGTTGCTATTGAAGGTGATCTGATGGGAGCTTCTCTTCTTCTGCTGCAACTGACAGCATGATATCAAGTCTTTATAGCCGACTGGGAGGAAGCTCACTTTGCATAGAAAACAACACACAGACTGAGAAACATGGACAATCCTGTAACAAGTAGCCAGAGGCAAGGAGGGTTCTACAGGGTGAGTAAAGTCTGGTCCCGACACACAGCTCAACAACTTCTGCTGCAGGTCCAGGTATGGCCGCAACACACACACACAAACACACACACACACACACACACACACACACATTCCTAGTACTGTTAAGAGTTTTTAACACTGCCTGGCAATAAACAGTTTTCTGATTCGGATTCGGATCAAGGGCTACCTTGGTGGCGGTCCTGAGCCCCGACAAAATGGGAGGGCTGTGGCAGGAAGAGCATCCGGCCTAAAAAACAACGTTCCACTCTGGCGACCCCTGAAGGGACAAGCCGAAAAATATTAAGGTGAATATTTGTCACTATTGTAACTGTGAACTCATCCTGTAGATCATTCGTGGTCTGAGGCTCCTCCTCTGGTGGCTTCATGTAACGAGTGTTCACACACTGAGGGGTTTTGTTCAGCTCTACTGATCCAAGCTGTGTAGTAGCCGTCACAGAATGAGAGACCTGACAGGTGATGGACAGACGTTGACCTGGCTGCACAGTCACAGAGTCTGGCTGTGTCAACTGTTCACACTTCACACCTGTAGTGGACGCAGGTGTGAAGTACTGAAACACAGTCACAATTTATTTTATTTTTTTTAATTTATCCAGATAGTCTGTAATTGTTCTTACCTGCCCAGTTGCTAAATGAATATTCAGGTCTGAAAACTGTAAAAGCTTGTTGTCTCTGTCCAGTCACCAGTGGGTTGGTCAGTGATTTAGTCCTTTTGTTTCAATCTGCAGCACATATTATATTTGCATCAGCTCCTTCTCCTTATATACTAAGAGTCTATGGGCATTTTTTCAAGAATTGCTGTTTTTCAAATTGTTCCACATTTCTCAATTTATATATGCTAATTATTTATTCTCCCCAGCAGCACTTGATGCACTAATCTTAGTTTCTACACTGTTTAATGATGATCTCACAACTGCTGAATGTTTTACTCAGCTTCAAGTCACACAGAAGCATGTAGGGGAATAACATTACTGTTCCAGTCAAAACTTTTCATGAAGTGTTTATTCATGTGGATTTTAAATATATACTTTTATTATTTATTAATGTATCAACTTGAATCATTTTTAAATCATTTTAGATGTTAACTAAACATAGTATCTGTACCTGCCAATGTTTGTACACATCACTGAAAATGAAGTTCATCAGTGAAGTGTGTTAGGAACAGGTATTTTCACATATGGAATTTTTTTTTAGAATTAATAAAGAAAAAAATCAATTTTTATAACATTTTGTTTTTTATTTTTCAAATACAGTTACACATATACACTTACATCAGTGTAATATTTTATGTTGCAGTCAGCATTATTTATTGGAGAAAACCTAAGGTGGTGTATGTTCAGCTGCAGAAAAAAATATTTTTCAACTGCTCTGATGTGCTGAGTTTTTGTACAGTGTTTCAACCTCCTGTGTCACTTTGGGTCTCTGGCACAATAATAAACAGCAGAATCTTCAGTTGTCAGACTGTTCATCTGCAGATACACCTGCTGTCTGCTGTTGTCTCTGGAGATGGTGAACCGGCCTTTGACTGAGTTAGAGTAGTAGATGGTGCTGCTGCTAGGATATATGTAAGCGAGCCACTCCAGTCCTTTTCCAGCAGCCTGTCTGATCCAGGCCATATAGGGATCACTACTGAACCCTGAATATGTGCAGGTCAGTCTGTGGGATTCTCCAGGTCTTTTAACCACTGGTTCAGACTCAGTCAGTGTTTGACCTTCAGTACCTGTAAAAATTGAAATAACTAATTCATACTGAAATTTACAGTAAGTTTGTTGTCCTAATAAAAGGATGTTTGTCATAAAAAGCAGTTATTGTTCTTACCTGACCAGTTAGTGGACAAGATGAGAAAAACTACAAATAAACAGTGATTGATCATTGTTAAAGTCATTTGTCTTTGTCCAGTGTGTGTCTTTGTCAGTGATGGAGTCCCATGTCCTCACACTACAAACACATATGTAGAGATGGAAGAGACCAGAGTTTTGCATCAGCTCCTCCCTCTCTATGACAAACACACAACATCACTAGAGAATTTGTGAATAATTATCAATATATATCAGTGTTGTTAAACATTAAATGGAAATCTTCCTGCATTTTGCTTTTCACTGTAATATTCATATTTTGCATTTACCATGAAGTTGTATTTATTTGATGTGTTTATCAGATACATTTTACTACAAGCTTTTAGAGAAACAGCAGAAAGTCACCAGCATTTGCAGTAGTGTGAGATGTTCTCATTTCTAAAATGTTTTAAAACCCATCAAATAAAACATATTACTTTGACCATACAAGTACACACACACATAACCTTCACTTCCTTATAAGGCAGCACACAAGGAGGCCAATTGTTCAGTTAGTAAATTATGGAATTCTAATAATATAGGAAGAAGCCTCTCAGAAACAATTACGTGGCACTTGAAACAAGAATATTTTATGAATTACTGAGCTATATTTCAATCACCTGCAGCTGCAGCCTCCTCCCTCCCCAATGTTTTCCACTGACTCATTTTACAAAATTGTGTCTCAGAGCAGCTGATATTTCTCATTAGTCCTCTCTCTGTGTCTCTCTTTCTGTCTCTCTCTGTCTCTCTCTGTGTCTCTCTCTGTCCCTCTCTCTGTCTCTATCTGTCTCTCTTTCTGTCTCTCTCTCTCTGTCCCTTTCCACTCACAGATTGTCCTGCAGTCTCTCTGATGGGATCCTGACTCTAACTTGAAGAGACAAACACAAATGAACCATTGTAAGTCAACTTCACTGTCGGCTGTATGTTTCATTTTACAATATGCAAGTGAAGCAGACTTTCTGAGAAATGAAATCATTTTTATTTATTTTTTTACGTATTTTTGGAGATATGACAAGTTTTTAAGCCAGTCCTAATTCACTGTGTGGAGAAGCTACATGCCTTAAAAGGCCACAGTGTGATTCAGTTCTTGCTTTAAGAAAACATAACATAAGACTAAATAAAACTATGGACATGAACATGTAGCATTTCAGGTAAATCCACAGTTACAACTTTTAATAGATTAAATCTTATAGATTTCCTTCTTTGGTGTACAGTAAACTTCTCCTGACATCATTGATGGTCTGAGGGCTCCTCCTCTGGTGGTTTCAGGTAACAAGTGTTCACACACTGAGGGGGTTTTGTGATGGTTTGTGTTGCTGTAAATGTCACAGTAAAACACAGCAGAGTCTTCAGGCTGCACCTTCTGTCTATTTCATCCATTTATTCCCACCATCAAACCTAATTAACAAGATGTCAAAATAACAAAGAGTCTAAGGAAGAGTAGAAGTCAATACCGAACTTGTTCTTGTGTTGGCACTGAAATAGACTGGTGACCTGTTCAGGGTGGACCCCTCATTTCACCCACTGACACTGTTAAAGATCGTGGATATTTAGTATGTTTTCAAATAAACAGAATCAGCTCCAACCCCATATTTCGAGAAAGATTATCTTTTTTCAGTTCCTCTTGTCTCTTAGCAGCACATTCTTGTAACAGCAACATTCTTTATTCATTTATTTACTTGGTGAGATTAATCTCATGCAGTCTGTTCATCTGGTGGTAAATCCATGAAAGAAATTTACCAGTGATACTTTCTATTTTTGTCTCTTTAGACACATTATTTGGAGCTATTAAATCATTATAAGCAAAACCTTGAGGACATTAACAGCCAGGATCCACATGCTGCGATCTTTCATATTTATAGGTGCATTACTGCCCCCTGAAGGTCCTGCTGAAAAACTCTTGTAGGTTTTTGTACAGCCTCTCTGGATACTTGAACCACTGTGTTTGTTTGGCACAGTAATACACAGCAGAGTCCTCTGGCTTTAAGTTGGACAGTGTCATATGGACCATGCTGTTGCCGTCATCTCTTCTGATTTCTATACGTCCTCTCACACTGCTGGCATAAGCGTTGCTACTGGCGGGAATATGGCCAACCCCGATCCATTCTAGTCCTTTTCCTGCAGGTTGTCTAATCCAGCTCATTCCACAACAAGTAAATGTGAAGCCAGATCCTCTGCAGGACAGACTCAGAGTCTCCCCAGGCTTTTTAAGTATTGGACTGGAAGGAATGGACTCCATGCTCTGACCTGTACAACCTGATGTCATGAAAGGACAAAGAAACCACAGGGAAAGGTGAGACAGTCATGTCGATGCTGTCTTATAAAATATTAAACAGCAGAATGAGGAGAACTCACAGGTCAAAGAGAGAGAAACCAGCAGAAGAGTGAGTGTGTTGATCATTCTGAGGCTGGAGATGTGACCTCTGATGCTCCACACACAGTATAAGAGCAGTCAGCAGGACAGAAGGACACTGTACACACTGAACATTTGCATCAGGGTATGATGGAGGGGGAGTGGCTCCTCTTCTAACTGTCCACTATAGTTGTTGGAATGTAGTTACTTGTTCCTCCATGCAAATTTACATAAAGAATCAAGAGGGATATTTTTGGTATGAACATTGAATCAGTGTAATAATGTGCTGTGATGATACTGTCAGTGTCTGTGTCTCAGTGAGACTCACAGGATCCAGCAGCCAGCAGCAGCAGCAGAGCTACAGAGAACATGGCTGCTGTTGATGCTGATGTGCTTTGAACACAACTGACAGTCTGAGTTGAAGCTATAAGGTCACAGAGTCAAAGAAAGACTAAGCTGTATCTGAAGAGTGATCTTAAGATCAATTCTGTTTAGCTCATCACTTCTTAATATCATTACACATTTTGAAGTTCCTCCTGATGTCTTAACTGTTCACTCTCGAATTAGAAAAAAA
This sequence comes from Channa argus, assembly GCF_033026475.1. Lineage (NCBI taxonomy): Eukaryota > Metazoa > Chordata > Actinopteri > Anabantiformes > Channidae > Channa > Channa argus. Next base: position 17,298,794 of record NC_090211.1, read on the forward strand.
TAGATTTTTAGGTGATTAAACAATTGATTTAGAACTTTTTGCAGTAAATTGTTGATGTCTAAATGCATTATGCTGACAATTATTCAAAGTTCAAACATTATGAAAATGTTTTGTATAATTACACAATAGAAAAATGTTTTATGAATTATTGAAACCATTTATTTGTCATGGTTATGTAATTTATAATAATGGAAATGTAAAGCCATTGAAACAAAAGGACAATAACTAAATATGTTTAGGATGTTTTCAAGGAAAAACAAGTAAACTGCTGTAGTTCCCAATTACTTACTTACACTCTCCACTCATCAGCTGGTAAATCCATTATATTAATTTACAAATCATATACGTCCAAACATACATTAATTTTCAGTCATTGATCATACAGGAAATTATTAAGTTGCCATCACCAACAAAATAGCGCTGCTAATTTTGTCTCATTGTGTTTGACACCATGTTTTAATGATTTAAATTATTTATCTCCACATTACATTCTACTCAAACATATTTTACTCTGTGGGCTTGACATCATTTGTGGTCTGAGGCTCCTCCACTGGTGGCTTCATGTAACAAGTGTTCACACACTGAGGGGTTTTTGTTCAGCTCTACTGATGGTTTGTGTTGCTGTGAGTCTCTGGCACAGTAATACACAGCAGAGTCTTCAGGCTGCACATTCTGTCCATTTAGAGTCACTGTGTTACTGGAAGAGATTAAGTCAATTCTGAACTTGTTCTTTAGTGAATCTTTGTAGTGTGGAGTGAAGCAGAAGTCTAGTTGTGTCAACCGTTCAAACACCTAGTGAATTTATACCATAATAATGTTTTAAGAATTAGGATGGTGTTGTACTTTATGGCTTTTTGTTCTTTCCAGTGATATTTGGTGAACTAATCTTATACTTTCTACACTGTAAGGACTGTTTTCACTATACTGTAATAGTTTAATTAGTTTGTTTGTTTTTTTAGCAGCAGATTTGAATAGAAGATCAATTTTGTTAAAAATGATGCTGACATGTTAAAAAAGAAGTGTGGGTTTTTGTGTCAAATGTTATACCTTCAAATTCTATATTGAACTTTTATTTTGACAGATGAAAATGTTTTAATTACTAACAACAATTAGATGAAAAACATACGTACACAGTATTTATTACTGAAATATTGATTGTTGTCCAGATCACATTTTGCAGAAAGCCTACAAGCTGTCTGTTAGAAATACGGCAGTTTCATTTGATGTATGTTCAGCTGCAGGAACAAATGTTTTTCCTTTTATGGTTTAGGTTCCTCTGAGTCTCATACAGATGTTAAACTAGTTAATTGCTGTTTGCAACTGACTGTCAGCAGAGTTTTTTTACGTGGTTTAATGTGCTGAGTTTTTGTACAGTGTTTCAACCTCCTGTGTCACTGTGAGTCTCTGGCACAATAATAAACAGTAGAATCTTCAGTTGTCAGACTGTTCATCTGCAGATACACCTGCTTCCTGCTGTTGTCTCTGGAGATGGTGAACCGGCCTTTGACTGAGTTTGAGTAGTAGATGTAGGCACTGGTAGGATTTATGTAAGCAACCCACTCCAGTCCTTTTCCAGCAGCCTGTCTGATCCAGTTAATATTGGGATCATTACTGAACCCTGAATATGTGCAGGTCAGTCTGTGGGATTCTCCAGGTCTTTTAACCACTAGTTCAGACTCAGTCAGTGTTTGACCCTCAGTACCTAAAGACAATAAAATAACAATTTAAATACTGAAATATAAGGTATTGCTTTAATAATAGAAGTTTTGTGAAGAAAGCAGTTGTTGTTCTTACCTGACCAGTTAGTGGACACGATGAGAAAAACTACAAATAAACAGTGATTGATCATTGTTAAAGTCATTTGTCTTTGTCCAGTGTGTGTCTCTGTCAGTGATGGAGTCCCATGTCCTCACACTACAAACACATATGTAGAGATGGAAGAGACCAGAGTTTTGCATCAGCTCCTCCCTCTCTATGACAAACACACAATTCTCTGGAAAATTAGTGAATAGTTACATTATCTTCATATATCAACATGTTATTAGACATTGACTGGATTTGTTCCTGGATGTTGCTTTTCACCTGAAATATTCATAGTAGTTTTTCTATCAACAACTGTGTTTATTTGACCTGTGTTGATCAACTATATTTTACTAAAAACTTTTATAGAACCAGCAACAAACCAAGTCCCAAACTTTACAACATCTGAAATAGTGTGAGATGTTCTCACTTTTCTAAAATGTTTTTAAGCCCTTGACATAAAACGTATTACTTATTGTTCTGACACTCTTGACCATACAAGTACAGACACACAGAATCTGCACTTCCATGTGAGGCAGCACACAAGACAAGACGAGACGAGACGAGACGAGACAAGACGAGACGAGACGAGACGAGACGAGACGAGACGAGACGAGACGAGAAGATAGGATAAGATAGGATAAGATAAACCTTTGTTCATCCCACAGTGGGGAAATTTCCATGTTACAGCAGCAAAATGTGAAACTGTGAGGTGTGTGATTTTTTTTGGAGCAGTATAGTGAATCACTATTGCTGATATTTCTTACTAGTCCTCTCTCTCTCTGTGTCTCTCTGTCCACAAACACACACACACTCACGCACACACACGTGCACACACACACAAACACCCTAATCTGTGTCGGCTGTCGTGCAGTCTCTCTGATGGAACACTAACTCTAACTTGAAGAGAAAAACACAAATGAACCACTGTAAGTCAGCTTCACTGGACTTCACTCAACTTCACTCTGAAGATTATTATTTTATTTATTTATATATTTTGGGGATATGACACGTTTTTTAAAGGCATTCCTATAAAGCTACATGTTTAAAAATATATTAGATTGTCATTCAGTTTTTGTTTTAAGGATACGTGTTCTGCCAATAATATAGTAAGACGATGGACATAACATGTTACATTTCAGGTACATTTACAGTAGCAACCATTTATACATTAAATCTTATACATTTCCCTCTTTGCTGTATAAACTGTTTCTGAACTCATTTGTGGTCTGAGGCTCCTCCTCTGGTGGCTTCATGTAACAAGTGTTCACACACTGAGGGGTTTTTGTTCAGCTCTACTGATGGTTTGTGTTACTGTGAGTGTCTGGCACAGTAATACACAGCAGAGTCTTCAGGCTGCACATTCTGTCCATTTAGAGTCACTGTCTTACTGGAAGAGTCTACAGTAATACTGAACTTGTTCTTCAGTGAATCACTGTACACTGGGGTGCATCCAGCACATGAATATCCAATCCACTCCAGTCCTTTTCCTGCAGGTTGTCTGATCCAAGCTGTCCAGTAGCTGCTCACAGAATAAGAGACCTGACAGGTGATGGACAGACGTTGACCTGGCTGCACAGTCACAGAGTCTGGCTGTGTCAACTGTTCACATTTCACACCTGTGGAGACAAACATGTTGAACATTGAATCAGTGTAATAATGTGCTGTGATGATACTGTCAGTGTCTGTGTCTCAGTGAGACTCACAGGATCCAGCAGCCAGCAGCAGCAGCAGAGCTACAGAGAACATGGTTGCTATTGAAGGTGATCTGATGGGAGCTTCTCTTCTTCTGCTGCAACTGACAGCATGATATCAAGTCTTTATAGCAGACTGGGAGGAAGCTCACTTTGCATATATAAAGACAGTGACAGGCCATAAAAGATGTCGTGTGTATCATTGCAAGTACGAGATTAATTCATGACTCTAATGATCGAGTGACACTTGAGTTAAACTGAATTAATCTGCTGTAAATAGTGAAACTATTGTATTATTGAAGTGACAGAGATACTTAAATCTGCCTTTTTCACACCCAGGAATAAAACCAATAATTGAAATATTCTCACAATAATGTTTCTACAAAGGAACATCAGATTGAATGGATTTGTATCTGCCTCCAACCGTATCTCTTTTCTTCCCCCAGAATAAAATCAGACATTATATATCTTATATTCATGTATGAAAATGTGTTATGGCTATCACTGTTTTTTTTTTTTTATTTATAATGATTACATTTATGTTCTTGTCTGTATTTAACAATTATCTGACTTTCCCCTATTAGATGGGATGAATCACGTTACAGTTTTTTAAAATGCATTTTATTTTACAATACATTGCTGCAGAAAAGCTTATATTGATGACAGTAAACAAGAATTGCAGACTAATGAACCTTTTATGAAAAATCCTTCAGTTTAGTTAAATGATCAGCAAAATCTATTAAATAGTTCCATTACAGTACAAACGTAAAGTTAACTTAAGGTTTGTACAATAGTTCTTTATCTATTTGAATGACACATTACTATTTAAGGGCACATTTCTCAGTTAACTTGTCCTAAAATCATTCGTGGTCTGAGGGCTCCTCCTCTGGTGGCTTCATGTAACAAGTGTTCACACACTGAGGGGTTTTTGTTCAGCTCTACTGATGGTTTGTGTTACTGTGACTCTCTGGCACAGTAATACACAGCAGAGTCTTCAGGCTGCAGATTCTGTCCATTTAGAGTCACTGTTTTGCTGGAGGAGTCTATGGTAATACTGAACTTGTTCTTCAGTGAATCTTTGTACTCTGCTGTGCATCCATCACATGAACGTCCAATCCACTCCAGTCCTTTTCCTGCAGGTTGTCGGTTCCAATGTGTCCAGTAGCTGCTCATAGAATAAGAGACCTGACAGGTGATGGACAGACGTTGACCTGGCTGAACAGTCACAGATTCTGGCTGTGTCAACTGTTCACACTTCACACCTGTTAAAAGAACAAAGTTATGTCAAAGACGTATATGCAACAAATGAAGAGCTGTTGACTGTGACAAATCCAGAGAGACTCACAGGATCCAGCTGCCAACAGCAGCAGCAGAGCTACAGAGAACATGGTTTATGTTGAAGCTGACGAGCTGTGAACTCATCTGACTGTCTGATGCCAACTTTATATTGAGGAAAAACAAAGAACGTCATCATGTTTGCATAAATGGAGCCGATAAAAGACTCTGCAAAGATGAGAATGTCTGTATTCTAATATCATTACACAAGCAATTACAACATTTTGAACATTCTGCTGCACCTCCACCCAGAGCAGAACAAATACTGTTTAAAACTTACAACTATTGCTACAAACAATAACGGCTACAGATATTGTTCTGTCAGCTACTCAACAGAAAGCAGAACAATTAAACAGAAAGAAAGCAGTTTTAATGTGAATATTACTATGAATTTACTATGAATCAGTTTTACACTGATGATGATGTAGAGCTATGGACACAAAGGAACTAAATACATTTTAACTGTAAAATATATTTAGTACGTTTTCCAGTGAACAAAGCCACCTGTAAACCAAGATTCTTAATCCTACATCAGATTCAAGATTCACTCCTGCATTTTATAATCTGCAGCCTTTTTTTATTTGTTTGTTAATTTTTATCTTGTGTAGTTAATTCTCACACTCCCCAATTGAGGTGGTAAATCAATTTTTTACCATCCCTGTCAATTTACAGACATTATTTTAGAGCCATTAAACCAATATTGAGTATTACATTAAAAAAGCAGATGTTAGTAAAACCCTACATGCATCCTCGCCCACAAACCACATCAAGGCTGCCATCATTCTCAGAGGGTTTGTACTTTTATTTTAAAGGCTTTACTGCCCCCTGATGGTCTTAGTTTTAAAGTAAAGCCTCTGCGCTCACATGTCTGTGTGTTTGGCACAGTAATACACAGCAGAGTCCTCTGGCTGTAGGTTAGACAGTGTCATATGCACCATGCTGTTGCTGTCATCTCTTCTGATTTCTATACGTCCTCTCACACTGCTGGCATAAGCGTTGCTACAAGATCCATTCTAGTCCTTTTCCTGCAGGTTTTCCAATTCAGTTCATTCCACAACAAGTAAATGTGAAGCCAGATCCTCTGCAGGACAGACTCAGAGTCTCCCCAAGATTTTTAAGTATTGGACTGGAAGGAATGGACTCCATAGTCTGACCTGTACAACCTGATGTCATGAAAGGACAAAGCAACCACAGGAAAAGGTGAGACAGTCATGTCGATGCTGCTGAATATTAAACAGCAGAATGAGGAGAACTCACAGGTCAGAGAGACATAAACCAGCGGAAGAGTGAGTGTGTTGATCATCCTGAGGCTGGAGATGTGACCTCTGATGCTCCACACACAGTATAAGAGCAGTCAGCAGGACAGAAGGACACTGTACACACTGAACATTTGCATCAGGGTAAGATGGAGGGGGGGTGGCTCCTCTTCTAACTGTCCACTATAGTTGTTGCAATGTAGTTACTTTTTCTTCCATGCAAATTTACATAAAGAATCAAGAGGGATATTTTTCATATAGCACCAAATGAAGTAGTCGATTAATAGAATTTTAAAAAATGCAAAAACTGTTGCGTGAACTTTGTTGTCATCACTGTTTCTCTTGTGTCTTTCAGCTCATACTGCTGCATGATCTAACAGATATGGTTTGGAAGAAAAAGCTGCAGGCAGGAACACTGGTGGGTTTCATCCCACAGACATGAAGTTGCTGCTCTTTGAAAAGGGACATTGATTAAATTCTATTTGTTTCTCTCTTTACTGTAGCAGTGACCTGCTCCTAAAATCATTCGTGGTCTGAGGGCTCCTCCTCTGGTGGCTTCATGTAACAAGTGTTCACACACTGAGGGGTTTTTGTTCAGCTCTACTGATGGTTTGTGTTACTGTGACTGTCTGGCACAGTAATACACAGCAGAGTCTTCAGGCTGCATATTCTGTCCATTTAGAGTCACTGTTTTGCTGGAGGAGTCTATGGTAATACTGAACTTGTTCTTCAGTGAATCTTTGTACTCTGCTGTGCATCCATCACATGAACGTCCAATCCACTCCAATCCTTTTCCTGCAGGTTGTCGGTTCCAATGTGTCCAGTAGCTGCTCATAGAATAAGAGACCTGACAGGTGATGGACAGACGTTGACCTGGCTGCACAGTCACAGATTCTGGCTGTGTCAACTGTTCACACTTCACACCTGTTAAAAGAACAAAGTTATGTCAAAGACGTATATGCAACAAATGAAGAGCTGTTGACTGTGACAAATCCAGAGAGACTCACAGGATCCAGCTGCCAACAGCAGCAGCAGAGCTACAGAGAACATGGTTTATGTTGAAGCTGACGAGCTGTGAACTCATCTGACTGTCTGATGCCAAGTTTATATTGAGGAAAAACAAAGAACGTCATCATGTTTGCATAAATGGAGCCAATAAAAGACTCTGCAGAGATGAGAATGTCTGTATTCTAACATCATTACACAAGCAATTACACCATTTTGAACATTCTGCTGCACCTCCACCCAGAGCAGAACAAATACTGTCTAAAACTTACAGCTATTGCTACAAACAATAACGGCTACAGATATTGTTCTGTCAGCTACTCAGCAGAAAGCACAACAATTAAACAGAAACAAAGCAGTTTTAATGTGAATATTACTATGAATCAGTTTTACAGTGATGATGATAATGTAGAGCTATGGAAACAAAGGAACTAAATACATTTTAACTGTAAAATATATTTAGTATGTTTTCCAGTGAACAAAGCCACCTGTAAACCATGATTCTTAATCCTACATCAGATTCAAGATTCACTCCTGCATTTTATAATCTGCAGCCTTTTTTTATTTGTTTGTTAATTTTCATCTTGTGTAGTTAATTCTCACACTCCCCACATGAGGTGGTAAATCAATTTTTTACCATCCCTGTCAATTTACAGACATTATTTTAGAGCCATTAAACCAATATTGAGTATTACATTTAAAAAAGCAGATGTTAGTAAAACCCTACGTGCATCCTCACCCACAAACCACATCAAGGCTGCCATCATTTCTCAGAGGGTTTGTACTTTTGTTTTAAAGGCTTTACTGCCCCCTGATGGTCTTAGTTTTAAAGTAAAGCCTTTGCGCTCACATGTCTGTGTGTTTGGGACAGTAATACACAGCAGAGTCCTCTGGCTGTAGGTTGGACAGTGTCATATGCACCATGCTGTTGCTGTCATCTCTTCTGATTTCTATACGTCCTCTCACACTGCTGGCATAAGCGTTGCTACAAGATCCATTCTAGTCCTTTTCCTGCAGGTTTTCCAATTCAGTTCATTCCACAACAAGTAAATGTGAAGCCAGATCCTCTGCAGGACAGACTAAGGGTCTCCCCAAGATGTTTAAGTATTGGACTGGAAGGAATGGACTCCATGCTCTGACCTGTACAACCTGATGTCATGAAAGGACAAAGCAACCACAGGAAAAGATGAGACAGTCATGTCGATGCTGTCTTATAGAATATTAAACAGCAGAATGAGGAGAACTCACAGGTCAGAGAGACAGAAACCAGCAGGAAAGTGAGTGTGTTGATCATCCTGAGGCTGGAGATGTGACCTCTGATGCTCCACACACAGTTTAAGAGCAGTCAGCAGGACAAAAGGACACTGTACACACTGAATATTTGCATCAGGGTAAGATGGAGGGGGGGTGGCTCCTCTTCTAATTGTCCATTGTAGTTGTTGGAATTTTCCTCCATGCAAATTTACATGAAGAATCAAGAGGGATATTTTTGATATAGCACCAAATGAAGTAATCGATTAATAGAATTTTAAAAAATGGAAAAACTGTTGCGTGAAGTTTGTTGTCGTCACTGTTTCTCTTGTGTCTTTCAGCTCATACTGCTGCACGATCTAACAGAGTCCTATGAGCAACACATGCTTGTTGGTTTACAGAACGTTTCTAACAGATTTGGTTTGGATGAAAAAGCTGCAGGCAGGAACACTGGTGGGTTTCATCCCACAGACATGAAGTTAGTTTAACTGGTCACTAAAATATTTATCTCACAGACAAAGAATGTGGAACTTGAAATAATAACTTTTTGACAGAACTTCCAGTACTTTGACCAATTAATATGTCTATGATGTCGGCTGGATATGTTGATGTATAATAGCTGACAGTGTAAATACAGTAATGTTTCTGTCACATTTAAACGGATGAAGACAGTTGCTGCTCATTGAAAAGGGACATTAATTAAATTCTATTTGTTTCTCTCTTTACTGTAGCAGTGACCTGCTCCTAAAATCATTCCTGGTCTTAGGGCTCCTCCTCTGGTGGCTTCATGTAACAAGTGTTCACACACTGAGGGGTTTTTGTTCAGCTCTACTGATGGTTTGTGTTACTGTGACTCTCTGGCACAGTAATACACAGCAGAGTCTTCAGGCTGCATATTCTGTCCATTTAGAGTCAGTGTCTTACTGGAAGATTCTACGTCAGCACTGAACTTGTTCTTCAGTGAATCTTTGTAGTATGTGGTCCATCCTTCTCCTCCACTCCAAATCCACTCCAGTCCTTTTCCTGCAGGTTGTCTGATCCAAGCTGATCGATAGCTGCTTACAGAATAAGAGACCTGACAGGTGATGGACAGACGTTGACCTGGCTGCACAGTCACAGAGTCTGGCTGTGTCAACTGTTCACACTTCACACCTGGTAAAAGAAAAACACATTTGTGACAAATTATCAACTTGTTCTGTAAAAGACTGTTAGCTATGACAAATCCAGGGAGACTCACAGGAACCAGCTGCCAACAGCAGCAGCAGAGCTACAGAGAACATGGTGTATGTTGAAATCAAAGAGCACTGAACTCCACTGACTGTCTGATGTGGAGTTTTATACCTGAGAAACAAAGGAGCATCACTGAGTTTGCATAACTGGAACCAATAGAAGACCCTGCTGTTTAAATTCTACTGTACAGAAAATCATCAAGTACATTTTCTTACTTTGAAACGTGTGTGTTTTTAAAGGTTTTTACTTAGATGTAACAAAATGTACCAGTCACATATAAGTATCAGCTAAATGTAAAGTCAGTGTGGTATCATTTATAATTAATGCAACTGCTGTCAATTATTTTATTCTGAAATCTCAACACCATGAATGAATGTTTTTACATTTTTAACCAAGAATTAATCTCTTTCGCATTCAATGTGGTCTGAGGGTTTTTTTTTTTCTGATGGTTTTTGACAGATTATGTCAACACTTTACAACAAATTAGCCTTTATTTACAACATAGAAATAGAAACAAGCACATGTATATTTCCTCTATACCTACATTATGTAGTGTTAGTATATAATATATATCTTAATATATTCTCACAGTTTCACAAACACAATCTTTTCTTTTTTAAATGGACAACAGATTGAAGTTTTTTCACCTGTCTCAAAAAGGTATGAATATAACGTGACATTATATATCTTGTATTCAAAGTAGTTCAAGCAACTGACCACAAAACTAATTTAAGAATGTACTTTTTCCTGAGGCATATGTGACTAAAATATCTTTCGTGGTCTGAGGCTCCTCCTCTGGTGGCTTCATGTAACAAGTGTTCACACACTGAGGGGTTTTTGTTCAGCTCTACTGATGGTTTGTGTTACTGTGAGTCTCTGGCACAGTAATACACAGCAGAGTCTTCAGGCTGCACATTCTGTCCATTTAGAGTCACTGTCTTACTGGAAGAGTCTAATTCAATGCTGAACTTGTTCTTTAGTGAATCACTGTACACTGGGGTGCATCCAGCACATGAATATCCAATCCACTCCAGTCCTTTTCCTCCAGGTTGTCTGATCCAAGTTGTAGCATAGCTGCTCACAGAATAAGAGACCTGACAGGTGATGGACAGACGTTGACCTGGCTGCACAGTCACAGAGTCTGGCTGTGTCAACTGTTCACACTTCACACCTGTGGAGACAACCATGTTGAACATTGAATCAGTGTAATAATGTGCTGTGATGATACTGTCAGTGTCTGTGTCTCAGTGAGACTCACAGGATCCAGCAGCCAGCAGCAGCAGCAGAGCTACAGAGAACATGGTTGCTATTGAAGGTGATCTGATGGGAGCTTCTCTTCTTCTGCTGCAACTGACAGCATGATATCAAGTCTTTATAGCAGACTGGGAGGAAGCTCACTTTGCATAGAGAAGGACAGTGACAGGCCATAAAAGATGTCGTGTGAATCATTGCAAGTACGAGATTAATTCATGACTCTAATGATCGAGTGACACTTGAGTTAAACTGAATTAATCTGCTGTAAATAGTGAAACTATTGTATTATTGAAGTGACAGAGATACTTAAATCTGCCTTTTTCACACCCAGAAACAATAATTGAAATATTCTCACAATAATGTTTCTACAAAGGAACATCAGACTGAATGGATTTGTATCTGCCTCCAACCGTATCTCTTTTCTTCCCCCAGAATAAAATCAGACATTATATATCTTATATTCATGTATGAAAATGTGTTATGGCTATCACTGTTTTTTTTTATTTATAATGATTAAATTTATGTTCTTGTCTGTATTTAACAATTATCTGACTTTTCCCTATTAGATGGGATGAATCACTTTACAGTTTTTTAAAATGCATTTTATTTTACAATACATTGCTGCAGAGAAGCTTATATTGATGACAGTAAACAAGAATTGCAGACTAATGAACCTTTTATGAAAAATCCTTCAGTTTAGTTAAATGATCAGCAAAATCTATTAAATAGTTCCATTACAGTACAAATGTAAACTGAACCTAAGGTTTGTACAATAGTTCATAAAATCATTCGTGGTCTGAGGCTCCTCCTCTGGTGGCTTCATGTAACAAGTGTTCACACACTGAGGGGTTTTTGTTCAGCTCTACTGATGGTTTGTGTTACTGTGAGACTCTGGTACAGTAATACACAGCAGAGTCCTCTGTCTTTAAGTTGGACAGTCTCAGATACACCATGCTGTTGCTGTTATCTCTGGTGATTTCTATACGTCCTTGTACACTGCTGGCATAATTTGTTTTACTTGCATCAAAGTAAATAAGCCCCAACCATTCCAGTGTTTTTCCTGCAGCTTGTCTGATCCAGTGCATCCCAGACTGACTGAAATCAAATCCAGTTCCCTTGCATGAAAGACTCAGAGTTTCCTGAGGCTTTTTCAACACTGAAGTTGAGGGAATGGACTCCAGAGCCTGCCCATACAAACCTGCAAAAGAAGCAGGACATGAGTAACATAAGAGCCAGATTACGTGTGCATTTGAGTGTAAGGACCAAATAAAGCAACTTACAGGGCAGACAGAGAACTGTCAGCAGAACAGTCAGTTTGTCCATCGTCTCGTGACTGAAGATGTGGAATCAGCTGCAGTCAGTGAGCGAGAGGACAGACGTATACCCTCTGCAAAGTCTGGATTTGCATTAGTTTACATTTGGGGGGGGGGGGGATACGCTAGCTGAGACATAATTCAATTCAAATCACTCATACTGAAACTGTGAAATAGTTTCTCCAATGGTCTCTTTCATTAACAATAAACAACAATGCAATGAAAGACATCAATAAATTATTGGGTTAGAAAAGGAACATAAATAGTATTTTATGTTGTAAAAAGTATGATTAATGATGTTATGCAAAAATATATCAGAAGTGATTTAATTGCATCTGCTATCTGACATCATGAGCAGAAAGTCAGATTATACTAAACATGTTTACATACACCCTGTACAGACAGAACAGGCAGACTGGATGTTCCTTTGTCCTTTATGTAAACCTCATAATAATAGAAGAGAAAATGACAGATGGTAATGTTGTTTCACAATTCATTATGATGGAAAAACCTATGTCGGTTAAATCCCCTAAGCAGGAAGTCACAAACCACGACCTCAACTGTTGCTTTCACATGTGTCTGTGTACAGTGGCAAACTGGCTTTTTCTGTCACTTCAGATTTGAAATCTCCTGCTGCCCCCTGCTGGTGATTATTAGAACAAGTTGTTTGAGGTTTTTGCAGCGCTTCCACACCCTGAGCTTCCTGCAGGTTGTCTGATCCAGTTCTTCCCATACTGACAGAAATAGCACGGTTCGTTCATCATTTTGTGGTGATGTGACGTGAACTCTTCGCACTCAACAAGACAGTCAGTCTGCGGGAAGACGGAAGGACAGTGTGTCCTCTGAAATACTTAGATTTGCATTGACAATCCAAATCAGCAAATTCAAATGGGATGAAAGTTAAATAAATTCAACAAAACAATTTTAAACTAACAAAGAAATTTCAAAAATACTCCTTACTGACAATAGAGGTCAATTACGTATAAGTTCTCAAAATCCAAAGACAAATGTTATGTTCATTTTTTCCTGTAAACTCTGTCTGTATTTAATATAGTAGTGTCAACAAGATTAGTGCTGTTATGTAAAAAGGAATGAAACGTGATTTCACGGCATCTGTTATTTGACATAATGAGCGGCTGTCAGATTATATACTGAACATATTTGCATTTTCTACATACAGACAGGACAGACACACGGAATTCCTTAAATTTGAAACAAAATCTCACTGAACACAGTCAAACAAAAAAAAATGTTAGAATAAAGATTTGAAAATAGCCTCTAATTCTACCAAATCATGTTCAATTATGTAATAAGCTCATTGACTATGTGTTTATATAAAAATCCTGTAAGTGGTGCAGTCATAATCATTAATATTCAGATTATGAACAGACGTAAATTCATTTATGTTATTTTTTCCATTTATGTTTAAAGCTGATAATACATGTGACGCACAGACTTTAAACCACTACACTTTGTTCCTCCCCACTTTCCCATCTGTTGTATGCTGTGTTGTAATAATAGACAGAAAGCTTTACCCAGACTGTCACTTACTCACTAGCACAATGTGAAAGGATGCAAGGCTCCAACAAACTGCAAACAATAAAATACGCAGATTTTAGTTGTGCACAGGTTCTTATTTCTCCCAAAAGAATCAGTGCTTCCATAATCATCACACCACATCCACTGCTTTATAGAAGAAAGCAAATGTGACACATGTAAAGTAATTATCCCAATGTCATCATAATTACATGCTTATTTTTAACATGTGCTACCTAAGGCTAATTTATCCAATCATGAGCCAATCATATCAAAACCATGGATACTTTTTGCAAATGAATAATAATGATTGAAATCCAAAGAGGAGGCAAAACAACTGTTGGCATCATATCTAAAATTTTCATTTTCTGTTTTTTACTTTTAAAGTTTCTATTTTCATCATATCTAAAATCAACAGCAATTCTTGACTGTGTATATAAAATTTTGTATGTGCAGAGCATTAAGCCTATCTTTCCTTTCTAGACCAAAGCTGTGGTGATAATCCATAAGGGATCTTATCCCTCCTCTCCGGGATACGCAGATCACCACTGGTCGCACATACACCCATGCACACATGCACGTGCTCTCATGAAAAAGGAAACCAGCATCACATTTGATAGTAAATTTCTTCTTCTTGTTATTATTATTACTTTTTTTTTTTACAAAGAAATTCATACATACAGGTAGAATAGGATCTCAACTGATACTTTCATCATGAGCATTAAACAAGCCTGCATTTTTCTCAGAGGAGGAACAAAGAGAGAAGTAAGTCATGGTTTTCTAATTTTGCACTACAGCTTGTGGTTTCATAGCATTTTTTATTAATATTTTTTTTGTAATTAAATGTCTTTAGCATAAGAGTTTTAAATTACAACTTATAACTTGTTTATATAAATATAGGATTTTTATGTGTTTCATTAGTTTAAATCTTACTTTCACCAGTTAATTTCCAAAAGAAATATTAGTGTGTTTATTACTGGGGGTGTTATTTTTGGCTGAAGGGGAAAAGATGCTCAAAGAACTAGATAGAACAAACTTTTTAGCTTGTTCTTTAGGCACAAGCATCGGCACTCAAACACTTTATATTTGCCCTGTATCTAGTTTCAGAGGTTATGGTGCAAATAAAATCACTTAGTGACTGTATTCATCACTCACCCAAACAGTAACTGTATGGAAACCTGTGCTGATATTTTAATTCCAAAATAAAGGCATTTTGTTTATTATCTGGGATAAACCAGTTAAGACACAGTGAGATTTAGGAAAATGTTTAAGGATTTGAGAGATGAATATGACAATAGCTGTTAGTCTGATTGACATGTGAAAACAAATGTCAGAAGCAAACAAATGTATTCAGAGATTATGACAAAGCCATGTTCCCAGAATATGCAGAAATACATTAATAGGGGTTAATCCGAAAGTCATTTGCCCAATCCTGAATCTTATATGAACCGAAACAAAAGAGGTGTAAAGTCATATAATAACTTTTTATTATTTAGCTTTACGTTCAGTCGTTTTGCAGCTTTTGTCCAGTGATGTATCAGTGAGGCAAAGCAAGCAAAAGGGGGAAGTCAGAGAAAACAAAGCGTCAGGAGAGTAAATTGGTTCTGTTTTATCAGTAAAAGTTCCAAACAGGAATTAATTAATTATTAATAATGCTGCTGTTCCAAGTTATCTACAGAATATGTGCCTAAGTAGCATATTTGGAGTTTATACAATGTTGCTGCCTTGCAGAAAGACACAAGTGGCTGTGGATATGTCAATAATTGAAATTTGGTGGAAAACATAGTTTTATGTCGATGTAAATTTTTGCAGGGAAGAAGACTCACACATGAGGAGATAGAAGGTAATTTTTTTTTTATGCTTTCAATTTAAATAGTTTGTGAGTTTTTGCCTTTTACATTTTCACGCCTCCTCTGTCTGTGTGTTGTTCAGAGTTACGTGAAGCTTTCGTAGAGTTTGATAAAGACAAGGATGGCTTCATAACCTGTAAAGACTTGGGGAACCTGATGAGGACCATGGGTTACATGCCAACTGAGATGGAGCTGATACAACTGAGCCAGAACATCAACATGAATTGTATGTCCAGTAATTTATGACGTGAAAGTAAACAAAACTACAACTAATTAAGTATATAATGCATTGTTGCAGGTACAAAATGTTTAAATGTTGTTAAAAAAAATTATTATCTTTGTGCTTGTGCATAACAAAATTATTATTATTATTATTTTTATAGAAAAAAATACTGATAAGATAAGATTTCAAAACAATACTGAATGAACCCCAAGGCTATTCAATGTTCTGAACCTCTGTGGAACATTTTATTTCCATATTCCTTTATTTTAAGTGTTGGATCAGTGAAGTGAATACATGATCTGTGGCTGCAGAATAATTTAGTTATAAGTGAACCAGACGATGGTGTGTGAAGTATTGATGTTTGAACCCAGAAATGTGTAACATAATGACTTCTATGAAGTCAAATAACAGAAAGCTGCCGACAACACCTGCCTATAGTTTTATCATAACGTCGGTAATGTCTTTGCAGTGGGAGGGCGGGTGGACTTTGAGGATTTTGTGGAGCTAATGACTCCAAAACTTCTGGCTGAGACTGCCGGGATGATTGGGCTGAAGGAACTTAAAGATGCCTTCAGAGAGGTGAGCACTTTCTTTTTGGTCTTTTGGTCGTCACATAATATAGTGAATGATAATAATGAGCGGAAACTGTGATTGCAGTCCAGTCCAAGTTTCCTAAATGCACTGTTCTTCCAGTTTGATATAGATGGTGATGGTGCGATCACATCGGAGGAGCTGAGACAAGCCATAATAAAGTTATTAGGTGAACACACCAGCAAACGTGAAATTGAAGCAGTGGTCAGAGAAGCTGATAACAACGGAGACGGAACAGTTGACTTTGAGGGTGAGCTAGTCCAAGCACATTGGTATCTGTATGTCCGACTAAAAAACATGAGCATTCGTGAAAGAGCTTAATTGTCTGTTTTAAATCTGCATCTGTTAACTAACCAGTTTTTTGTCCTTTCTGTTTACAGAGTTTGTGAATATGATGTCAAAGAAATGAGGACAAGGACACTTTAATTTCCTGTGATTGCCTTTTTCATCGAGTTTTATGCAGAAGACAGCCGACTTCTTCCAAAGAATTATGCTTTATTTTCCTGTTATTTGAAAGGCATCTGTCTTGCACAGGAGCATCTTATCTTTATTCATTTAAAGTGAAGAAATTATATCATTTAGTTAGCGGTGGGATATACACACATCACAACCAGTTTGAGGGGGGTCGGCACAGGAGAAGGAAAAGTTTTTCATCTATTTTGTTACTTACAATTTTATAAGACCTTATACCCTTAAATTCTAAATATCATAGATGTCACAAAGCAGCAAATCCAGATATTTTGATATAAAGTAGTTAGATCATGTTAGTTGTGTTTGGTCCCAAAATGAAAAAAAATTGCCCCCCTGTGCACCATTAAATCAAAGCAGCATGAACAAAGTGACCAAACTGCTTCTCACGAGTGAGCAAACCCGCAGCAGCTTAATCGAATGTGCCGTAGTAGTGCCGTCTGTTCTTGTCCAAAAAAAATATTAAACACGTAGCAGCTGGACACACTGTTCCACTGAGTGACATGTTTCTTCATTCCGCAAATTTTGCATCTAATCGTGATAATGGTTTGTAAGACTGGTGTGTTTTTGGTTGAATTTAAAAAAAACAACGGTCTACAGCACAGCACTAAAAGTAAGCAAAAGAAATGCATATACTTATTTTAGTGTCTCTAAGTAAAATGGCCAATGGTCTGTAGTTATTTCGTGCTTGGCTACTTTATTGGTATCCAAAGAGATTCACACACACAGCGCTGGAAGAGCTGCTTTGTAGCTGGCCTATACTCACCACGAGCAGCTAAGTTGGGCTTCGGTGTCTTGCTCAAGGAATCTTTTGCATTTGACAGCGGGAGTTGGGAATCAAACTAACAACCCTGCGATGGGTGGACAACTGCTCTACCTCCTTAGCCATAGTCGCTTCTAATTAATTTAGAAAAGTATTTCCAAAAATGGCCATCCCATCACCGTGACATCTTACCTAGGCCACCCAAATATCTAGAAATTGCAATGGACGTAAGGTTCGGCTCACATAATATAAAACAATGGAAGAGATGGAGAAAACTCCCGTGTTCACCATTTGGGTGTATTAAGTATCAAAACCTCTTCCCTCTAACATCAATAGTGTAACACTATTTCATTTTTTTTTCATATGTTACATTTGGGAAAAACCCCTCACCCATCCCTGATCATGTCTGAGAAAAATAAAAATGGGAAGATGGATCCTTAGCTTCTTAGCATTTGATAATAGGACGATCTGTGGTTGTCATCATTCAACTGTACGCCTGCATCTTCCCGGATGGGTGAACTGGTATTAAATTTTAAAGGGGGTTTTCATCATGGATGATGACATTACACCTTCCATGATAAGACATCGGTTGATGATTTGCAGCTCTCATAATGTATCAATCCTGAGGACAGTTATCAATCAGCTGACGAATGTTCTGCACTGACCGAGTGGCCGCAGTCAAGGCTGCAGTCACATTCTTTTGATGTGACTGTAGCTGTGACACTGGCAATAAAACCATAAGTTCCACTGATACCTCAAGAACACGAGCGTATGAGGCCTGTGTTTCCTCTTCTACCGCATTATCACCCACGTCTCTGTCTCACAAGATGGCAAAAGGTGCTCACTCTCTGCTTGGAGTTTCTTTAGCAGCTGCATCCACAAAAGTGTTTCCGTTCGTTTGTAAATGAGTAATGTTAGCGATTACTTATTCTTACAATTTTTGGAAAAAGATATTGCAAGGTAGGACTCAGATGTTTGTCATTTTGTTGTTGTTGTTTTGTTTTGTTTTTGCAAGTTCTACTTTATACCTCAAGTTGTTCGGGTGACGCACCAGCCTGATAAGATCTGCTGATCAACGTGACCAGTGAGGATTTATGTATTAAGTTGTGCTAAGTTAGATTTTCTTTCTGTGTACTTGTGCATAGATATTATAGGGTTCCCACAGGATGATCCCTAACGGTTTATAAAATATGACTGCCGAGCCAAAATCTGACGCTGCACAAATCTGTGTCCAAAGCTAAGTTTGAATGGCTCAATTATACTAATAATTGCATGGGTACATGCAGTAGGCCCTTTTATTTTTTGCTGTCTGCAAAAAATATTCAAAAATAAAACTTCATGACCAATACCTAATGTGACTGGTGTTTAAGTAAAGTGGTATTGATTGTTGCCCTTTCGTGGAATAAACATGATAGAATCGGGCCATACCGGTCATACCGCACGCAGCTTCAGTAAGTCTGAACTAAACTAACTTATGAAACATTGCACAATATGAGGCACAATAATTTACTTTATTGTAGTATAATATCGCTCCATAATAGTTCTGAATTGTAACCTGTTGTCTAATAGAAATAGATTCACTTATTAAATATTTTGGTTCATCTGCGTCTTTTTCTGAAAATAATCCCTCTAGGATTGCTGGTGCTGTTGCACAGCAAAAAATCAACAGGAAACCTGTTGAATATGACAATAGCTTCTTCTTCTCTGTGAAATTGACGTGCTGCAGACCCAAACACTGGTTTAAAAACATTACTGTGACACTGCAAGGTGCATAACTTCTGGTGATGGGAGGTGGACAGCATGTGGGATTAGAGCTTCATTCCAAGACTGGCATCTCTTAATGCCGACCTATGACAGTGACACTCATGAGCCGTATATATTATTCGCTTAAATCCCACACACGTCAATAGGGTAAATAGCCGTTGTGAAAAGAACCATACATCTTGGAAAAAACATGCATAAAATTACATATAAGTAATGTCAGGGATAATCTGTCTCTCTGGGCGGATTAGTCCAGTCTCTGTAATCCTCATCATGGGACCCTCAGATGAACAGATGGCAGATAAGACAAAATCAGCACTCTAATTCTTATCCACTAACTAAAAAAATGTAACCAAAGACGAGCTATAGCCGCTTTATGAACCATAATGAGTGAAAATGGTAGTGTATTTATTAGATAATGTTATTAAATGTAGGCATTTCTAACAGTACAATAATCAAAAGCCATTTTTAGATTTTATAGAAATAAATATTAAACCTATTTCCAGAACAGTTGGGACAGTTTGAAAAAATTTCAATAAAAAGGAAAATTCATTGATCTGCAAACAACAATAAACTATTTGGAATAGTACAAAGACAACATTCCATGTTTAGCTTTTAACAACACTCTGTCTTTGGCAAGTTCACTTTGAAAGCAATTTTTCTTTTTTGTATTTCAGCTGCTCAGTGGTTCAGGGCCTCATTTATTGTACTCCTTGCCTCATAATGCTCCTAATGTTTTCATCAGGTGACAGATCTGGATAGCAGGCAGGACAATTTAGCACCCAGACTCTTTTGCTACATAACCAGGCTGTTTTAATAAGCGTAAATTTGGTTTGGTATTGTTTTACTGAAATAAGCAAGATCTAGGATATAATCTGGGTCATAATCCAGACATAATCCAAGACCTGCTTATCTTTGCTGACTTGTCCCAACTTTGGGACATGGGTAATTGTCACTTGTCATGGTCATTGCTGCTGACATCAAATTTAAAAAATCTATGTATTTATTTTCAATGTTTATATGTGATCTTTGTGTTATTTATAATTTTAAAAAAAATCTCAAATTACTTGCAAATCATTTCATTTTTTCCAACTCATAGAAATGGAGTTGTACAGTACATGCGTATTTTATTAACAGACAATTGATAATATAATGTGTCTTATATTTATTTAAATAATAAAAATAGTTTAACATCATTTATTCTAATAAGAGATACTTCTTTCCCCTCACAAGTATATATATATATAAATACAAATAAATGAAAATACATGTCTTACTTTCTTATTTAATAATGTGCACATAGTCCGGATTAATATATTGATTTATTATTCGTTTTTTTTTTTTATGTAATTGGTTTGTTTCCTTTTGATTGTTTGGAGTCCAAAAAATAATGAATTGACAAACCCTGACATATGTCATTCAAAATGTAAACCACAGATTATAATAATTATAAACATTGAAAAATTAAATAATAAATATAGAAACATGCCGGCATGTGCAGTCAAGTATAATGGGAGGAGAACAAAATAAGCACAGTATTCAAGTGTAATGTATATGTGTACATATCTACCATTTTGAAAATTAAAATAAAATGAAATGTATGTGATTTTCATGTAGTCACAGTTTTTGGTTTGAACCGGAAGGTAATCTACCTAAATTTCCAAATAAAAAAATTCCGTCTGATTCTAATCATTTTTTTTCGTTTCAAAGAAAATTTCAAACATGCATCAACAGTTGAAAACAAAGCTCTGGAATTAAGAATTACCAGTACATGCAAATAGCATTCAATGGTTTGTATTTACAGGTGTCCCGCTCTTCTTGTCAGTTCATGGTTTGCAGCCACATTCTCCAGCCTGTAGTGTTGCATTCATGTGGGACTTCCTGGTGCACACCATGAATCCAACGGCACTTGAAAGCATGGCTAATGGCCTGTGTAATTCTTAGGGCAGGTTCACACAGTGATTCATCAACGGGAAAGAGATGCATGACCCACAACATGCAGGGCTAAGGTAAGGCATCCCCGTACGTTGTTTACTGGTAGTGCAGGAGTAAATTCACAGGTCAGGGCTGAACATGAAGTCCAGTGCTTGTCTCTCTGCTGCAGCCACGTTTGGATGCCAGAGGTCCACACTCAAAATGACTCGGGGTCCTGCATCTGGAGGCCCTTCAAAAATAAACATGACACGGTATGTGAACATGTGACAGACGTTTCATTTAGTCATGTGTTGGCAACGACACTGAGCAAAAACTGATCCAGAAATCTGATAGAAGTTCACCACTCGTGAGAAATTGTGATTTTTAGTGATTCACCAACCCCTGTGGGAGATGGTGTGAAGGAACGAGTCGTCAACCAGGAGGCAGTGTCCCTCTGACCAGCACTGAGGCTCCCCACCCACCACCAGCTCACACAGGGGTGGAGTCTGCAGACCTGCAAAAGTGAAGTTCGGTTTTTTTTTCTAAACTTAAGATACCAGGCAAAAAGTTACACTTTTCCCCGAATAAGAAGAACATGTGCTCTAGTCCTGTGTTTAAAACAGAGAGGATTAAAACCAGACGGATCATAGTACAAAATAGGCTAGAGGGAAATGGACCCCTCGACCCTGACCTACAAAGTATTGCATTATGTAATCATGATTTAATAATTGTTCTTTTTTTCCTTTTCTGCGCGTTAAAGTCTGGCAGCCATGTTAGGTGCATCAAAGTAGCACCAACGTGCCCCAAACTGTCACTCAATATTTTTCTTACAAGTGCATCTTCAACAGTTTAAAGTATTGTGAAGGCTTGTTTAAGTCTTACGGGCACAAACTGTAGCAAGTCAGCAACTTTACGACTGGAACATTCAGACAAATGCAGGTGAACCAATGGCTCTTTTACACACCGAGGTGACAACGGAGTCGGGTGTTGGTGGGTCCGTACGAACTCCCCAGTGCAGCTCCGGGCCCCAGCAGCCAAAATCCAGCAGATCCCAGCGAGTTGCTGCTTATAAATGTGCGCAGAGAGAGGAGGGTCTGGTAGGTCCGGGGACAGGACCGACAGTTTGCTGCCACAGAGACACCTGCACTGTACAAAGGAAACACTGCCTGGCCCTGAAAGACATAATGACTTTGACCAATATTGGATTAAATAGAAATCCTCTTAATCATGGGAGCAAAGAAGCAAAAAACTCTATTTTAACATAAGTTAGCATTGACAATAAAATGTTGTGGATGTGGATAATTTTATTTCCACTCGTTTTTATTTGTATTTTTTTATGGTCTTTCTGATTCTCATAGTGACCCTAAAAGATTCCATCGCGTACCTTTGGTCCCAGACACGTCCAGCCATGTTTTGAGTCTACGCCCCACTGGTAAACATACTTGAATTCGTCCAAGATTACGGGGTAATTTGCTTCCAAGACCTCAATGTCGTGTCGATGAGCGTCGCGTGGAAAGAAAGGAACACTCGGGACATCTGGTAGGAAGAACAGATGAGGCTTCTGTATAGCAGAGTGATCGTTCAGTTTGACCTAGTGTGAGAACAGTGAGAACCAAGTCATATAAGCCATATAAACATGATTTACTGCCAGTAGCAATCGCCTGCATGGAATAAACGTGTACCTGCTCACGGAGGCCTTTGTGAATGCGGCCCATGCCCACCCAACTGTAGCGCTTGGCATACTCTTGCAGTGCTGCGTACAGCTTCTTGGCTTCTGCAGATGCCTGAGCTGGGAACAAGGCATGACTCAGCACTGGGGTGAGGTAGCCCTGTCCCTGCTCCTCATCCTCCTCTGTTTCCATGGAAATAAAGGGAGTAATCTGATCACTCCGTGACAACTTGGACCGTGCACTGCACTTTGTGCCAGCGCAGATACCGCCACGGGACATTATTGACCGCCTTGAGCCTGACTTGAGCTTTCCAGCGTGCGCGTGCCCTGGAATTGGAAGGTCGGAGCCCATGCGATAGCAGTGCCACAGGAACAGGAGCAGGAGAGTCCACAGAAGCCCACTCAGTGAATGGACACCCAGCTCAACATATGGAGGCAAGGGCAGTGTGTTCATTGACCAGTGCATCATCTAAATGTTTGAGACTCTTAAAAAACTGAAATAGAAAGAGAGAGATTGTGGTGATGCATATATATGTGTAATATGGAAAAGGTGTGCAAAAATATTTGAGTAAAATTGGATTTTGTTTTTAGATTTGTCTCTTACAAAGCCAAAGTCATGTCCAGCTCGTCAGAGTCTTAAAGATCATAATTAGGAGGAGAGAGGCTCCGTTTGCCAAAAAGCCCTGTCTGACAGGAACAAATCAACTGCCCTGGTTTCAAACAGTCAACTCATTTTAACTCTAATCCTCTGCGGGGTCACAGGGGAGCTGCAGCCAATCCCAACCAAGCCTCAACTGCAAATTAGTGAAACATTTAAGGCAGGTTATCGGTTCATCGCAGAGCCACTGACCCCTGGGTTTAGTTGGCTCTCTGAGACTGACTTCATGGCGTTGCGTTGTGTGTCCTGATTTTGGATTCACTGATCCCTGAGCAAATTAGCTGTGGCTGGTGCGAAGGATTTCAAAAAAAAAAAAAAAAGTTACTATAACCTCTTATGAACTGCTGGCTTTGTTTCTTATACATTTTTAGTTCCTAGTAACTTTTTTAGTTTTCCTTAACAGCTCCAACTTTAATAGACATCTCTGGCTTGTATTGCTCCCTTTACTGTTGAAGATGTCTTCCGATCAGATATTAACTTGTGTGATAGGGTTAAAATCTATTTATAAACTCAAAATTAACACGCGGTGAGTTGCGCGTGCATGCACGTTGCATGTGGGCTGTGTATAAATTTCTCCCTGCGATTTTATGGGAGGTGGCGCAAAAAAACATAAAAAAAATTGTGCGGGTCTATGTGCGTGCGTGTGGATGTGTTTTAGGTGGGAGGGCTTTCCCCTAATAGGCTTAATCCAGCGAGTTTGCTTCGTGAATTACATGCCAAGGGATGACACAGCCCATCGGAACCATCCACAGGCTATTGCATGTTTTGGCATCATAAAGGTGTGAAGGTGTCCAATAAACTGTGGACATTCATTCATTCATTCATTCATTCACCAATTATTTTGTGTTTCTTATGCACCGACCCCCACAGCTCAGCTGGCTCACGTTTAACGTCCGCATTCCACGTTAGCGCCCGACAAGCACCCATCAACAGGAAACCGCGGCGCAAAAACCTTCGCCATGCACACGGTGTGGCACATGCAGCTCAGTAAATGAGGAAAAACATTCACTATTTACCCACTGCGCGCCGAATCTCACACGTGCCTGATTACCCTGGGACACCGTGCAGCGCTGTGCCGGACACACTTCAGCACCGTGTTGGTGGACAGCTCCTCCAGCGCCCACACACTTAATGTGGCGATCAACGCCGCCGCTGCCGCACTGGCGGCGCACGGACGCTAGAGGGCGCCTGAAGCTTCAACGCAAATGCCCTCACATCGTAGCCGAATGCGTCAACCACACGGGAACCAGCTAGAGACATCTCACCAGCACAAACCACTCTGTGTTCTCGGGGCCTAGAGCAACAGGACACAGTCCAAGAGAAGGAGCACGGGACGCAGCCTGGAGCACTAAGGTAAGCGGCAGGCGCCTGGCAGCGATGCTGAGCTGTTTGTCGGTCTCACGGTTATGATGATTGATGCCCAAAAATCGTCCTCCGCACAAAGAGGGCCGGGGCAGGTGCGAGTGATGCTGCCGCGAACAGCCCCATCATTTTGTTACACTGGCGTCTTCACCGAGGAAACGCCTCGAACAACAGCGGAGGTGCCTCGGGGACACGTTGCCATTAACGGGTTGATAACAGAAAGCGGTTTAGCGTGTGCCTGCGGTGAGGCTCGGATCCTTAGCTGATTTTTATTTTTTTATTATCATTTTTTTTAGAATAGCGCATTTTCGGGGATGTTTTGGGGGGAGAAGATGCAGAGGCACAGCGTAAATTGTTAACCTTACACCGTGGCTGATGTGCACCTGTCTCCTTTTTATTGTTTTCTTTCCCAGACGCGTAAAGCACCTAAATTGTCATTTACGCCACCGTATTGAATAAAGTGAATGGATTCATCCCCAGATTGGTGGAGCTGAGCATTTAACAGTATCACATCACAGTGATCCACTAATCCGAGTCATTGTGGCCTGTGTGATGTAAACATATGCTCAGTGCAGGAGTTGCGAGAGAATTTTTTAACGATATGACTAATAATTTGCTGTTCATTACTATTCCAGTTGGCGTGGGTAATTTCTACGGCTGCTGCAGTAATTATAAGCTACTAATATAAGCATGTACAGTACAGTAAAGAAAAAAAATCAGCATTTTCCTATTTTTTTTTCCTTTGTGACATAACTGTATAATAGTTTGTTAATCAACCTGTTCTCTTTAACCTCCCTAGTTTCATCCAAAGCCATGGGGTTCACACACCTTGCTGTGATGTCTGTCACCATGATCCACCTAGTTTCAGGTAACTCTGTGTTTGTGTGTGTGTGTGTGTATGTGTGTTTGCGCGTGTTCCCTAAAGCATGCACATTTTTTTATCCCACCACAATCCTGGACTAATATAGACTTTACTAAAATCAAAGCTATCATTTCTGAGCATCTTACCTGTCGGGTCCACTTAACTGGATTTTGTTTTATTTGCTTTTTTATTTATGCAAATTACAAAGCAATAATTCTGGTTATTTCAGGTATGAGTTTTATGAATCCTGAGGCTGAAACACCACCAACATCGACCCCAGACTCCTACCCTCTGGGTGACTTGATTCATGCTGCCCTGCAGAGTAAGGAATACCTTGGACAGGCTTCTGCAGGCACAGGTACAGCATGACAAACCTTCCTGGATACTATGATGCATCATGTTGGTGACTGAACTGAACTGAAGCGTTGGTCTCTGCAGGTACTACCACCAACCCAACACAGGCTGTGCCAGGCCTTGGGCAGACCGAGTCCGCAGCGACAGCCATATCACCAGGGCTGCTCACCACGGCTTTAAGTTCCTCCTCTGCAGCCAGCCAGATGGGATTGAGGAATACCATGTCCTCGCTCCCCATAGAGGAGGAGACGACCACCACTCTGATCACCACAACCACCATAACCACAATGCACATGCCAGGTACTTCCATTGCGATCTGGTTAGTCTCAAATCATTTCACAGGTGGAGAATCGTTATTGTCATCATTGAGAACATAAACAAATTGAACATACGTCACCATTAAATTCTTTCTCTGCATGTAATCCATCCCCTTAGGGGGAGCGGTGGGCAGCCACGGGTGGGGGGATGATCCCAATAAGCTAGCGCTGAGCATCTCACTCAGGGTCATACCTGGTGGGTAGGCTGGGATTTGACCCTGTAGACTTCTGCACCCCACCCTGCTGGTCTGCTCGCTGAGCTTCTGGGCCGCCATGAAGCGGACTTAAAAATGTGTGTCTTTGGAGTTGCTCGGATTTCAGGCGCGCCAGCAGCTGCGACACGTTTTCGACCACATGACGTTGGTTCTGTGTCACAATTTTGGAGATTTTCCCTTTCAGTTTGTGTTGGAAGAAACGAAAACACGCCAGTGTTTGCAGGTAACATAAAACAATCTCACACTGGACAATGGGAGTTGTCGTGTAAAAAAAAAAAGATGCTAGTGTTGTTAATATTTTAGATAATTTTCTCAGTTTCACATGACCAGTCTTTGTTGACATAAAGCTAGTTTTTAAGGTAGCTATGAGCCAACATAGCTACCTGATAATAATGGGAAGTGACATTCAATAACATGTTCTATATACAGTATCGATTTAATGTTTGTTCAGCTCACTGCTGACATGGTTTGCTCTTTGGTATCAATATGAAAAGTGGACACATGTTTGTGGTGGCTCTGGAACTGGAACTAAGTATAACATGCTTTTTTTTATGTCTGCATTTCAGGGTTTTTTTTTGTTCTTTTGTTTTTTGAGGAAAGTTTTGGGGAAGCACAGACAAATTATCTTCACCACCACAGACCAGTGATGAAGATGATGACGTCCACTCCTGCTTTCCTGTTTGATGTTATGAGATCCATCAATAACCTGTTTTATAAGGATGCATGCATGTTTACCGCACTCCAAAAACATACACATAAATTTTATCCAGGAATTCAGAGTAGTAAATTGGTTAGAATTGGTCCTTAACCATTAAATCTATTTCAATCACATAGAGGCAGATGTGATGAGATAAAGAGCAGCAGGTGACACTGAGCTACTGTGAAACAGGGTGTACAAGGAGGGTTTGGACTCACATCTCAAAGTTTGTCGCCCACACTATGTGAACTGTCGCACGTTCTCTCCTCTTTGTTCACACGGACACATGTGAAGGTGCACATCCAGAAGAGTCTTGACAATGAAAACCACATATGCTCGCTGACTTTTAGTTTAGCACAAATATTCAGCGGCTATAAAAGTATCTCATTTCCAGAACCAAGTGAACCCTTAAATATCAACAGAAGCACGGTTATTGTCTTAATCATAAGAAGAGAAGGATTAATTTGACAAATTGGTGTGAGTCAGTCAATTCATTATGAGCAGAATATTAATAGAGGTTGGTGAAGAGCATAGAAGCATCCTGTATGATGTCAGAAATGCACTTAAGTGAGACACAGCGTTTCCTTTGGCTTAGATGCCTGTGCTGCTCTCAGTGATTATAGATGAGAGCTATTCATTGTCAGCTACAAATGAAAATTAATAAAATTAGATTTTGCAGAAGGGGGTGGGGGGGTGGGGGGTGGGGGTCAGCTGATGTACACCAGATGTGGAAATAGAAATGTCACTCGTGATGAATGATCAGTGAAGTGTGTGTGAGCGAGAGTGTGTGTCACACTCACACTCACCTGCTTCCTCTGGGGTTTAACTGTGTCTCTTTATTTCCAACCCTCTGTCGAAAACAACAAATTATGTTTTAGGGGGTATTGTGTTGACAAAATCTGCCAAGAAATATGTACTTCCACTTCAGTTTTAAACAAAAAAGACGCAGTTAATTACCTTTACACCTGCTGTTTCTTTATCTACACATTTACATTACAGAGGTGGGAGTAGTGAAGATCGTGTCATCTTACTAAGCAGATTTGCATATTTCACAAAATGTCAAATCATTCTTTTAACTTGTGTTTTTTTTTTAACAAAGCTTCAACTCAATAATATACATTGCTTGCCAAGAGACAACAACAATTTAAAACTTTTGAGGTGCCACTTTGAGCTCAGCATTTGAGGTGATGTGCAGGGTACCCCGGTCATGTGCATCGATGTCCCCCTGCAACATCACTGATGCTGGTTTATTAACTTTGTAAGGTTAATAACTTCAGATAAGAACTCAAATTGCCCCTCTCCGCTTTAGCACGAAGAAATTTAGTTTCCTTGATTTCCAAAAAGAATGTCTCTTTGGAAACTTTGGAAACTAAGTCATCAGACAACAGGACAGTTTAGCACTTTTTAAATGTGCTGGGCTAAGGGATGGTTTCTCGATCTTGTTCATATATGACTGTGTCTTAGCCCAGTAGAGTTTTAACTTTTATTTGTGAATGAAGCCAAAGGTCACAACCATTCAATATTGTTTTTTGTCCTTTTCCCATTTGTTAAGAGATTTCTCTAGATTCTCTGGATTTTCCAAAGAGAAATGTTATTCTCAAGGTGTTGAAAACGCATATTAACTTTAACTGATCCATCCTTACTTTTGAAAGTCTCAGCTTCTCACGGATGCTCTTTTTATCCCCAATCACGACACTGACCTGTTGCCAATTAACCTCAACAGTTGTGAGATGTTCCAGTAGGTGATGTTTTTGCCATTACACGTTTTTTTCCAGTCTTTTGTTGCCCGTCACAACTTTTTTGAGTGTTGAGTCTTGCTGACATCAAACTCAAAACGAGCAGGTATTTTTATAATCAAAAAATAGTAATTTCTCAGTTTTAAGGTTTGATATAAATCTACTATTTACAGTTGAAAAATACATTTCAAAATATTTGCATTGTACACGGCGTCCCAGCTTTTCTGGAAAAGGGGGTTGTACTTCATTGAATTTAGTTGTACGGTGGTGGAAGAAGTACTTTCTTTAGAGCATTTACTAAATTAAAAGTAGCTGTGGTGTCAAGAGTCAAACAGAAGACTTATCAACATAGTTAAATTCAGCATTTATCAGTTCGATTAATATCAGATTGGCAGGATACAGAGACCCCTTTGCTCCCCTTTGTGTGTGAGAAGCAAGACAGAGAAACACCTGCTCTGTCCTCCGGGCCGTTGATTCAGCAGCTTGCCATCCAACTTCTCCCCAAATCCCTCACTCTGACTCTCTCCTGACCCTAGCAACAGTTTGCAGGGATTTTTATCTCCCTTCCTCACATAAACACCATATCCTTTTTTTCACTGGTTTTTGCCAAAGAATTCCTATCATGTTTTGCCCTCTATTAAATGTTTTGTGAACCGCTCAATTCTGGGACATAAGCCCAGTCACAGTGACCCTTTTCCTTTCTGTCTATATTTAGAAAGGTTCTTATTGGATTATAATTATGGGTGCGTTAATATGTTCGTCAATTTAACGTTGAGTTGGTAACAAAGCACTTTATGTGCTGCTTTGATGACCCAAATAAACAGCAGCAACAGTGTGGCGACAGCAGGCATAGGGCCAATCCACAATGTGGTCCAGCAAACTCTCTTCAAGCACTTTGTCCCAAAAGAATTTAGATATGAAATATGGGTTAAAATAAGAACAATTGTTTCTCTCTTAGTTTGGAAATGAGAAAGTTATTAATTAAAACAAATTCATCTAAGAATAACATGTCTTGACAATAAAGTCCAAACGTCCTGCAGTTTGGTGGTTTAAAATTTGTTTTGCTTGCACCCGTTTCATTGTCCATTCAAATTCCAACAACAACCGAGGAAGCAATTACAGTTTGTCAGCTGCCATTAAACAGCTTTCACTAGGATAACAACTTTAAATAACAACTTTATGCACATGTTTGTATGTGTTCTCTTACATTAGTCGAAGAGATTTTCCTGGAGCTGAGTGATAGTTTTTATCTTCATTGATTTGTGGATCATTTCCACAGTCAGTTGTGTGTCATTGGTTTTCTACTCTCGTTATCTTGCTGTCATTGGTACCTGCACCTTTTAACAATGACATGCTTGTAAGCGTACAGTTGTACAGGAAAGGTGTGTTAAAGGGTGCACACAAAGATTATTTCCTTTAAAGTAAAAAAAAAAAAAGAAAAACATTATTAATAGTTTGTTTTTATGCATTCCTCAAAGAGTAAATGCCCCGTCTTTGCAATTCATGTGTGGCCCATCTGCATCCTTTAATTTGAAAGAAGCTTCCCGTGTAATAATTTAATCCCAAGTACACATGCCTTAATTAATGCAGAACCTTGAATACATTTTGTGCACCCAGCACCATGTTTGCTTCTGCCCTATATTCTTCATAATTACTTTTATGCAGTTTAGTAGATCAGCAAGAGTGTTGGAGGCTTCCAGACACTTAGAGAAGACAGAGTTCACACGGTTGGATTAAAGATCTCAGGACATTGTAATGTCTGTCTCATCTTCATGTCACTTAAAGTTTCTAACGGCCATATCCCATGAATCCTCATCAAAAAAGTACGAGGTTTCTGGGATGTCTTTCAGGGAAACGAGTGTCTGCGTATTGGCTAGTCTTTGCATCGATCCCATAAATTCCTACAAATGTTTCTGTTTTAAATACCATTCGGGTATAAAGAAATCAATCATTTTTCATCACAGCAGAAACTACAAGAAGCCCTTGAGCAAAGTAAACTATTGTATATGAATCTGAGTCATGCTGTTGCTATGAAAACCTGCTGAAGCCTCCCTGTCTGAAGTGAATTCAAAATCATATGATGTATTTCTCCACACACGGTTTAATGTTCTTTTTCTTTTTTCCTCACAGTACAATGCAACGCAACTTTGTCAGCGATGGAGGATGTCGTTGAGTCGCCAGATCCTGCATCATCATCCTCATCTTTTGCCCCTCTGGAGTGCACTTACAGCATTACTGTGTATTCCGGCTATGGTGTGGAAATTCAGGTATTGGGCACCACAAGTCCACGACATATGTTCAGACAATCATTTCAAATACATTTATGCCATCCACCATAGTGTAAATATAAATAATGGCATTTTGGTAATAGCCTATAATATTTAAAAAAAAATAACAACCATGTAATATCCATACCAATACCTACTGTAGATATATCGATTTCATATACCAAGCTGATACCTTGCTATCATTTTGGAAATAATCATCATTTTACTTTATTATTTTATAAGCATAACCCTGCTACATCATTAACACAGTAATATTTATTATTGTTATTATTGAGATATTACCCCCTGGTTGATATTACCCATATATGACCTTGTCATTTCTAAAGGGCCTAACCCTGCTATTATGGAGCTGTAAAATTTAATCTGAATAATTTGGCCATTGTGTTGTTGCAGTAAAAGGAATGTGCAGTACCAAACCACGACTTGAGAGGATTTATGGGCTTGTTGGGCCTGTGACATAACACATAATTAAACTTATTAGATATCTGTGAAAACAGATGTAAAGATATATTTGCAGCCTGATGCAGAATTCCTCCTTTCCCTTCAGGTGAGGAAGGTTAACCTCTCTAAGGAAGAGTCTCTGACAATCATGGGTCATGGAGGTACTGGACCAGAGCTTTTAGCCAATGAGACCCTGATGAGAGAGGGTCAGGTGATCCGCAGTACAACCAATCAGGTCTACATTCACTATCGCAGTCTCCGACAGACTAACCACGGCATGTTCCGCCTCCACTATCAAGGTAAATGGACTTGAAAAAATAAATATATGTATGTATATATTTTTTATTTTTGGTTGGTTTTTATTTTGTAGATTATTTGAATCCAAACCATTCCTTTTAAGAACTAGGGAACAGGCAGGACAGCAGCTGTCTGAAACAATGTCTACAGCTTTTCCTAACAACTAAAGACTGCACCAGATGTGCCTACTTGTTTGTTAAATAGCAAAGCACTGAATTACTGTAGGGGTTATTGTCTATTGTGAATTTATAAATGATAAATACAAACCCAGTTTCCTCTAGGGATCTAGAGATAGTAGAAATCCAGAACAAAGAAGGTTAGATTACAGCAGGTTGAAGGAAAGCTGAATGGTTACACTGCTGTATCAACATTTATCTTTCCTTTAAAAAAAAAAAAAAACAGACATTTCTTTTCCACTCTGTCTCTTGAACATCTACAGCCTTTCTGCTGTCCTGCCCATTCCCTCTGTCTCCTGAGGGTGGCGGCGTGACAGTGACGGACATCCATCCCGGAGGTCAGGCACACTTCCACTGTGATCCAGGTTTCCAGGTTCGTGGCCATGAGGTGGCCACATGTATCAACACAACGCAACCCCACTGGAGCACTGCCGAGCCTCAATGTGTCCGTGAGTAAACTGAACTAAATGCAACATTTACACCTGCTTCCCTCCGGTAGGAGAATTGTTAGTGCATGCTGAATAATTATACGTGAGATGTTATTTTTCCTTAGCTGTGTCTTGTGGAGGGTGGGTTCGTAATGCAACAGTGGGACGGATACTGTCCCCACCCCCTCCATCCGTCAGCAACCACAGTAATGGAAACAACCTGAGCTGCCACTGGTTAATAGAAGCCAAAGAGGGACACAGACTCCACCTGCACTTTGAGAGGATTGCACTGGATGAAGATGATGATAAGTACGTTTGTGTTTCCACTAGTTTATGCATCCTAGATCCTCTTTTCTGCCTCTTCAAAAGGTTTTTAAACATGTTGTAATAAAAACAAGAAATCTTTACAAAGTAAAGAGAATTTCAAAATCAGAATGAGTCTTTACTTTGTTTTATTGTTTTGGCTTCTTTCAGTTTAAAGTTGCACTTATGTAAAACTTGCAGATTCGCAATAGACAGAATTAAAAACACATTTTCAGCCATTCAACCTTTTTTTTCTAATGACCCTTGCTACTACACTACCCATGATGCAACCCTACAGTATTGGCTTGGTAGACGCACTCAGTTCTTACTTCTTTTACAACTACTATCCATCATCATTTCCATAATTGCAAATTATTTTATATATTAAAATGTGAAGTAAACCTTTACAATCAAATTCTGCCTTAAAGCTAAAGCTATTTAATGTTTTTCTAATTATAAATATGCTCCAAAACATGTTATTCTATGGAGAAGTGTTGTTGACAACTTCTATTGAGTCAGACTTGCAGAACAGCAAAAAGTTTTTTTTGTTTTTTTTTTTAACAAGGCTGCTCTTTTAACTGATTTTTGTTTGATTAGTTGGTTTGGCATCATTCGTATTTATTGATACATGATAATGACTAATAGTTGAAGAGCTGTGGATAGCGTGGTGGTGTGTAGGAGCTGGTGGAAGGAGTAGTAGAGCAGGTGGAGAGAGCTGGGCAGTGGAGATTGACGTAGAGTCTCATTCTAAAACTTTCATTTAAGCTTTACAAGCAAACAAAACGGCTTCAGTAACTTGGATCAAAGTGGTTTTATTCTGCACCAGTTGCCAGACTTGTTGATGCTGATGCACCTTCAATCTGCTATTAATTCACATTCACACATTTTCTATTGTGAAACTGATCATCAATTTTTTCTCATGCCTTAATCTTTGTGGTTTGCTTCTCTTAGGTTAATTGTGCGCAGTGGAAACAGTTCCCTGTCTCCACCTCTCTTTGACTCAGACATGGATGATGTCCCAGAACGTGGGTTGCTTAGTGAGAGCTCCACGCTGTACCTGGAGCTCACAGCTGATTCTTCCTCCATCCCTCTGCTTCTGGCACTGCGATACGAGGGTGAGCGAAGAGAATTCAGACACTCCGCCGTTTTTTCATCTTCAGCGAAACAAAAAGCAGCATCAGAGCTCCCCATCTCTCTGACCTCATTATTGTATAATATTTAATTGTCTTTGCTTGAAAACAAGGTGAATGTGACATCAGAATCCACCAATTGAATTCAAAAGCTTTAGAGGTGAGGTGTCATTTGTTACAGGTTACTTTAATCACAGTGAAGCTTTTGAAAGTTGACCTTTACAATCTTGATAATTTCAGTAAATAGGGAAGATAATTGATATCTTATATGTTAGATCTTTAGTGGGAATGGGCTTTGATATGCTTCAGGCCTCTAGAAAAAAAGGCTTTCTCCTCATTAGTGTGTTGAGGGGTTTAAGTGAGCCATAATGAGCCTCAGAAGTACTTACAGCCTGCCCATGCTTCGGTCGGGTTTATTTTAGGCTTTGATGATGCTCGCTGCTTAAGCTTTTAGCGCCTTACACCTAGACTTTTTCTTGCCATGGGAGCTTGTGGAGAGAGAGAGATTCTGGGTCATTCCAAGTGAAAAGCTACAGCGCTGCCACTTCAGCTGAATGGGAATGGAAGTTGAAATTTGTCAAGAAGGGGAACAGCTACTGTAATACCAAACAAATCTAGCGAATAGGGGAATCAATCTCTGTATACAGCACATGCACAGCCTGTGTCTGTATCCTTTTTCTGTATCTTTTTTTTTGTTTAGCTTTTGATGACGAGCACTGCTGGGAGCCCTACATGCCCCATGGAAATTTCAGCAGCAGCGACATCACATATCAGCTGGGCACTACTGTCACCTTCACCTGCAGTCCAGGCTTCGTCATGGAACAGGGCTCGGGGACAATCGAGTGCATTGATCCCAGTAACCCTCACTGGAATGACAGCGAACCTGTGTGCAAAGGTAAGTTTGCCGGATTTAGCCTTTTGCTGTATTGCAAATACGGCAATGTGACAACCCTTTATTCTAGCAGAACAACATCTCAGCTTTTATTTCCAGGTATTTACATCTGGATCTTATACACGACTTAGAAGATAGCACCTTTTGTTTGAACCCACCCATAAAATAGATTAAATGCTCTATAGGCTTTAAGTCTAGAACCTTCCACGTCTTGCCCCTGATGAACTGTGTTTTGGGTCATTATCTTGCTGCATGAGGAAGGAGCTCCCAGTCTGTTTGGTTGCATCTTTCTTCAAATTTGCAGACAAAATTTGTTTGTAGACTTCTGAGTCTAGAACTAAAAGCTGAAATGTTGATCTCTTGTGTCATATTCATCTTTTGATGTCAAACCGAAATTACTTCAGTCTACAACAAAAATAAAGGAATAGGCCTGACTGTTCCAATACTTTTGACGGAGTGTAAATACTGCCACTAATTCATATTTCCAAAGGTGGATTTTTGTAAGTTTTTTGTTCATGGGCTCCAGCGCAGTAGGATGTTGTGATATAAAGACTACAGCCACTTTAGGGACTGTGTCATCTGCTGATCTGTTGCCATGCTGTTAAAGATGAGAGCAGAAGAGCAACAGTGGCAGATATAAAACCGGCAGACACTTTGCACCAGATCATGAAACAGCAGAAGACACAGGTGCTATAATTTCAACTGAGCGTTAAAGTGACAGAAAGACATTGTGAAAGTCATCTGATGAGTGATATTGTTTGCCCGGCTCCTAAAGAATATGGAGCTGTAACCGGACTGCTCTGGATGGAGAAGTTTGAGATTTCATGGTCGTCATAAAGTCTGACATAAAGTCTTTCCCTTTGCTTAGTCCTGGTGGTTTTAGTCTCTTCACCTCATTACGTTTCTGAGAACCGTCGTGGATTCACTGCACTACCACACTTAGCTACGTGTCTGTGTGGCTTCGAAGTCTCACGCCTCGATTGAAAAACAGGAATCAGATGTACATTCAGGCACATCCTCCAAACATGGTCAAATACCTAGATGTGCTCTCACAGTGGAAACTGTGGGCTGGCATTTAAATAGAAGTGCTGCATTTGGCTGCCATCCCAACTGTTCACACCCAGAGTTGTCATCACCCTACTGACACACTTCCCTGGCTGTTTGTATTGTGTATCTCTTCAGGCCACATGCTTTAGTGTCAGTTGACGAGTAATAGGAAAAAGTGTCATTCTTCACATTCATTAGCGTATCTGCTTATAGATTCTAGATTTCTAATTACAGCTGTGTAATTAATGAAGGTTTTACAGCATTCATCACTTATGACACCACAGCCGTTTTGTACATCTTTAAGCCCTCTCTGGAATTGTTATTACCTCTCCTTGACCTCTCTTTATTCGTTTCCTTTCATCCATTAATAATGAATTGTTTTTCCTGTTGCTTTTCTGTTTCCACTTATGTTGTTGTTTCATCACCACTCTTTTTTTTTTTCATTCACCCAGTCTCTCAGACCTCACCTCAGTTTCTCTCCTCTCTTCTGTTCTGTAAGCTCTATGTGGAGGAGAGCTGACTGAGCCCTCGGGTACCATCCTGTCTCCTGATTGGCCCCAGAGCTATTCCAAAGGCCAAGACTGTGTGTGGCAAATCCATGGTAATGAGGAGAAACGCATTGAAGTGGAGGTCCAAATGTGAGTACCGCTGATTTATGTTGCTGGCATAAAAATGCATTTCGTATGTTTGTCACCTTAGTGAACAACCACATGTTGAGCTTAGCAACAACAGTATCACTACACATAAAGTATTAATCATATTACATTACAAATGCCCCTTCTAATTTTGTAATAATTTCTGTTATGCTCCAATTTCACCAAGCCCAAGAGGAGAAGTGGGAGGATTTTTAATAATTCTTTGTCGTTCTGAGCTGGATGCCAACAAAGCCAGTCACTAAGCCCTGTGTAGTGAAAAGTTAGATCTGCAGTATGTAAATTGTAGCTGATAGAATTTGGAAATAGGAAGGAAAGATAATATCATGCTCTAGTTTTATGTAATCTCCTACCTCTCCTGCCTGTCATGTGGGTGGACTCCCTGAATTAAAAACAGAATCTCTAGCTTCCTTCTTTTAATTCTTGTCTTTCCTTCTTGAAGCCTAAATATTCGGCAGACTGATGTGCTGACCATTTTTGATGGACGTGATCTCATCTCTCATGTGATTGGACAATACTTGGGGTCCAGAGAGCGTTTCCGGGTTGTGTCAGGGGGCTCAGAGGTCACCATTCAGTTTCAGAGTGATCCAGATGATTCAAGTTTTAGCCTCAGTCAGGGCTTCATCATTCATTATCGTGGTAAGTACACTCCTCAATTATTCTACTTCATTAAAATAATTTAAAAAATACATTGTTTTATTCATTACTTTATGCCTTTCTTCTTTTTTTTTTTTGTGCAGAGGTTGAGCCAAATGACACCTGCCCTACCCTCCCTCAAATTGAGTTTGGCTGGATCAGCTCGTCCCACACCTCCCCTGTAAGAGGCAGTGTGCTGACATATCAGTGTCAACCAGGATATGACATCAGTGGCTCTGACATCATCACCTGCCAGTGGGACCTGTCCTGGAGCAGCAGTCCACCTACCTGTGTTAAAGGTGACACCAAACCAACTCCAACTACTCAGTCACCATGCAGACATGGGCATGCTCCCCTCATCTAACTCCCAGCAACAAAGCAAATCATTTCCTTTATTGCAGCTTAACTAAAGGAGCCAATTAAACACTGTCCAACTTGTCGTCCACAGTCCAGCAGTGTCCTGACCCGGGAGAGGTGGTAAATGGAGCCCGCTCTGTGCGTCCTGAAGCAGGTTTTGCCGTTGGAACAGTCGTCCGTTTCTCTTGTAATCAGGGTTACCAACTAGAAGGTCCCGGTCAAATCTCGTGCCATGGACGAGACACTGGGACCCCGAAATGGAGTGATCGGAGCCCAAAGTGTGTCTGTAAGTCCCTTTCATTGTACTCTGCTGAAGCAATGCTGCACATTTAGGAAGTAAGTGAAAATACACTTTCCTCTGTGTGTCTTTGTGCGCCCTGAACAGTAAAATATGACCCATGTCCAAACCCTGGCGTCCCCGACAATGGTTACCAAACCTTGTACAAGCACAGCTATCAGGCCGGAGAGACTCTGCGTTTCTTCTGTTATGAAGGCTACGAACTTATCGGTGAGGTGATTATCAGCTGTGTTCCTGGTCACCCATCTCAGTGGAACAGCCCGCCACCCTTTTGCAAAGGTAAAGGTTGTGATTGTCGTACTTAAGCTGAGTGAATCTCATTTGCTGTGTGGTTATATGAATATATTAACATTTTATTTTTTAGTTTCTTGGTTATCAAAGTATTGTGTTCTTACTTGTTGTTATCTAAGTAAAATAATATAAAACAAGTGTAAAAATGCCTTCAGATCCTGAAGTTGCATTTAGAATTTCCAGGTATAGTTAATATTATATTGTATTACTCTCCCTTGTGTTTTTTATTCACACAGTGGCATATGAGGAGCTCTTGGATGATCACAAATTAGAAGGTGACTTCTTCTTCTTTTTCTTTTTCCTATCTGTAAAACCAAAGTAAAATATTTCAAAGCAGGTCATGCGGGATTGGAATTCCTTAGTTTTGCACCATCTAGTGGCGCTAGTAAGAACAAAGCTATAGTAAACTTATTTCTGTACGGTACAAGGATACAGGGAGAACAGTTTTTCAGTTTTCAGTTTTTTATATATTGTACAATAAGCCCTGGGCAAGAAACATACTGAGCTGTCTGCTTCTCAGGGAAAAAAGACATTTGATGCTATAGCAAAAGCCCCTTTTTCTGAGCACATCTTTGCACCCATTTTTTACAGTGTCCCAATCATTTGAGCCGTCCCATCAGATCCTGAGTGAAAACATTGCTTTGGCAATTATTCTGCCAATCATCCTGGTCATCCTCCTGATCGGAGGAATTTACATGTACTATACAAAGTAAGTTCCCCATTTCTTCAAAAACGAATCTCTCTATCTATCGCGTTCCCTCATCTCTGCGTTGAAAATAACACTATCATTTTCTGACACAGCATATGCAGATTAGAATGGAAGCCGCTCTTCTGGAAGTCTCTTTCTCACACACACTCCTACAGTCCCATCACGGTTGAGTCCGATTTCAACAACCCTCTTTATGAGGCAGGGGTAAGTATGGGGCTTATACTGTAAACAATTTTTCTCGTACATTTTGTAAAAAATCCTGACAATACAATATTATAAAGCTATATTTTTATGTATAGTTATTTTATATAAAGACTAATATATTGACATGTTTCTGTTTTCATAACTTAAATGAACGTTTTCTTTAAAAATATTTTGTCCTTTCAGAGTCCTAACTGATTTATTAACTAATTGATTTCTTACTTTTACTACAGGATACACGGGAGTATGAAGTATCCATTTAAAGAAAAACACATTCCTGGTGAGAATTAAAAACCAGATTAAATGCTATTGGAAGACAAATGTGTTAATATTATAAGGCCTCAATATCCCTTAATTGTTCATTTTTAATTATAATTTCATTTTGCCATCAGTAAGTCTCTGGTTTATCAATTGTGCAAGTGCTTTATTTTGATTTGTTGCACTAGTCGTGGTCTGCCAAACATGGGTCCTTCTTCACGGTCCGGCTTTCTGTATAATTAGGACTGGTGCCTTATGAAGGGTATGAAACTGACAACAAAGGGAAAAAAATAACAATATAGAAGGCATAAAAAGAGGCTGCTGGTGATGAGGCAAAAAGGAAATGATTTATTTAGAAGGCCAATACATTAGAAACCTTGGCAATACCTTATTTGTAACAATCAAAAGTTACAATCATGAGCATACAATACACTCTGAATGTTTTTTCTTTCCCTTTTACAATGGATCATGTTGCGTTTTACCAAGTATTGCAGTACAGGGGAAGAACATTTTAATTTCTATCATGTGAAAACGTTTGAGATCAGCAGTCGTTTTCTCTTTCTCATTTTGTATCTGTGTAACATGCACACACTCATACACAAATTGAATGTAAATATCTGACTTAATATTGATTGAGGTTGGTATATATACTTACTTATATATAAGCCTCATATATACACTTATACATGGTGGGGGGAGGTTATATATTTTCATTATATATGTATAATGAAAATTCAGTGCCAAAATATATTGTTGAATAATTTAATGTCCCTAAGTGTTCCATCTGTTGTTGCAGTAGTGTTTACAAGGGCAGTGTTTATTTTATTCTTTGCCGTTTCTGGAGTGCCTCGCCACCCGAGTGTCACATGACACATAAGAAAAGGTGAGGACATGAATGTCATTATGCTTAGAGCATGCACTGATTGTAAATTATATTGCTTCTGCTCAATCTTGCCATTATCATTATAGTTATTGACAGTTATCATTGTTATCCGATTTGATGTTGTATGCACTATGTTGATGAAAAATTACAAACTTGGCTGCTTGCTGTGATGCATTATGTATTTATTTAAAAACGATTGTTTGAACGGTGAATGTGGTCTCATTCACTATGCCAAATGAAGGATCTTGGAGACTGTTGCTTTGTAGACTTACTTCTTCTATTCTCATCAGTAGCATTCCTTTGCTTCATATATGAATACAATCTTTTGAAGGCAGTAAATTAATTGCTGAACTGGAAATAAAGTCTCTGTTAAATGGTGTCAAACTTGTAGAAGTGAGCTGTATCATTTATTAGATTATGCATACACAAAAAATACATCATAAGTATATAGCATGTATATCTCATCTAATGCTAATTTCACAATAGGAAAGTAATTGGTAATTCATGATTTAAAATTACTTATTGATTATATTTGGTATAAAGAGTTTGCATCTGCATGGTAAGCTAATTCAGATCTGCCAGATGAATGTGGTACAATATTTCCTTCTGATTTGCAGTGAAACAAGAAAACAGAAATACTTCAGTAAAGTAAAAATACCTCATAATCGCATGTAAGTTCAGTGGTATTCTACTTAGTTTCTATCCACCTCTGCCAAATACCACGGCAAATAGTGTGACACACGTTTTCATTCCGACAGGTGTCAGTATCTCACGTCACAAGCTGCTGTACCACCGCGTTGTTGACAGTCGAAGAAGAATATGGCGGAAGAAGATGTTCTAGTTTCGCTTCCGTTTGACCTATTTAGCTTCTCTTATTAGCATCACTTTATAATCTTCATGACCGACAATGAAATTGGCTGTTAGTTATTTAGCAATTTCCCTTTCTTTATAGCTAGCGTCTGATTTTGTTAGCCCAGTCGACATACGAAACACAGAAATAAAGCTAGCTTTAAGGATAGCAACACAGACTAGCTGCTTTGATTTAGCTAGGCTGACTCCGTGTAAAATGTGTTGTCAGACGTTAGCTGCGTTGTAAATTTGTGCGGTTTGAGCTACTCCGATTAGCTGGCTAGCTGATTGCTTCCTCACTTACACGTTTAGCTATTTTGGCGTAGCTAGGTTTACTCTTGCAGCTTCCTTGGATGATCAGTGTGGTAAGTACAGTTTAATGTAGCTAGCTGAATATTAACGGGCTATATTAGCATTAAGTTATTAGCTCACATCTGAGCAGTTACTGTTAGACCGTAATCAGTGCTATCGTTTTTAGCTAACTTTATCTGTACTTGGGGTGTTGGGCAGTTTTATTGTTTGTTTGTTTTACAGTAACTACAGTAACTTGGTGGGTATTCTTTCTACATGGCTGCAACGTTGCTGCCGTGGGGCAACAGAACGCTCATTTTACAACACACTGTTAACACACACATACTGTTACTGTAACTACAAGGTTTAGGGAAAAGGCCTGATCCTTCAGAGCAGTAATGCAGACGAAGCTTTGTAGTAAACATTTGCATTTCGGAAGAAGGAGTTGGTTTATTGTACTTGTGCTTATGATTTACAGTTTTGGTTTATTTTTGCGCTGGCATTGTTTTTATTCCAATTTTCAAATTGGTGTCAGGTTTAGGATTGTGTATTCTTCATGCAAACTGAAATTGATGTTCGCTACACACAAGAAGAATAAATAAGCTGTGTCTTTATAACAATGGACATACTGATACTACTGATAATAACTTCCTACATTTTCCAGAGCATCTAGCTTTAGCTTGTAGTAATTGAAATATTAATGCTGTGAATTTGTCATCACGTCTGGTTCCTGTGCTGCTTCTGTGAATACAAATGAGTTAAACCCTTTATTGTCATCGACTATATAATAACAAGGGAGGACTTTAAATATAGCTGTCAATAAATGACTGTTCCTTATTCTAGTCTACACATGTGTGGTAAACGATTAACAATGTTCTTATCCTTGCAGCCAGAAGGTGACGCTTCAGCCCCATGTCTGCTGAGGCTTCAGTTGGCAGTCATGCTGCCAACTCTGCCCAGACTGCTGTTTCCCAGCCTGCCTGTCACAACACAGATGACCACAGAAACCAAAATCTGCTGGGGAGCAAGTATATCAAGTTAAATGTGGGTGGCTCTCTGCATTATACAACTGTTCAGACATTAAGCAAGGAAGACAGTCTGTTGCGGAGCATATGCAACGGAGGGACCGAGGTTACCATAGACTCAGAAGGTGAGTCGATGTTTTGTGGAGATTACAAAACTAATATCAACTCAGATGAGTTCCTAAATGCTGTAGTGTGTTGTTGTGTAGATTCAAATTCATTGAACATTCATCTGGTGCACTT
Organism: Channa argus; assembly: GCF_033026475.1. Lineage (NCBI taxonomy): Eukaryota > Metazoa > Chordata > Actinopteri > Anabantiformes > Channidae > Channa > Channa argus. Next base: position 17,341,601 of record NC_090211.1, read on the forward strand.
TAATGTTTGCTATTTCGTTGTAAGGGTGTCACAGATTATTCTGAGAGTTTTCCTAAATGACTGTACTGCCTTGTCCAATGTCTTGTGGATTTAAAAAGAAAATGAGTATTAATACCAAAAGAGTAACAAAGATTACTGAAGATTTCAGATGACTGAAAATATCTTTCCTGCCATCCCAGGTTGGGTGGTTTTGGATCGATGTGGCCGACATTTTGGACTGGTTTTAAACTTCCTACGAGATGGTTCAGTGCCACTTCCAGAGGACCACAGGGAACTAGATGAGGTCTTGAAGGAGGCCCAGTACTACCGGGTCCAGGGACTCATTCAGCATTGCCTCGGTGCCATGCAGGTAATAGATAAGTTGCCTAAAATGTTCTGTGTATGTGCCTAATGTTTTCAAAATAATGAGTTTATAAAATGAGTTGATTGTAATAGTTCATGAATTCCAGTAGCATTCATAAAATCGTAGATGTCTTAGTTATTGTATACATCAGGTAATTTCTTATTTAATACAAAGAGCTTTACTTTTCTCCATTAAACTAAATACTTCCAAGCTGTAGCTTACAATACTTTGTGAAAATGAGTTAGTTGCTTAGTTGCTTTTTCTTTTATTTAACTTTAGAAACAAACGGATATATTTGAGAATGTCTGTCGCATCCCCATGATCACCTCAGCCAAAGAAGAACAGAAGATGATTGCTACTTGTAGAATGGTAAGTTACATTTATTTAAATCAAATGGACCAGTGTCACAAGCGAGTACTGGGTTAGCTGCTGTCAAACTGTGATGTATAGTCACATAAAAATCATAATGCCACATGAATATTGTAGCATGCTGAGGTTCTTTTGCCTCAAGGAAGTGTTTACCAATATGTTTTTGAGCTTTTAACTTTGTAAGAACTTATTTCTTTAACGATTCTAGGAATGTGAAGTTGATTTCTCCTATGTACATACAATTTATAACAACACAATTGTCCAGTAATAAACTACAGAACCACTTACGTTTATTCCTGTTTCATGTCTCCACAGCCGGTAGTAAAATTGCAGAACAACAGAGGAAACAACAAGTACTCATACACCAGGTAAAAATGAAAGTTGACTGTTAATCTGTCCTACGGTGATTATATAAAAAAAATAAATTAAAAAAATGATAATCCAACTGCTGCTATAACATTCTGTGTTTCAGTGTTTCATGTCTTCTCCTAACCTTCACTTTACAGCTTAGATTTTATAACTTTAAGGTGAAGGTGCTTATAAATCTCAGTTATGACTTATGACAGTTATGTCTTTGTCTCTCCCTGTGATCAGCAACTCTGATGATAACTTGCTGAAGAACATTGAACTATTTGACAAACTTGTTCTGCGATTCAATGGCCGGGTCCTGTTTGTCAAAGATGTGCTTGGCGATGAGATCTGCTGCTGGTCTTTCTATGGTGAAGGCCGCAAGATTGCTGAAGTATGCTGCACCTCTATTGTCTATGCTACAGAGAAGAAGCAGACCAAAGTAAGTATATGAATAGTAGTAGTAGTAGTATAATCTTTTCATCTTGTCCTAACCAGCCAGAGAGTGAAACCATGTGCATCACATGTTGACCCTCTTGAATGCATCTGTAAAATGCTACAGGCTTTGACACAGTTTCAATATTTGACACCCTGGGTGGATAAATTTAGTTTCTCATACTCCAGCTAGCTAGTTGCATATTCTGCATGAAAGAAAATAAATGTAAACTGAGTATATTGCCTGAGTACATTATGACACGTTATAACTTACAGCTTTTTCATCTACAAATAGTGAGCAGCTTATTATTTCATTAGAGTTTTTCCCATTTATTTATTTACTTATTTTTTAGGTTGAGTTTCCTGAGGCTCGAATCTTCGAAGAAACCCTCAACATCCTTATTTATGAGAACAGCAGAGGATCTGGTCCAGGAGGCTTACACCTTTTAGATTCCAGAGGCTCAGGGTCATCACTGGGAGCTGGCCAATCAGAGGAAGAGGGTGCTGTGGGAGGGGACAGACGAGTAAGGCGGATCCATGTAAGGAGGCATATAATGCACGATGAAAGAGGACATGGTCAGCAAACTGTGTATAAGGACTAATAATGTGAAAAGACATGAGAGAGTGATTCAATGTATGTCCATTTTTTTGTTAAATTCTTGCAGAATTAAAGATGTTTCTGTTATTAGCGATTAGCTTGGTAGTTAGCGATAGGTTTGTGGCGTTGGCGTGTCATCAAATGTTTTTAGATGACATTGCAGACGTACAGGAGTTGATGACTGTTTTGTTACTGAAGGAACAGTTGTTAGACAAAAAAAAAAAAGCTTTTGTTTACAGGAAAAACTGTGCACATTATTTAAATAGGAAATATGTAAAATTACCTGGAACATGAAACTTGCATAAATTGCATTTACTTTGTAAATGGTAAAAGATGTGCTGCACATTACTTAATGGGCCTCAAATGGCCACCCCTCCAAAGATGGACTTTACTGGGCTAACGCTGTCGTCAGTTTAATAAGGTTGTGAACCATCTGTTGGACTGAAATGCTGCCAGAAAGCAATGAAAAGAACATGGTGGTTTAGCTTGGATATATTAACACTGGAAGAAAATTGAGGAGCCATTTTGGTGTAGTTGTCCATAAATAAGATTGTTGAGCAGCTGCATTTTCTTATTTAAATATTCCTGCTGTTGCTTCAATGTTTTTTATGAATTAATTTATGAACCTAATTTATTGTTTGCTATTTAACTTTTGTATAGTGTGCAGTCTTTGTGTTAAGTAGTACTCGAATGAGTTTTACGTTTTGAAAATTATATGATGCACTATAGAGCACACATCTGATTCTGAATTTTCTGTTGTAAATGACTAAATTGTCAACTTACATTTCAGTTTCACGTTTCAAGATAAACCATGACCATTTCATTCATATTTAATTCTGAGCCATGATTTTTCACTTGATTTTTATCTTTTACCAAACTGAAATTTGAAGTAGTACCATACACTGATCAGTAAGCCAGTTGACACTGGTTGTATTTTTATTTTACCCAGAAAGAGGATGAACTGAGTGCTAATATTCACCAGTGTCTTATTCAAACCTAATGCTGAAAGGAAAAAAAAAATGTAGAAGAGCAATATGTGTTTCGACCCGTAATAAAACCAACTTTAAAATATGCACTAATCTAACTTCCGTCCAGTAATGGTCATGAGAATGTTCTGAATAAATTACTTAAGAAATCCAATGTATGTTTTTGGTGGTCTTTGTTTTTTTTCAACACGTAAGATTTAATGTTGGAGAAAATAATTGCAGTTGTACAAAAGTTAGTTCCTTCTTATTTTAAAATTATGTTTTACAAATGTTTCCTTATCAGAAAAAATTAAATTAAATTTTGCACATGACTGTACAAAACATTACCTTTCTTTCTTTATTAGCCCCTAAATTTCCATTAAACAGCTATTTATGGGAAAATAATATAAACAATATTTTGCTAATATTGTTGGTAAATTGGTTTTAATTAAATTTGGGGCTGATCATTATTACTGTACTCTTTTGAACATAACCTGTATTTACCAAGTAAATACTTTAACACTTTACCAGTGACACAATGTTTGATATTATTATGGATACTGGATACTGTCCAGTATTTTTAGGAAATGGAACGTATGTATAAAACGGTAGAACGTATGACATAGTTAAATCATATAACAAACGCATTTAGAAAAAATGAGGATTAGTCGTTTTTCATTAAATCATAAATTTATAATACAAATATTTTTTCAACTGTGCCCATATTGTTGATGAATTGTTGATAAAGTAAAAAAAGTTGTACTTTAGAAAAGTTATTTTTTTAAACATTTATCTGACGTCACTTCCTGAGTTCCGCCGCCAAAACGTAACGAATCACGCTGAGAAACGATGGTGTCTGAGAGAGAGTCAACAAGTATCCGCAGGTTTGTGTACCGGCAACTCCGTGATGAGCCAGACCTCAGGTACATTTGAAGCAACTAAACTTTGTTGTTTTTTTCCCCACAAGTGCTGTTTGAACTTTACTAATTGTGCATGTAACAAGTTAACGGCTGCTAACTTTGGTCAACCGCGTTACGTTACTTTCATAACGTTGAAGCAGTAGCAGTTAAGACTCTGGCTGCAGATAAGGTAACACATTCACTACGAGCTCCTTACTGAGTTAACTTGGTGCAACATGCATTTTTTTTTTAACCTTTGGTTAACGTTACGTGCGAGGGTCAAGCTTGTGCACCTAGTCCCGCTTTGGGAAATATTTAGTATTAGTTTAAATGATGGGTGATAAGTGGGATCTTTCATGGGACCATAGTCTATGAGTGAGACATATTGGATTGTTTTCTTAGAAATAGTCTAGTTTTGTTGTTTTTTAATACGTTTAAAAAAACAGTATCACATCTTTCTTTAAATATGTCTGCATAATGAATATTTTCTGGAAATTGGATTTGTTGCTGAAATTCTTGTTGTTATCATCCAGGTTCCAGTTTAATAGCTCCTCTTTCATGCAAACCGTTGTCCAGCAGACAACGACAACTCCAAGGTTCTCTTTACATTTAGAATCTGTAGCATTGTGTTCATCTGTTTTAAACTGCTGCTCAAATGTCATTTTTTGATATTTGAAAATTACGATGCAGTATCAATTGGCAAACGAGTAATTATCCTGTTCAGAGTCGCGGGGTTGTTGGAGCCTATTCCTGCTGTCATTGGGCGAGAAGCGGGGTGCACCCTGGAAAGATCACCAGTCGATCTCGGGGCCAACACAGACACAGAAAGACGGACAAACATTCATACTCACATTCACACCTGCAGGCAATGTAGAGTCACCAATTAACCTAACATGCATGTTTTTGGACTGTGGGAGAAAACCCACACAAGCACGGGAGAACATGCAAACTCCGCAGAGAAAGGCCGCAGACGGCCAGTGGACTTGACCAAGGGACCTTCTAGCTATGAGGCAGCAGCGTGCTGTTCATCTCAGTTTATAAGATTTAAATGTTATATTTTGGTCATTCGTTATTAAAGATGCATTGTGTTCATCTGTTTAAAAAAAAACAAAACAGCAATTAAGCATACACTGATAAGTAACAGAGCCTGGTGGTTTCATTGTTGGGGTGAATAGGTGTTAGCAGGGGTACTCTGAGCAGTCTTTGGCTACATAGCCTTGTGTACAGCAAACTGGGATGCACTCTGTGTTCTGATATCTGATGGCCAGTATTACATTTTTCCCTCTCTGACAACTGCCCACCTCTGCAATAAAATGATCAGGGTATGTTTAAAGTTGCAGCTGATTGGTTTATGTTGGTAAATGTCAATTCTGTGGTTCTGTAAATTATATCTCTCCTCACACACCTTGATATAATATTTAATATTTTATTCCAGCACACTGACCTTAGGAATTTTAAAAAAGCGATATTTGGCACATGTTGGACGTGAATCATTAGGTCCAGAGGCCAGAAATTGCATAAAACAAGTGGTTCAAGAGGAACTAATTAAAATGCAGGTATCTATGTTCCTTACATGCATCATATTCTTTATTTTTTGGGAGGGAGGGTGATCATATTTAGCTGCATGTTTTACTGTCATCCTATTTTTTTTTTTCTCTCTACTAGGACAATGACGAAAATGGAAGTGAGCTGACGACCAAGAAGCCCCAAAACAAAAGAAGGAGAGAAAAAGAGAATGACGACGTGATAAGCGACATTGAAGATGAATCCAGGGCAAAGAAATCCCGTCGTCAGACAAGTTCGTCATCATCAGGCAAGTTGTAGCTGAAACAAAAGGACAATGTTTCCCTTGGGAAAAGGAGAAGTAACTTAAGATAGAGATATACAAGTACCTTAAAACTGTACTTAAATACATTACACAAGTACATGTACTTACAGACCACTTCCTGTAGTCTACCATGCAGTTACGCAATGTATTTAGTAGTGCTAGCATTTCTACTTGTGTATAATATTCACTATGTACTTTTAAAGACCCAGACAGACAGATATACCTATCATAACTTCTAAGGTCCTGGGAGAAAATGTCAGTAACATAACGTCAATCAGAAACTCTGAGAGAAGGAGGACACACAGTATGTTGTTTATTAAGACAAATTTAAATTCTTTGGGCAGAACTCCAAACACACTGTTTATCATCTTCTTAATACTATCTCTATGATGAAATATGGTGGTAGCAGCATCATGCTGTGGGTGTGTTTATCAGCAGCAGTAACAGAGACAGAGGGGGTCAGACTTTTGACAAGTGGGTACAGTCAAGACCTTGAGTGGCTCAACCAAAGCCCAGACTGAAACCCCACAAAACATATGTGGAGAGGCCTGAAGCCAATTGTCCAATCTTGAAAGTATCTGTCAAAGAATGGGGTACACAGAACTAAGTTAAGGATTGAGTACTTCTGTTAATTAAAACTGTGAATCTCTGGTTTTAAATTCATTTGCAAATATAGATGTTATGTTTTAAGATTTTTTTTTTTGTATGTGTGTGGTTAATTACAGAATCAGAAGATAAAGACGACTGCAAAACAGCAAGTGAGGAGAGTGAAGACGAAGATGCAGTTGAATCTGGATCTGAAGACTGTGAGCAAGATGTGAAAAAATCCCAGCCCAAAACAAATGGAAATCGTAAAAGACGTCACGTTACAAGTCAAGACTCCACTGACGAGGAAAAGAATGAGTCGGAACAAAAACGGAATGAGAATAACTCTGGTGACAGTCCAAAAGAAATGAAGAAGAAAGTAGGTGCAACAAAGAATGGAGAAACAAGAGGCAGCGATACAATTCAAGAAACAGAAACACCTCAGAGTGAGGAAGAGAAGGGAACTGACACAGACAATAAGTCAGACAATAATGACAGTAATGAGTCCTCGGATGAAAGTAAAAAAGGTGACTATGAATATGTAAATTATAATACACGTAAATTTAAATGTATATAAAATAAGCATATATTCTATATTTAAATGGGTTTTGTTTTCATATGTTGTTATATGACTTTCTGTTATGCTAAAGAAAATGAAGAAGAAAAGAAGAAAAATGATGAGCCAGACTCAGATTCGTCATCACTTCCTTCTTTGGAGGATGAACCGAAGAGTGAAGACAAAAATAAACTAGATAACAAAAAGAAGAAAACCATCAAAAATGATGAGAGCTCCAGAAGTCAAAAGGTGAGCCCATGAGTGATGGTAATCAGAATCAGACATGTGTGACATTTTAGCAAGTGTTCAAAAATCAAAGCTAAATGTTTCAATTTATAATCTACAAAGATGTTAGATAAACACATTTGTCTGCAAGTATCCAACGCTTTGACCCTTCAAACTGGAAAAAGTGACATTATTGTTTTAAAGTTACCTCAAGAAGACGGAAAGTAGAAGCTAAATGGTAGAAAACAAAATGTGAACTTTGAAAACAGAATAAAGTTGCATTTTCTGTCTAAAGCTTGTCTGGCATCTGATTCCTCCTGCAGGATGATGACAAAGCAATTGTGAGGCTCAAACGCTACATCGCTCTCTGTGGTGTGAGGCATAACTACAAAAAGCTCCTTGAGGGCTGTCGCTCTCTTCGTTCAAAGGTGGCTGTTTTAAGGAAGGAGCTTGAATGTCTGGGTGTTCATGGTCAGTAGGAATATGTTATTATTTTACAGAACACACTTTTGGGCAATAGCAAAAAAAAAATTCCGTCCCACAAATTGGCTAATTACTGGTTTACATATTTGTGGCCTACGGGGGGGAAAAAAATCCAAATATTTTTAGAGGCCCTTGACCTGATATGTTTTATTACAAGTTGGACATCTTGCCATATTTACAAGCAACAGACACAGAGTCAAAAGGGAACCTCCAGGCAAATATAGGAAGAGCAGAAAATCAAGAGATGATTTCAACATTGGTGCAGGTTAAAGGATGATTGGTGAACCCAACACAAAAACCTTCATTAGATCATGAGTTTTTAAAACTGCAGCATGGAATTTGTCATTTGTAAACACTAAAGTGTGAATTTGTCACTGGGAGCACGTATAAAAGTACTAAGGTGGGATTGTGTTCTCTTACAGGTAAACCATCTATTGAGAAATGCAAAAAAGTCCGAATGAAGAGAGAGGAGGCAAAGGAACTGGCTGAGCTTGACGTGAACAACATCATTGCCACAAAAGGTTTAGTCTTATTTATTGATTGTTGGCACCTATTGCTGTGGGCTTTTTCAGTTTTCGTTATTGAGTAACAAAACAAAATGTCTTGCTATAACTCACTGGCCGACACAGAAATAAAACACACAAGCTTTCCAATACAGTAATGTTTCTCTAATGCTAAACTTGCATGTATTTTGTCACATTCTGCCCATACCGTTGCTTTGGTCGATAGCCTGGTTGACTGTAAAAGTCCACAATGCAGCTTTAGTAATTATGCTGTGCTTATTTATTTATTAAATTATGTATTTCTGACACACCACTATTGTGAATGTTTCTTTTAGGTCGCCCTAAACGCAGAGGAGCCTCAGCATGGCAGGAAAAGAGTGACCCTCCATCTTCCACATATCAGCGCACTTTGAACTCCGGCTCTGATAGTGATGAGGAAAACAATACTTCCCGAGGGCGCAGAAGGACAACAGACTGGGCCAACCTTCAGGGGATCATCAGTGATGATGCAGACAGTGACTGACGTGGACACTGCACTTCTTCAGAGGACACTTGTATATGGACATTACTTTTCCTTTTGATAAACTGGGTTTTGGTCTTTACAGAATTCTTTGAAAACTTATACTACATGTCTTAATCCTTTTTTAAAAATATATTTAAGATAAAAATAGACAAATGGCACATATAAAGGATATTTGAAGTTTTTTGGAAACGTTTCGATTGATTATAAATTACTTTTCATGTACATCTATTGTGGTGCAAATAAATATATTGTATTCATAACAATGTCTTTTAACCAGTAGAACAAAAACATGCAGACAGCACTTAACACTTAGTGTTAAGCTAGTTTAAATAAAAGGAGAGTGAAGTTTATACAAACAATAAAATAACTGCTCTATTTAATTACATGTACACATTTTCGACGTCAGATCCCCGGAACTCTTGTAAGTAAACTCCAATATACGGAATATTTCGCTGACGGACCAGTCCTACCGGTTAATGTGTTCCCCCCGTTGTCTTGCATTTCCAAGAAGACGTTTATTTGTTAAATGCTTTGAAGTGTTGTTTTTATTTTGTATTTACCGGTTTTAATTTCGGTCAGGAAGATTTTTAAATAAATACATTACTGGGTGCTTGAGTGTATTGCCATATAGACAATAATTAAGAGAATAATTGCATGCCGAACTATTGTAGGCTTTACGCTGCGTGTCTGACGACGATCTAACGTAATTGAAATAATAAATATTTATAGATCAGAACGTAGACTTTTCGTGCTAAACTAGGGTTGATCGAAACTCCTTAACAGCAAAGGTAACACCTCTGCTAGTTAAAAAAAAAACAACGCCAACCTTTCAGTGTGGGGCATCCTACAATTGTATTGTGTGTTCGTGTGTGAGAGAGAGAGATATTAGCTACCATATATATTTACTTAAAGGCCTCAAGCCCCTGCCATTGCCAAAGGTAGTAAGTATGTTGTTACATTTGATACATTTTTGCCCTAAAGAACAATTTTGAGATGCTTGTACTTTGCTAGACTACATTGACTCTGCTACATTTTTGACAAATATATTTAACTGATATCATATGTTGTTATTGATCAATTACCTGCCCGGACACAAAAATTTGTGAAGATCAGCTTTAACTTTATCAGTGCCATTGTTGTTCCACTTTATTTGCAGTAGTAACAGGGGCTGTTGACCCATGTTTTTATTTATTACTTTACTATTTCTGAAGCAGGCCAGAAATTACACCTGTAAAAGTTGACATTTATGTTATTAAAAGCAACGCATGTAGTGTTTAACTTACATTGTTTTTGTAGTGGAGTACATAAGTGTATTACTTCAACCTAAGCAATAAATTTGAAGTGATAGTTTTACTGTAAGTGTAGTCTTTCTGAGACAAGTGGTTTTTTTAAGTATCGAGTTTATGAGCTACTTCCTCTGGCCATTGCCGACTACCCTGTCTGCTATTTTATAAAGTGAAAGCAGGTGTTACCACTGGTTTTTAATCTCTCAGTGCTGTAAAATTATGTTTACTTAGACCTTACACTTTACATTTCTTGCAGCAATGGATGACAACACACCAGATGAGATATTTGCTGAGCTCAAAACTAAGCACATTGGTGCCTGGGGTGTTGCTCAGATAGCCACTGGCACAGGGCTTGCTGTATATGCTATGTGGGTAGGAGTCCTCCAGCCGGGTTTCCGAAAAGTCCCTTTGAGGCTGCAGGTATGGTAAACTACTTAATAAAACTTTGAAATATTGTTTGTAATTGCATTGCACAAGGAACAAGATTTGTTTAAAATTTCTTCCAGGTCCCCTACATTCCTGCTAGCAAAGCTCAAGTACAAAATGTTATGACGTTGTTGAAAGGTCGAAAGGGAGGCCTTGTGGATTTGGGATCTGGTGATGGTCGCATTGTGAGTTATAACTGAGGTATGTCAGTTATGTGTCTTGCAGTGGTGGATACAATGCCTTTTGACTGTGAGGATTTTTACCCTTAAGGTCTTGGAAGCCAGTCAGCAAGGTCTAACTCCTGCTGTTGGCTATGAGCTCAACCCATGGCTTGTTCGCCTGGCCCACTTTAAAGCGTGGAAAGCAGGCTACCATGGAAAAGTGTCATATCGACGGGAAGATCTCTGGAAGGTTTGACATTGGTGTTACAGCACTAATAACATTTGTGTGCAAAATTTCAAGTTTCACTACCATCATTTAATCAGAAAGCTATTTCAACAAAGCAAGTCTATTTGTATTGTATGTCAAAGCTGTATTTATTGTATGTGATCATTGTACTGACAATGCAAGACATGCCAGTTTTTTTTTAAACTGAATTGTCATTAAGTGCATAGATCTGTTCACATTTTAAGACTCTGCATTGTATGTCATCACAGGTGGACTTGACAGAATGCAAGAATGTCACAGTGTTTTTGGCTCCTAGCGTGGTGAGTAACAGAATTAACAGAAACGTGCAAACCATGGAATACCACATCATCTCAAGGTAGAATACAGCCCAGCAAACAATGCAGTAGTGATGAATATGAGCTCATTAAAAGCCTTACATTACAGAAACTAATTAATGGAAAAACTAAATTGACTTTTTTTTTTTGTCCTTTCGGCTTATCCAGTGAGCAGATCGTTGTCCGCATGTTGATTTGGCACAGTTTTTACACCGGCTGCCCTTCCTGACGCAACCCTCCCAAATTTCTACCGGGCTTGGACTGGCACTGCACAGCTGGGGAGGGAAATGCGCTGTTAGGGGTTCAGGTTCTTGCCCAGAGACACTTCGACATATAGCCAAGGCCTGGGATTGAACCACTGACCCTGTGGTCCGTGGACTGCATTTACCAACTGAGCTACAGCCCTCTTGCTCCTAAATTGACTGTAATACTCTTTAAATGACACAGCTTAGATTGTTTTAGATTCTAGCCACTAGCAGGATATTCCCGCAGCGCAGTTTATGTACAATTTTGTGAAAGTGTTGCAGTAATTGTCATTGTGCTCTTGTGTTTCCTAGCTTTCATTGTTACAGGAGAAGTTGCAGACTGAGCTTCCTGGTGATGCATTTGTGATAGCAGGACGTTTCCCCTTCCCTGACTGGAAACCCTGTAGAATTGAGGGCCTGGGTGTGGACAGGGCCTGGGCATATAGCATTAAATCACAAAGAGAGCACACATACAAAAAAAAGTGATAATGTCACAGTCACAAGTGACATTGGAAAGGAATTAATCAAAAAGAAAGAATCCACTTGAATCTTGAAAGTACCGTGGAAATCGTGGGTAGTAACAAATAACGTTTAGTCTCAGTGTACTTTTTGGAGTATTTTTTAAACTGTAATTTTACTTGTACTTAAGCATCTAAGTATTTTATTTCACTAAAATTTAAATAATCCCCGTTACTGAGTAAGAAAAAAAAAATATATATTTATATATATATACGTGTGTGTGTGTGTGTGTGTGTGTGTGTGTGTGTGTGTGTGTGTGCACGCGCGCTAGATGCATAAAGTCAGGTGCCCATTCCATGGCAGCCAAAAAAAATAGACACAAACAAGCTGAAAGCCAAAGTAGACAAATCTGAATACCAGTCGCAGTTATTTGGGGCTGAAGTTGAAAATGAAGAAGTGTTGAATTCTAAAAGGTACCAGCTTCATTATGAACTTTGTTTTGGCAAATGTGTGGAGAGTCTATCCTGTGCAGGTAAGTTAACTGTTGACCAAGTTTCTCTGTGGTTGTAGTCAGAAACTTCGCTGATGTTAATTTACGTGTTGGCAGCAGAGTTTTCATGTTTTGTGTTGAGTAAATGGAGTGACTTGCTAGTTTTCCTTTTGAGCTTAAATCTCGCATCTTGGCTCAGTTAATGCTGTGGTTTTTTTCAGCTCATACCTGATAGAGGATGTTCAGCTGTGTGTGAGTTTAAATGATGGGAATCACCATTTTAAGAAGACATTAACTTAAAGGAGCAAAAGTAAATAGTTTCCTTGTGTTATCATTTGTATTCTGAAGATGACCTTGCGTTATTCTATGATAAATTATGTTAAGTCTTTACCATGTTACAGTACATAAATGCTTGTGCTCTGTCTGTATTGTATATGAGTACAAAAAGTAGTAGAACTGGTACTTCCACATGATTGAAATAATAATGTACTCTTTTCACCGCAAATAGGAACACACAGTACATCTCATTTAGAGTTTAAAAATTCTAGGGTTTAAGCAAAACCAAAGCTTAGCCTTTAAAATCCTGTAGATTTTTGCAAATGGCCTGATTGGGGAAAACAAAGCTTTTAAATGTATCATCTGCACTTTTTTCTTTTGTGTTAAACATACAGCACAGTGTACTTAGTACTACTAAGTAGCAGGCCTATGTATAATAAGGGAACTTCAGTTTGTTGGCCAATGGGTCTTAGACTGGGGAAATATCTTTGTCACAGCAAACGTGGAATGTGCCTCCTCGGGCTCCGGATGTCCAAGGTAGTGAATGTTATTTTTTTTATCCCAACTCAAAAAGGGACTGTAACACTTGTACAAGTCTGATAAGGTCAACGTTATGATATTGTTACTACTGTATACATACTGTATTAGATACATATATTTGTGTTTTCTGCATTAGACTATAAGTTTTGACTGTGGCCTTTTTTTTTCTTGACTGTTCACACACAAGATCTATCCATCCATTATCTGGTTAATGCTTACGCTGTTAATTGTCATTGTGTGCTTGAGCTGATCCCAGCTGTCAATAGCCGGTGTGTCACAGGGCTGAGACACAGAGACATACACAGACAGATTATGCACCCACTTTATTTGTTAGTTTTATTTGCTGTGCATGTGTGTGTGTGTTTAGTATTTGAGCAACTCCAGGGAATAATGTCTTGTGGATCATGCCAATGTTGTGAGCAGCCATTGATATTTATAATAAATTATTTAAACAAACACTGCATTAACTACTTCTTGCTCCTTCATTCCCTTTCTTCTATGGTGGCATGTCTCTATATGATTAGCATGCCTTGCACGTATATAACATCTAATTATTTTTTAAACATAACCAATTGCTTATCGCTTTTCTAATGTATTTGCACACTTGGACCAAGCGCTATTTCCTTAATATAGATCACCAAAAGGCTGTAGTTTGAAAATTACAACCGGAAACTGGGCCTTTATTGTGACCGATCTGACACAATCTGAATGGGTTGGCTGCAGCAAAAGAGGAAGTCGCGAGGCGAACCGTAACCAGCAAGCTAGCTCGAGCCGCCCTAAGCACTGAAAGGGGGAATAACAGGAACAAGCGCGCATAGTATTATATATTTAGTGGTATTACAAGTGTGTCAGATGTATATTATAAGTGTGCATATTCACCCGCCTCAATATTTCAAACGGTAACGCTAGAGAAAAGTTGTCGTGACAAGCTGCCCTATTAGAAGCATGCCTACGTTTGACAGCAAGCTAACTAAGAGTAGCGCTATGCCTTCATCCTTCTAGAAAAGCTAACAAGGTAGCTTAGCCATCCGCTGCAACGTTAGCACCTGGGTAAATTAGCACCGAAACACTGGATACAGGGAACTAATTAACGTAACACAATTTCCGATACTGGAGCTTGTGTTAGGAAAACGATGTTTCTATATGTAACTTAACGGTAACTCGGATGTAATCATACGACAATGCGGCTAACTTACCAGTCTGAGATAACGCTAGCTATTCACTGCTAAGAGCTTGGTAGTCAAAAGCGCGTTTTTATTCGTGCACGGTAAAACCTACTTTTTAACGGTATTGTACGCTGAGTCAACGACGCCAGCCTTTGCTAGCTAGCTGTGTATGGAGAGTCGACTTGAGCAGGCGACCAGACCATGAAGAACCCCCTCTGTGGGTACGTTAGCCAACAACACCTTAGCTAACGTTGGCTACAGAATTGGGCTGGGTGTGTAGTTAATGCCGGGTTGTTACTGCAGCTCATTGAAGACTTAAATAAAACAAGGACATCGTCTGAGCCAGATAAACATGGTAAGTGTAATTTAATGTGTGTTGTGTACCCAGCTTAGACAACTTCACGTTGATGCACGGTGTCTTCCTGTCTCGTTTGCTATTAGCTAAAGTACTGAATAAGCTTCTGATTCGTATCATTGAGCAGGAAGAACTAACGCTAAATTTAATGCCTTTCATTAAACGTGGTTAACTTTGCACGATCATATCTACTGCGATGCTCTGTGTTTGTTAAGTCATATAACGGTTTTCTACGACGCCAGGTATTTCAGGGGTTGTGACAGCTTGTTAAGCCATTTCACGGAACGTGACGCCCATCTTACAAAACCAAGTATTTGCTTTGAGTCGTGTTAAAGCCTTGGCAAGTTGTGGCTTATTTGAGGAATTCAGGCCTGCCTGCCCCAGGAACTGCTCTTTAAATTCTCAATTTGCTATCTCGTTTTTTGCTAGGTAGGGCCCAACTTCCCTTACCTGCCAAAGCCTGCTACAACAGTCCAAATAACATAATTGATGTATATTAATTACAGCCTGATTTTGGCTTATTAATAACATCTCTGGAGTGTAGCAATTGTACATATTAGTGATGCATGGCATGAGTAGTGGCCATCTCTGTGTGCATACATGGACATAGGGATAAGCACCTGCAAGCACTAACCTACAAAACCCTTGGATTCTTCACTAGGCTTCAGAGGAGTCGTCACTGCGTGCACTTGAGAGCCTTATGACTGAGTTCTTCCATAGCTGTACAACTAATGAGCGAAAGAGAGAAATAGGTAAGTCTGGCCTAAAACGTA
Organism: Channa argus; assembly: GCF_033026475.1. Lineage (NCBI taxonomy): Eukaryota > Metazoa > Chordata > Actinopteri > Anabantiformes > Channidae > Channa > Channa argus. Next base: position 17,356,999 of record NC_090211.1, read on the forward strand.
CCATTATAGTCTTTACTGTCAACCCTTTTCCCGGGTTCAGTTTAATCATATTGAGTTTGAATGTGAAGGTGTGTTTAATCACAGGTTGGCAGTTTTCTACCATAGCAAATCAGTATGTACTGTAATGTAGCTATATACAACATATTGCAGTATACAGTACACTGCAATATATTGTGCTATAGTTTGTGTCTAGTTGTCACTGCAGTGTTTAACATGGCCTGAAATTAATTTGGTATTTTGTAAGTTTTTTTTTTTTTGGTCTCACTTTTTTCTACTCACTTCCTGTGTTGTGGTGCGTTACTTTCAGTCTTTCTGCAAGCAAAGTACTAAATTGTCATGTACCTCTCAGTGATCAGGCCTGCTTCCTTTTTTGCAGAAGAGCTGCTGAATAACTTCGCACAGCAGACTGGAGCGTGGCGGCACTGCTTGTTCTTCCTTTCAAATACTCGGAATGAATATGTAATGATGTACAGCCTCACAGTATTTGAAGTAAGTTGTGTAGGCGGGATTTGTATTTTGTGAGTTTTTAGTACTGTCTATGTCTTTGCATGATTAGAAAATAAGACAATACATAGAGAAAGGCATTGTTTTATCAGACCTAGGCACATAAAAATAAATTGTTGCATTCTGTTTCCCTGTTTTCTCTTTAATTCTGCAAAACAAATGTACACATTTACATTATACATTTTGCCTAGTATAAAACTTTCACCTTCTTCAATGCAAATCTAAAACAGGTATGCATATAATAAGTTTAGCTTCTATTTGCAGTATTAGGAACTGCAAACTTAAGACGATAGTTTGACATATAAATTAAAAATAACAGCTACAAAAATACCTCGAATTTATTTTAATATATTTTTAGTCAGACACGTCCCTATCAGCTGTCATTTTTTTGTGTTTGTTTTTTTAGAACCTAGTGAATAAGATGTGGATTGGCGTTGCTTCACAAGACAAAATGGAGATTCGCAGCTGTCTGCCCAAACTCCTACTTGCTCAGCACAAGTCGGTGCCCTATTTCATCCGCAACAAACTCTGTAAAGTTATCGTGGACATCGGGCGCCAGGACTGGCCAATGTTCTACCATGATTTTTTTACAAACACCCTTCAGGTAAGCCGTGCTTTTGTCATTTCTGCATTTAAAATATTTGTGACTTGGGTTACATAAACTACAAGGTTTCTCAAAGTCTCTCACAGGATATTGTCTGGCCAAGGTGGTAAACCACAAATGGTACTGATGATAATTTAGTAGATTAAACCATGTAGATTTATTATATACACTTCATTTCCTGTGAGGGTTTTTTTTTTTTGTAATTTTTTTTTATTCATTTGTAAAAACTGTATTAGATGTTGGAGAGAACACCCTCATAGTAGAGGGTAATTTAAATAGAGGAAGGTAATAGCTTTGATGCATCTGTAGATATTGGACAAATTTTGTCTTTATTGATAGTTATCTGTCAAATTGTTGTGATCTGCAGTTGATCCAATCCCCAGCTCTGGCTCAGCTGGGATTGGTGATGTTGAAAACCACATCAGAGGAACTTGCATGTCCTCGAGAAGACCTAAGTGTTGCCAGGAAAGACGAGCTACGTAAACTGCTGCTGGAGCAGGTACCGACTGTCCTTGGGCTTCTGACTGGTGAGAACAACCTTTAATTACCTTTTGAAAAATGTCTTCCTAATATGAATACAATGTTTGAAGTTCTGTTTGTAGATACACGCAGGTTGTTTGTAGTGCATTAAAGAGCAAAACAGCAGGTTGCTGTCAAGATGCTTAAAAAGAGGTTTATGATCTTAATATTGAATCCTTAGTACTTTTTAGTTATTGTGCAGAAACGGCAGCGTGTGTGCATCTAACAGTTACTGCTGCATGCTATAAGTTAACAATGTTCTGTCTGTGGCTTCAGTCTAACTTAAAAAACAGTTTTCATGTGTTTTTACTAATAAAACAAAAAACACTGGCAGACTCTGCCACAAATTACAGTCAGGCTGCCAGTCAGGCTTTGGTGGAAACCCTTTAATCTGATGGGTAATATGTTTGTGTTGCCTACTGTTTTTCAGGTATCTTGGAAACCTATTGGGACAAGCATAGTGTCATTGCTTCCACCCCACCTCCCTCACCCACATCTGGAGAAAGTGGTAAGTGTATCATCCAGTAGGTAGTTGTCAAAATTATAATATATCCGAATCATAGAGCACTTGTTTCTTGTGTGTATTCTCTAACGTTGACCAAAGACTAGGTAATTTACAAAGTGCATTTACATTTAGTCATTTAGCAGACGCTTTTATCCTTGTTGTGTTTTGACCAAATCACTTTGTGTCTCTTCAATCTGTCAGTTGAATTGCTGGGCAGTTTGTTTCAGGGCAGCCAGTACTCAAAGTTGCTTTGCCAGCCCATGGCAGCATTGGACAGTGAGAGTCAGCAACTCTGTTGTCTGGTTTTGGAGTGTTTGGCTCACCTGTTCAGCTGGATCCCTCTGTCTACAAGTATCACACCCACCCTGCTGGCATCCATTTTCCATTTTGCACGTTCCGGTTGTGATTTTCGGACAAAGAACAAGACGGGGCCCTTTATCTCCTCCAACTCCTCCTCTTCTAATGGGCATCTTGACCCTGGGACAATGCCTCCATCCAATGGAAGTGAGAGAAATGAACAGCAGAGTGAGGGCAGTAAGATGGACCGTGCCCGGCTCGGTGTACTTGCTATGACTTGTGTCAATGAACTGGTGTCAAAGAACTGTGTGCCAGTGGACTTCGAGGAGTACCTACTGCGCATGTTCCAGCAGACTTTCTTTCTTCTGCAGAGGTTGACACGAGAGAATAATACTCATACAGTCAAGAGCCGACTACAGGAGCTTGATGAGAGGTGTGGTGGACTTGGCTATTTTATGACAGTACTTGTTGCATGCAGAAGTAGTAAGAGTGAGCTTTACCTTCACAGTCTCACCATGTAGTCTGCAACTGATCATACTTACTTTTGTTACACTCAAGTCTAATTTGCATTTTGTAGTCATCTCCCAAAACATTTGTTTAATTACAGCTGCTCCTTACACTTGTTCCACACAGCCATGGAACTCAGCTCTGTTATGCTCGTTGTTTTAACCTACACTTTGTGTCATAAGTGACTTCAAAACGACACTCTTTTAATATGTTTTTTTAGTTGACTACACAATAGATTGAAGTAACACTGAACAATGATTGTATGTCTTTGTGGTCCCATTAGATTTTTAATATTTTTTACAGGTACTCAGTTAGTGGTTTACTAGGAAAACTGATAAAACTAATCTAGATTTATACAAAAGCAGTATACGGAGACATATTTCTCTTATAAAATTTTGCAAGGCAGGTTTATTTAATCACCTCACCACATCTTAGTCATTATCAGAGGAGCTTGACATTGTTGACAGTGTTTTTGTATTTTGTGCAGACACTTAATCTGTATTGTCACCATCTCCTGTAAAGATGCAACTGGGGTTCGGTATTGACCAACAGACTATATGAAGTAACTTTTGATTGCAACATGTTTGTGGTTAATTTATTATTTTTTGTTATATGTTCTCTTTCATCTTTCAGTTACTTGGAAAAGTTCACAGATTTTCTGCGCCTGTTTGTCAGTGTTCATTTGAGGCGGATTGAGTCCAGTCCTCAGTTTCCAATTGTAGACTTTCTTGCCCTGCTTTTTAAATACACCTTCAACCAGGTAATATTTGTCATTAAGTTGTTTATGTAGTACACTCCAGGGTGTTACTTTCTACAGGTTTCCTGCAAATTTGACTCTAATTGATTTTCTTTTTCCAGCCAAACCATGAAGGCTACTTTGCCTGTCTAGATATTTGGGGTGTGTTTTTGGATTTTCTAACTACCAAAATCAAAAGCAGACAAGCAGACAGAGAAAGCGTCCTGAATAGGTATGTTGCACTGATGACATATCCTTTGTTTCTAAAACACCTTGTGAACTGGAATTTGTAGAATGCAATGGAGACATCAAGTATACAAGTGTTTAAATTTGTTTGAAACTGTTTTTAAATATATTACTCTGTGGTTTGACAGGTACAAAGATGCCTTAGTTCTTCTGTTAAGGGAAGTTCTTAATCGCATACAGTTCAGATACAATCAGGCCCAGTTAGAAGAGCTGGATGATGAGACGCTGGACGATGATGTAAGAATAGTTTGCATGCTGTACATTTTAGTCTCTGATTTGCAATTTTTCACTTGAAAGACACTGAACCTTCTCTTTAAATTAACCTAAGTTAATGAACGATATTGCTGCAATTCTATCTTTCATTAAAACAGGCCATGCAGATATATTTTGTTAAGGCCTTTCAAAGGAGATAACAAGGGACATAATCCGCAGTCCTTGTTCTGTGCAGAAATGTATCTAAAGTGTCTGATATTTCAGCTGTCTGTTTAGTATAAAATAAGCTTATTGTTGCCCTATGAACAGAAGTTTCCTTTTAAGTTGCAGTGATAAATTGGCAACAAATGAGGAAATTTTATATTAAAAATCCTGCAGACTTGAATTGTCTTCATACAACCCTTATATATTTGCAAAGAGGGAAGACTGTGGATATTCCTGTCACTTCCATTGGAAGCAAGTCAGAAAGGGGTATTCTAAAAGCCTGCATTAGCAGGAGGAACTTTTACAGCAACAATGTAATTGTTCCATTGTACAAATGGGCCCCCCACAAGATGTGAATTGGTCTTTTTAATATTTTAATGTATATTTTGTAGCCCCATACTAAGATTTGGACACATTGCAAAGGCATATATATCTTTTATATTAAAGTCTGAATGTTTCTCCTTCGTTTGGTAACCATAGCAACAGACAGAGTGGCAAAGGTACTTGCGTCAAAGTCTCGAAGTGGTTGCCAAGGTGATGGAGCTGCTCCCATCCCATTCATTCTCTACATTGGTAAGGCATTATTTTTGATATCACCTTGATTATAGTACATGGTGCTTAGGCTTCTCTCAGTAGACTTTATTTGAGGGTGGAAAAAAAACATCCAGCAAAAGATTTTGTATAATGCTAATATGAAAAAGTTTGTGCTGTTTTCAACGACAAAACATTAAAGGAGCTGTACTGGCTTGTAAATATGATACTAGACCACTTAGCCTTGATTGGTGGCCTGGTGTGGGTTAAGGTTGTAAATCAGCTCATAGTCATGGTCAACATTTAACCCCAAAATAATCATAATATAATAAACCTGTCCAGCATTGCTTATGAAGGATATCCCTGAAAATGATCCAGTTCCTTTAATCCCACAAATTTGCCAATACTAATTCTGATCTGATACCTTTTCACAGTATTAGTTGAAAACAGTTGTATTTTATAAACGCATACCTTATTTTTTAGAAGCTAATATGATCCAAATACTGTAGTTACTAATGTGCAAAATTTTCAAAATAAGAGAAATCTTACCATAGGTACTTAAATATTAAGAAATGTATGGTGTATTACTTAGTTGCTGTGGGATTCTTCCCTTCATCCTTTTGTTCTTTTCTTAAGTTTCCAGTCCTTCAAGAAAATCTGGATGTCTACCTGGGTTTGCAGCAGTTTATTGTAACGACTCGCACAAGTAATGTTCACCTTTTTATTTAAATAAAAAGCAGCTTTGCCATTCATCTTTTGATTTATGTACCGTCACACTGCATGATGGTAATTCCATGGGCTAAGATTGTCTGTCTGTTCAGGTCGGAGGCTCAATATCAGTGCGGAGAATGACTGCAGACGACTCCACTGTTCTCTCCGGGATCTCAGCTCCCTGCTGCAAGCTGTCGGACGCTTGGCTGAGAATTTTATCGGGGAAGTTTTTGCTGCACGTTTCAGTGACGCCCTGGCAGTGGTGGAGAGGTCAGTGCTTTTTTACTCAGCTAGAAACAATGTGTATATTTGTGTTTCAGAATATTAAAAAACTAGTATTGCCTGATACATTTCATTTTTTGTATACTGTTCACCTGATTCCTTTATTCGTTTATTTATTTCAAGGTTGGTTGAAGTGACTTGCTACGGCTCACAGACCAGCCTTTACGACCTGGAGACAGCTGTGCCTTCTGTGCTCAAGCCAGACCTTATTGACGTGTGAGTATCACATGTTTAAAAGGAAATGTAACCTTAATCCAGTATGTGTGAGTTCTTTGTCACTGTTTTTTTTTTTTTTTATCTAACTATGTCACCAACAACAGAATAGAGGAACCCAGCGTGTGAACAGTTGCATTGTTTAAATGAAATAGTGACAAATATTAGACAGCATATATAAAAACCCCTAAAAAGCTACTCAGGACTTGTTGACAGTTTTCATGAAGTTGCCTGTCATCACTTGATTTCAGAGCAACTTCGCATTTTTTTTTCTTTTTGGTACTGACTAAACAGAAATTCATGTCAGTCTAAATAAGTTATTATTGATCACAAATTCATTTTATAAAAATAATAAAAAGTCAAAGCAAACTGTTGTAAGCTCTGTTAAGAAGTTGTACTGTAAGTTTTAAATATGCACATTTAACTGTGTGTTGTTTTGTTCTGTTACAGACATGCACAGGCCCTCGCTGCTTTGCAAGCTTACTCTCATTGGCTTGCACAGTTCTACATTGAAGTCCACGGTCAAAACCAGAGCCAGTTCCTCAACCTCATCACATCGGCAGTAGATGCCAGTAGTCCGCTCATCACAGTTAAGGTACCTTGTATCCCAGTATTTAAACTGGAAAAGCTGAACACTACCTGCAAGCGCTGTGAGATTTAAGGTGACAGATAACACTACTAATATGGAAAGTGTTACATTTTTAACAGCTGCATAATAAGGGAACTTTATGGTTATTGTCACAGCTCCCATAAAGCTCACATTATCACGTGTCAACTCAATCAACTGCTGCCTGAAAATGTCCGCATGTTGATTTTTCCAAAATAAAATAAACATGTCATTGTCCTAAGCTAAAAATAGTTTTGAAGTCTGGCTGCAGACGTAGTTGCAGTGTGGTGATAGCTCAAACCAGATTTCATACAGTTATCCCTGATTGTAATGAGGACATTTTTATACATTCAGGAAATTAAAGATTTGCTCAGAACAGAGCATGGCAGTATACCAGATGCAAGAAATGATGGTAACTCAAGCAGAAGAAAAACATAACAGAGCAGATAAATGGCAAACTGGTTTGGAGCAATGTGTTGAGTCAAGTTTATTCGTGTTCTAATTTGGATGCGATTTGTATTTGTGGAGCCTTAAATAGTATAGTGGACAGCTTGGATGACTGTATGAAAGAAATGGATATTCACCTATGTGTAGGTTTAGATAGTCAGTCAGATAAACTAACATAGTTAAGCCTTTAAGATACAAAATGATGTATGCTGAATAGGAGAATTTGCCCACTCACTGATAATTATACATTCATATGTTGTGAAAGGAAAAGCTGTTGTTAGCTATATTATTACATCACATGAAGGCTGATATAATTGTTTCCTTTAAGCTACTGGGATCGTCGTCTTTAGTTGAATTATGTAACTGTGCTCCAGTATTCTGGGAACAGTCTAAACTTTGAGATTATATACTACTGATTGGAAAAATTATTATAAAATATTGTTGCTCAAGTTCACACCCTTATGTAGGTGTAGATATGAAAGGTCACTATATTTTAAATAGAAAATATTGAATTTGAGAGGACAGTATGTCAATTGACACACTTTAAAGGCCAGTTAAAGGGCTGTTGTTCACAAGTAGAATTAGATTTGTAAACTACTACATGATGAATTACATAGGTTGGATAAATAATTAAAGCGCCCTGCTAGAATTTCTAATGCAAAACTATTCTAAAACCTCAAACTACAGAATTTGTCCATAAATGTGTTTGTTAATTGTAAAGATAAACTTCTGCAGTGCTAGCAGATATAGTCAACAGCACTTCAATAAATATTCTAGCGTTAAAGAGGGCAGATGTTACATTTAGAAGAGGCACAGATTTAAAATCCTCAGGTCTTTTGAAACTATTACAAAGTTAGGAAGAATGTTCCCTAGAGTTTGGAGCTGCTACCGTTTTCTTGGAGATGCCTGCATGTCTGTTGGCTTCGCCAGAGAGCAGGTTTGAGTAATGGGAGCCGCTGCAGAGGGAGACAATATAATAAAACCAAACAAAAAGGTCATGTTACCCTCAGTGAGATGGAAATGCTCATTTTACAGTGTGTCTCTATGGAAGCCATAGCATTGGTCACCTGTTAGTGACCTGTTGTGGTGTAATTGCTGCAATAAGGGACATTACAGAGAGCAGTTACTGTGGGTGGGTTTTACTGCTTTGTTAGAGTTCAAGAGTTTGTTATGGTTTGCAGAACATCCGTTCAACTGATGTCTTTACTAATATAACACATATGGCTGTAGTTAATGGAGTAGAGCATTTAGTTTAATCACGTCTTGATTTTAGGTAGACAGAGAAAAAAAAATCCTGAATCATGTGTAACACTTAAACACTTAAAAATAAAGATTGTAATTTTGGGGCTACATTGCCCAGCCCATGTTGCCCATAGCAGATTATTAATGTGTGACAATGCAGTGTTATTGGTAGCATCTCCTTTTATAATGTTTGTTAGACACGAGCCTTATTCAAATAATGGGCCACACTGAGTTTGTATTACATTGTTTAATCTTTTCTCAAATATGTTTTTCTTTAGGTACCTGAGAAGTTGCTGCTCTCAGCATGCCACCTACTGGTTTCCATCACATCTACAGTGAGGCCTGTGTTCTTGGTCACTTTGCCAGCTGTTCAGAACATCTTCAGCCGCAATACTACTGAAAATCAGACCCACAGACTTCCCCAAGAGGTTACCTTTATTTTTTACTTATGTCTGAATATGACTGTTTTATAATAAATACTTAGATAGTGGATTTATTCAGTGTTGAGATGAAACTTAGTAATGGAAAGAGACTTGAATTCAATTCAATAATTCATTCATATTGTATGATGGGGAATTTTTTACCTCTTCAGTGTTTAGTTAAGGTTCTGTTTAAAATAAAACTTCAGCCAGGCATATGTTGTTTTGTTATTTTATATGTAAGTTGATTTTTAAATTTCTTGTTTTTAAGATTTTCTCAAACTTGTGTGTGTTTGTATGTGCTACAGGCTCACGTGCTGGTATGTAGGGCATTATCCAACATGCTGCTGCTTCCTTGGCCGAATTTGCCTGAGAGTGAGCAGGAATGGCAAACACGCTCCAGTAATCACGCCAGCTTACTGGCAGCCCTCACTCGAAAATATCGTATGTTAAGAGGGACTGGGAACATCACTCCATCCGATCTGGATGACAGTGAGTGTTTCCTTTATCTTTTATTATTCATGCCACCGTTTTTCGCACATTGTCTCTGTCTAAATGTGTTTTCTCACCATCTGTTTTTCACCCCAGTGAAAACCGTGATACAGCAGACCCTACCTGTCCTCAGAGACATAGTGGACAGCATATCTGGGGAATCCACCAAATCACGTCAAATCTGTTACCAGAGTCTTCAGGAGTCTGTCCAAGTGTCCCTCAGCCTTTTCCCAGTATTTATTCAGCATCCAGGTCAGTGTCTTATCTAGAGTTTAAAGTAAAAATGTGTTTGTGACCAAGATTCATTCCATCCCAGTATTCGCTGCACTAGTCAAACACACGTGGAGATGTTTCCCTGCTTCTTACCTTTTATGTGAGATGACTTATAGCATATAGCAGCAAAGTAGATCCACATCAGTTTATATTATACTCCTATTAGTTTAACGTGTGTTAACTGCTACTACTGTTTCTCTTAATTTCCTTACTGTTGTCCTGGATTTTCACCAGAGCAGTAAGCAGTGTTAATTGTCTTTTCTCTTTTCCAGATGTGACAGATGAGATGTTGGCTTTTTTCTTGACGCTGTTTCAGGCGTTACGTGTTCAGATGGGTGTTTCCTTTACAGGGCAAATCATCCACACTTTCCTCAGCATGTTTACCAGGTAAAAACAAAAAAACATCTGTTAGTTGCAGTGTCACGTCCTGTGTTGACCAAGATTTAAATGACATGGAGGAAACACTGAAAATGCTGCCGTCATAACTTGTGTGCTACAGGGAACAGCTGGCCGCCAGTATTTTGCAAGAGGGCAGTGCAGGGTGTAGAGTGGTTCAGAAGTTCCTGAAAATTCTGCAGGTGGTGGTGCAAGAGCCTGGTCAAGCTTTCAAGCCTTTCCTGCCCAGCATCCTGTCTCTGTGCATGGAGCAGGTTTACCCGGTGGTGGCAGAGGTCAGTTGGTGCTCCCCTTTTCAGTTGGTTTTTAGATTGATTAACGTGCTTGTTTCTAAAATAAGCTTGTGCTGTCTTTTACCATGATGCAAAAAATGAAATGCAGTTAAATTCAAGCACCCTTTAAAAATGGTGTCTAGTATTAATTAAATTCATAGTTGGTTATTAGAAACAAGACTTAAATGAGTTCTATTTTTTCTGTGTGTTTTACACATTTTCTAGATAAATCATAGTCTCTTGTCTTTGATAGCGATCTTCACCTGATGTCAAGGCAGAGATGTTTGAGTTGCTGTACCAAATACTTCACCAAAACTGGAGGTATTTCTTCAAGACTTCCGTCTTAACAAGTGTCCAAAGAGGAGGTGGTGAAGACACCATGGAAAATGAGGCCCAGTTTATTGCTACCATGCAGGTGTGTGATGGTGTTTATCTACATTTGTCATTTACTCTAAACTAGACTATTTAAACTAACTGAAATATCAAATCTAGTTGAAATGTGTAAAGATCATCAGCTTTTTCTGAAATATCTTTTCCAGGCTTTTGGACAGTCTTTCTTGCAGCCTGACATCCACATCTTCAAGCAGAATCTCTCCTATTTGGAGTCACTCAACACCAAGCACAAGCTGTATCACAGAGTAAGTGGACTCTTCTTTTAGAATGAGTAGCATCAGTAACACTGGTTAGTGTGACCTTTGTACTCCTCCCAGTGGTCAGTGGGAAATGTTCTACAATAGACTCTTTATTTTTCCCTCCTTAATACACAAATGCACCTCTGCATTCAACAGGCATAACAGAAGAAACATTGAAGGGGTGCAAGTCCATGTCAGACACTAGAGTTTGAAATGTCGCTTTCATATCTCCTTTATAAACCTTTTTTTTTTTTTTTTTTTTTTTTAATTGCACTTCAGAAACTTTTCTGGACCTCGATGCTCTTCCACTTCATCAACGTACTGCTGCAGGTCCTCCTCCACAAGAGCCACGACCTTCTTCAGGAGGAAATCACCCTCGCTATTTACAACATGGCCTCTGTCGACTTTGACGCCTTTTACTCGGCCTTCATGCCAGAGTTCCTCAATGGCTGCCAGGGTGTAGACAGCAGCCAACGAGCTGTTCTGGCACGCAACTTCAAACTTGAACGGGTAAAAACGAGATTATGCAAGATGTCGGTAACCATAGCAATGCCTTTAGCTGACTGTTGACAGGTTTAACCAACTGTTACACACAAGATCTGCATAAAAGTTGCCATTTCGATTTGTTTTTCTCCAGGACCTGCCTTCGTTCACTCAAAGCGTTCAGCGGCTAGTGAATGACCTTCGCTACTACAGGCTGTGTAATAGTAGCCTGCCCACTGGCGTCATCAAGCTATAGCACAAAGACTGCTTGAGCCACTTCACACATCAAGTATGATCTTCAAGGACGGCCTGTGCTGACCACTTAGCTGAACACTCCTCCAGTTCAGCTTGACTCCTCCTATTCAAAGGAATAGGAAGGAACAACACACATTTTATGGTTGATTCATTGGAGGTTGAGGATGCTGCTGTTGTTTTTCTTTGATTTCTACTGTAACTGGTTGGCACGTTATTATATTTTTTAAAAGCAGTGCCCTCCTTATATATTGTCAATGACAGTTTGGCAGGAAACGTAAACCTGGTCTGCAGTTGGCTATTGCCCAGACCATGAGCAGTCTGAGCCAGGCCTTCTTTCCCACGCCTTCGCTACAAAGCCGGGCTGGGACTGAGCACTTTCAACTCATTTTGAGTTTTTAAAATGTCTGCTTTTATTCATTTTGCCTTCATTTTTTTTCATCTCCAAAGGAGACAGACTCTGAACTTAAGGTCTTTCATATCATTCCATTCTGAAAAGGAGAGAACCTGCTTGATTAAATAAAGTGCTTTTTTAGTAAAGCTCAGGTATTTGGATAATTACTGATGTTATTGGTCTATGTGTCTTGTTTATGGGAATAATAGTTGTGTAGAGATTGAAGATTTTTTTTTTTTTCCCTTATGTTCACACTGTTGGATTTTATACTTGCCAGTGGTATTTTAACTTAAATTACACCTGCTCAATAGTGTTTTGCCGCCTTTGATTTTCCGAACATGCACAAACATTTTGTTGGGCCTTTACCCAGTCAGAGGTCACGGTGCTGCAGATCTTACATTTGAGTGTCGCTAAAAGTTTTTGGCTGATACAACAGACACATGTCTCAGTGCTTTGCACGTGACTCATCACATGAGGCAAATGTGTGAGGACAGTGAGGGGAATACACAAAAGTATCAGCACAGCAACAATAAAACAAAGCTAAAATACTCACTCCGTCACAGTACTACAGTATAATCACCTTTGTTATTGCCGCACATTGAAACATGTTCACATGAATCAGCACAGCCCTGCATATCTACAAGAAAACAATTGCACGACTCCTTGAATTTTATTAGAGCCTGCTTTTGGCTTAGTTGTGATGGTTATTATCCGTTATTGTAATGTTCATAAATACTATGACTCATTAGACTTTCATCAAGGGCTTATTAAAATCTTTAAACTAATATGAAATATCTTGAGATTTACATATTTAACTTTTTTTAAATACATTTCCACTAAGAGAATACATGATGATTATGCTACTGGGAATTAACAAACACAAGTGTGTGTGTGTGTGTGTGTGTGTGTGCGCGCGTGTGTGTATAATGTAACAACAACACTACCTTTCTAGAAAAAAAGGCTTTATAGGTTATCAGCCGCTGCGTGAAGAAGAGAAAATTGCTCGGTTGAGGACAGAAGTCATCAGTTAAAAATCCTTAGGTAGTAGAGAGGTGGGACATGCCCGCGGGGGGAGACTCGTCGGATTTGATTTGAATGGGTGGGGGATGGAGCGGAGGTGTGGGGGGGGTCGTGAGTTTTGGTTGAGGAGGGTTTACTTCTCTCTCTAAAGGGCAGACGGGCAGCATTCTCCTCAAAACATGGTCACTGTGCAGCGGTGCCTTCTGCAGAAGCTTCTCACGCAGTTTGGGGCGAAGCATGAAGCCACTAAAAGCCCCGTTCCTGGGTTTCCCGCTGCGCTGCTGTGGGGACACGGTGCCGCTGGGCACAGGAGGAAATCAAGTAAGTCGCTGGAATTATCCTGGTCGACGATTCTGTGCTTGCACATTTGTTTTGCTGTTTCTTAGACTTAACGCGTCTTTCAAGTCTTACAGCTTTCATCTTGGGTGTAGAATGGCTTAATACTAAGTAGAATAACGTTATTGAATATGATTTCGTTAGAATTAAATTCTAGATCACCGTTAAACATTACTGGTACCATTTCCCAGAAACCAACCAGGGTCATAGGAGAAAACAAATTCGTTTGCCAAACTCGGGGTCATGAACTGGAACTGGGTTAGAGCAACAGGAGATAGTGACGGTGATGTGGGGAAACCGGCAATGCGTAATCTGCCCTGAACCCTGCGCGTAACGGCTTAACCATTAAGTTACACATCTGATGCTTTTTCTCATACAATATGACCCATAAACACGATTCAGTAAACCAGTAAACGGACTTTTCTCGTGGCCCCGTGTGTGTTTAATTGATCGCACGCTGTCATTTATTAGCTCGCGTTTCGTTGGTTCCAGCTCCCATTCTGTGCGCAGCGCATCTAAGTAAACACAATATGAAGTCTGTTCCTGCAAGAGGGCGGCTGGGTCCATGTTGTCCCCATTCATAGTTTAGCAACATTGGCTGCAGGTGAGGCTGGTCTCTCTTTCGCATCCAGTGGCGAGTGTAGTTTTCTAGGGAGGCCCCTGGCAGAGAAGACCACGTAGGTCCCGCGGTAGCTGTAAGGGACTCCACTCTGGAGTGTGTTTGGGGCAGTGGCAATGCAGGCCGTACCGCAGCATGTTGTATGTGCCAATGTTAGTTCTCTTTCTTTGCGCAAATATTTGCCTGCTTTGGCTCCCATGACAGTATGTCTGTGGTCCCTCCAGCTCTTCCAGGTGTAAGGGAGCAGACTCTAATAGCTGTGAAGCCGGATGGAGTTCAACGTCGCCTTGTAGGTCAAATAATTCAGCGGTTTGAGCAGCGAGGCTTTAAGCTGGTCGGCATGAAGATGTTGCAGGTACAGACGTGTCCTGTGAATATTTGACAGTGCTTTTCTAACGTGTAAGTGGTTTTTAAGTCTAGATGTCTCTGTTGTGAAGGCGTCTGAGGACCTCCTGTCTCAGCACTACAGTGAACTGAGGATGAAGCCTTTCTACCCGAGTTTGCTGCGTTACATGTCCTCGGGGCCTGTGGTTGTCATGGTGAGGCCTCCTCTTGCTGTCACCTTAATACTACATATTTTCCACTTCTCCTTCGTTTTGTTTCAGTCGGGTCTGTTTGAGGGACCTGTTGGCAGAGGATTTCTGGAAAAACCCAATGCTGACACTCTTGAATATGTTGTTTTTTTGTGTTTGGACGTGTGCTTTATTTTTGTTTAGGTGTGGGAAGGCCACAACGTAGTCCAGACGTCACGTACAATGGTGGGACACACTAACCCGGTTGAGGCCCCACCAGGGACAGTCAGGGGAGATTTTAGCATTCACGTCAGCAGGTAAAATTGTGCTGAGACATCCACTTTCCAGCAACTTTAACATGAAGCTGTTGCTTGTAATGATGTTCTGTCTCAGAGCTCAAATAAACACTTTGTTTTTGTCATTTAAAGGAACGTGGTCCATGCCAGTGATTCACCAGAGGGGGCTAACAGAGAGATCCAGCTTTGGTTTCAGGGAAAAGAGCTCCTAAACTGGGACTGCTGTGACCAGACAAGCACCTACGAGGTGTAATGATGCTGACAGCTGAACGCAGTGAGAAACAGTTGTACTACCTCTTCTCCTGCTGCACAAAGGTCTATGTGTTGTTACCACAATGATTAAAAAAGATGAGCCATGCATATACAGTATTCCTACCAAATCATTTACCTCAGGAAGTGCGTTTAGAATCACAAAGCAAGATGCTGAAACAAATGTCTTTCAAATATACAAGTCACAAAAACTCACAAAACATTTTTTTAATATTTTTGTCACAGCTGAAAGCCACCATATCACGCACAAGCTTTTGCATCACACAGAGAAAAAAAATATGACACAGTTTTCAGATTGCAGTCCTCATTTTGACAACAATTTTGCATTTATATAGTTTATATTTCAAAAAAGTCTTGCTGTAATAAAATGTTAATTTAACATGCAGAATTAATTTGTAATAGTGTTATTTCGGCGAGTAACTAGTGCAACACGTTTGAAAATGACATTGTTGACTTGAACTATGTTCTCAGCTGATTAGTAATTATCCTACCTCTGTTTATAACCACTGTGAAGCAGAAATTGCCTGAAATGTGAATAATCGTTAGCAGCTGAGTTAAATAATCGCTGTTTACACTAGAACGTTTCACTTCTGATGAGTGTTATTCATAATAATATACTGAAGTAATATGTTGTGCTCAGCTCTTCATGGGGATGATTTCAATCCACCTGTTGCATTAAACACAGTAGTGATTCAGATATGTCTGACATCTTCAGTGTCACTTGCTGTTTTAATTTATTCTTTATTTTGCACACATTATAAGTCAGGGCATTTATTTTCTATCCTTTACACATTTTTTATGCATTTTTTTTAATCGTATAACTTTATGAAAAGCGGCAAATTCGTAGCTATAATACAAAAACACTTTTTATTGAAGCCAGTACAGTGACAGCAAGGTGCCCGTTATGTTCCTGTGTATATTATGGCACATACACTGATCAGTCACACTGTGTGGGTGTTGGTCCCCCTCTGCTGCCAAAACAGGTCTGACCTGTCGCGGCATGAAATCATAAAATTGCAAAATCTTAGCATTTGAATTTTATTAAGAGTCTGGACTGAAGTTGTATTGTTTTAGTTTGCAACAAGCAACATTGTCTTAATACAAGTTAATAACAAGTTTAAAAAAACAACAACTCCCAATCAATCAGATGATTCTTCTGTGGAGTCATAACACTTCATAAATATGTTACATTTCATGGGTTTTATGATTCAGTCCATTCTCAAAGCATTTGCTTTACAACCGTAACACCTCACATTAATTATGTTTTGTTTAGTGTCATTTAAACATATTGCCTTAAAAAGGGGTAACAGAAATATTTCAATTGTAAAAATATATATATTGATAAGCAGAATAAATCTGGTGATTCGGTTGAAATCCATCCGTGAGTCTTTGAACACGTCATCCTTTTGCTAATGAATCTTTAGCACAGAAGTCACACAAAAGGTTCGATCCAAAAATTCAAATCCAAATCCAAATCTGTGCTCCCGAC
Source organism: Channa argus (assembly GCF_033026475.1). Classification (NCBI taxonomy): domain Eukaryota; kingdom Metazoa; phylum Chordata; class Actinopteri; order Anabantiformes; family Channidae; genus Channa; species Channa argus. The sequence continues at coordinate 17,373,522 of NC_090211.1, forward strand.
TATAAGCAATTTTGTGTCCATTTATTAATGATGCCACAGTGAATGTGTAAAGTTTTGTCACAATACGTTACTTTCTGGTTTCACGTCAATCTTCATCTTCTGCTTCTCCATCACTGTTTCTAGTTCTGTGGCTTTGTGCACATCCTGAGGAGAACACAAGACACAAGACTCTTTGCAATCAGAATCATTTGGTGATTATTGTTATTTCTTTTTACTAGCAATAAGGCAACTCTTGTAATTTAGTGCTGCAAAACCCACCAACTGCTCACTGCAGTTGAGACCTGCTGTGAAAAGTGTCTCTTTAGCTTAAACTGAGCAATCAACTGGCCCCGGTTACATGAAGCCAGTGACAGCACCACACTCCCCAAAAGAACAAACACACACTCACACACCCAAAATGCCTCCAGAATAACACAATCCAAACCTCAAGAAGGGACTTCTGCACCATTATCTGGCTGTAAACTCTTGCACCTTCGTCTGGTAACACCTCGCGAAGCTCCTCTTTATTCAGGGAAAATAGCTGCGCTCCATTCAAAATGCCCAGACTCTCAATTGTCCTAAAAGTGGAGAGAGAAAAGAGAATCGATTTATTGAAACAACAACAGTCCAAAGCAAGCTTAGGATTTTCTCTGTTTCCAAAAAAAAAAAAAAAAAAAAGTCTTTTGAGTGTTTTTGTTGGGCTTTATGGCACATAAGTTTTGTCCTCTGTTTATGTTCAACTCAACTCCAAGTTGCATTAGGGCAGGAAGGACATTTTGCCATGTGAGGGCGCTATTGTGCACTTGGTTCTACAAACGACTCTTGGTCTAAGTGAAGTTCTCCCGGAGCAATGGACACTCACTGCTGACTGAAGCCCTTGGCGGTGAGCCAGGCCTTCACCTCAACAGGCGGCGAGTGGTAGTTCAGGGGAACCGTAGTCTCAGCTGTGCGTGGAACAACCAGGCGACGGCCTGAGCCTCTTTTCCCAGCTAGTCGCTGGAGAAGCTCGTCATTCATTATGAGGACTGCACAAACACACAAAACAGTTATCTCGCAAAATGATAAATTATAAATCCTGTAAACCACTGATGTTCAATTGTTGATTTTCTAGTCTAGATTCAAAGATGTCGTGGATTTAGTTCACACGTCAAAAACCCCTTCATGTGTGTGCCCCCATCAACTTATGGTGGTTGATATCTATCGTTTATGAGTGATGTTACCTTTGTCACTGTCTCCTCTCATTGGTGTGGATGGTAAAACCATGCTCTGAGGCCGCAGCGGTGGGCTTTTGGCAGCAGGGCTCGATGGAGCATATGAAAAGGACATGGTCCGAGTGGAATTAGATGTCTTCTGTTGTGGGAAAAGCGGGACTGAATAAAAATGGCACAAACGAACATCGAAGCTCTGCGTAGCTGTGTCTGCACTCGTACCTTTGACTCTGAACTTTCCCTCCCACTTTCGCTGACGGCAGTCAGAGGCTCCAGGATGTTAAAGGGGATGAATCCTATCTGGTCAAAGCGATTCCGACACTTCCACCAACGCTTTGATGATTCAATCACCTGTGGACAGAGAGATTTATAATACTCCTAAATGACATCTGCTTTTTGGGCGGTGGGCCACCATCTGTACGTGGGTCTGTGGATGCTTACCTCCAGCGTTTCTCCTTGTAGCACAGAGAGTTCGCTGCTGTTTCTAGCAACAAAGTCGTAACTGCAGCAGTAAAGTCGCTCGCTCCCTGGTGGGAGACCATTTCCATCTCTGAAATATGAATATAATTTTAAAGACATGCAATATAGAAAGATTTTTTTTTCATAGTAATTCAAATGCAAAGTGGTTTTCTTCGGAAATACACTGTTGATCGCATTTGGAAATGTCATTTCTGCAGAAACACCTAATTATTCCTTGTTCCGGTGGGATGTTTAAAATATCTGCAGGCTTACACTTCTGCAGTGATGTCGCTGGATTGCTGTGAAGTTTGTGCCTTCGCTATTTCCCTAAAAGCATCTTGTTTATGCTCTGACTCGATGGGGTCCTCCAAAGGCTGGCCGCTCGACTCATGGACTCGAGGTTGCCACCCATCCAGAAAAACCGGGGAGTACGGAGGAACCGACACACTGAGTTCCGACCTGGGGAAAGAGGGATGGAGAATCACGCCAGATCAACACGACACACTGTCAAACAAAGATGCACACGCTCACACATAAATACACACACCGGGATGAAGTCCAGTTGGGTCCCAGTGAAGTCCAGATTTCCTTTTCCTGTCCAGTCAGATGCTCCCGAAGAAAAGAAACAGCACCACTGGTCATAGCGGGACTCACTACCGAGGCCCCTAACGCTGGGCCTCCAGTGGTTCTCACCATCTGTGAAAGAGACGGTCGCTTCAGTCAGTGTCACCAGGAAGCTTCGAAGAGAAACATTAGGGAGACTCACCAGCTTAAGAGGCACAAAGACGTGATGGAGCAGCTGTGGAGCATCAGGCTGTGAGATGGACGACTTGAGACGATGCTACAGTAAACACATCATTGTCATTTCTCAGAAATGTCTTAGATATCTCATTCTACTTTGTGTATACTTATGACTCTAGTGCTCTCACCAGCAGACAGAGGGAGTACTTGATCTTCTGGAAGATGTCCACGAATTCCTTCTCTGATGGAGGGAAAGCCTTCAGGGTCAACAAATCCTCTGCGCACACAAGAGCACAATCACAGCTCTAACTAAAATGGCTTTAAAATGCAGACACATTATTAGAACATCATAACCATTTAAATATCATATATCTATCTCTCTATCTATCTATAAATAGATAGATAGATATATGATATTTAAATCTATAAATAGATAGATGGATTTGCATCAAACCCCAATTTTAAAGTTTTTATGTTTAAGACAACTAACGAATAACAGTAGAAGTGAACACCAATAAAATAAAGTACTCAATAACGGATAGTGACTTCAAAAAGGTGTGGAGTGCTTGTTCTAGCTTGTTCCAACAAGAACTCAACCACAAGACAAAGCCCGATGTAATGACTGCTTCTAGTCATATCTGGGGTCACACCTTTGTCAGCATACTCCGGGAAAGCTGGGAAACGCCCAGGCCTTCACAGGACGAACACGGGTAGACACAAACAATCAAAGTGCCGTTCGCCCTTATTGTCAGTGTCCAGTGACACAGAAAAGCATCAACCTTCAATGAAAAAAGACCAAGGTTGGGAATCGAATGCTGCTTGTATCCGTGTCCTTCTTCGTGTCAGCGCGCATCAGAGAACACCTTTATTTTTAAGCGAAGGAACGTGCAACAGAGGTGAAGTGGGCTGGGACTCGCACCCTGGACATTGCTGCTGTGTCTAACCACTTGACCACTACTACTCGAGGTTGTTTTCCCATTGCGTTGCTCTCAGAGGCTTCCTTGCATGAATTCAGCCCGGGAACATCTTTACCTACTGCAGGCAAGAATTTTCTGAATTACCCCAAGGATTTTAGTTTTTGGCATCCTGGCTGTTCACCTACTTCCAGCACGTAAAGCTGTGTGCCAACAGTCAGTCCTTGTCTACACGCCTTGTTCTTCTGCAGCCACATGCTGTATGTGCTGTAATCGAGCTCTGCTTTCCACTTCAGACCAAACCTATGCATGTGAGCACTGGGCATGTTGTTGTGTTGTTCTATTTTTGAAGGCTCCACTGTTTACATGCAAACAAACCTTTAGTCATTTTGATTGACTTTCTTTCCAAGGTGACTTACAAATGAGGAACGCATTCGAACACTGGGAGCAACTTGGGTTTGGTTGTCTTGCACAAGGAGCTGGGGATCGCACCAGTGACCCTGCAGTTAGTGGACGGCCCACTGTACATCCTGGGCCTCAGTTGCACCAAATTACATTTTCTACTTCCACTAATGTTGCCCACTGTAATTACTTCATGGGATGGAGGAAAAGCTCTCACCATCTAAGTTGTACTCCTTCTTGCTCTTCCTGTTTCTGTTCTTCTTCCTCTGGTCGAGGACACTCTGGGCTTCAGCCGTCTGCTGCAGGCGTGACATGAATCGCTCCACGTCATCAAAGCAGTGGTTGAGAAGCTCCTAATGAAGACACACAATGTCTGTTTAACCCATTGGTCTGAAATAGTTTAAATAAATAAAACTATTAGTTGGCCAACTCGAACAATAACAATGACATAAGCGTTAACACTTATTTATTCAAGGTTGTTTCAGGGAGACGCCACCTCTCTTGCGCAGCAACACTCTGATCACAATCACCCAGTTACACAAATTCACACCTTGAAGCTGTAGATTACAAAGGGAGCAGTCGACTATTTGGGGCCATAAAAGGAAAGGCAACACATTTCTTATTTTTATTTTGATTTACTCCGTGCTTTGCTAAAAAAAGTTTTAATCGTTAAGCTTGTTACAAACTGATTTGAAAGAAAACCGGCGTATTGTGTTCAGGCCAGAGCTGAAGTCAGTCAAGTCGTTTCAGTATAACATGAAATAAGCGTTCATTTCTGTTTGGGTTGTAGTCAGAGAGTAGAGATTTTATCCTCGTGTAAAGCCTCAGGTGATGTTCCAGGAAGCTGGTTTTTCCTCCTGACCTGTGAAAAATGTTCTGCTATAGTTTCACATGATTTAAATCAAAATATCTTTCTGTTAATCTTGCGTGGAATGTAGTTTGTGGAAGTCAGATGTCTGACCGATGAACATTGTAAATGAAATTAAACCAAAACAAATATGTCTTTATCTTCTTTTTTCTTTTCTTTCAATTTATGAACGACCTAAAAACAAGTAGACCGTTTTTTGTAGTGAACTCAGCTGAGTTGAGTGTTATCTTAACTTATACAGTACATGATTTTGGTAGAAGTTAAAATGGCATGAACTGCATTTCTCCAAATGGATGTTTCACTGTTATTTAACTACTTTAAACGCCTTTTGAAATATACATTCCTCACAAGTTCCAGTCTCAAAAAACAAGCCGAACATTATATCTTCTACCACATAGTACTTTCTGCTGCTCTGTAGTACTGGTTAAATGGTTGATTCCAAAATTTTGGTGACATTTGGCAAAGCTTCTTGGCTCACATCAACATTTTCTTTACCTTTGAGATAAACCTACTGGACCCATGTGCTTATTAAAAACAATAATTTCTGCAATTACATACCACTTCTCTCTCTGCATTCAGCACCGATGTTGGATTTGTCTTGCTGGCACCGTTTGCTGAGTGGAGGAAAATGCAAAGCAATTTAAGCAATAAAGCAATGTACAGGAAACCAAGGCTGCTGTATGAGGTCGGTCGACTGTCCCAAGATGGTGCTGCGTGGACGAACATGCGTGAGTCGGACTAATATACCTTTGCCAGAATTTGTGTAGCTGGACAGTGCAGGGACAGGAGGCTGCTCTCCTGGAGGTATCATGACTCGGACACCTGACGGCTTTCTGGCGCCCGCTGACGAAGGCGATGCAGACATCTGTTGTTTGTCAATGCAGACGGTGAAATCAATGATATGCTGTAATACAATGGGGAATCGTGTTTAGCTGCAGTTAGCTTTTCATATCACTTTTTGTGTGATTTGTTTTTCACCTAATTTCATTTTTCCTCAGAATGGCTGCATGAGTGCTTTGTGTTTGGCTCAACGTCATCTGAATGTGCTCGAAAAAAAACATTCCACTATAAGAATGTCCAGTATTTCGTGTGTACACATTTTCCCGTCTGTGTGCATGAGAGGAACAGATGACAGGCAAAAACCACCTTCCCCTAGATGCGCGGTATGCAGATGACACATCCAACAAAACTTGATTGAGAAACTCTACGAGCTTTTTTTTTTTTTTTTCAGGTCAAAAGTTTGTGCTATGCAAATGCAGTGTAGCTCACCGTCTTTTCCTCATCTTGAATCCTACGTACACTTCACTTCATTAAGCACTAACAAGTTACTTCAAATCCCCCTTTGTGCAATTTTAGTCATTCACATGTATAAAGACAAGTTAAAGGTCTGTTAAAAGTTGCAACGTAATTCTAAAAAGGTGACAGACATTCTTTCCACTTTCCTTCATATGACAGGTGTCCAGTACCTGCCTCCCCCCCGTTTGTCTCTGTCACACAGTTTACACAGAGTTAACACCTGAAATCTAAACGCATCACTGTACCTTTTAGAGCAGTTTGATGGTTTAAATCCACGACACAGAAACCAATACTCGTGCTGAGCCGAATGTGCACTGAGCTTAGCTGTATACAGGAGTTCCACCTTTCTGAGATATGCAGGAACAAGAAAAACAAGTCCGACTTTTCCTGCCTGCGTTGTTGTCACCCTGACACACACACACACACACACACACACACACGCTACCTTCCTCCCTTCGATTCTTCTCTCTGCATCTCTGTGAGCCTTCCCCTTCCTTGGGACTGGTACTTCCGTCAGCAAGTGCCTGTGGCTTGTGCCAAAGGGCTAATGTGATCAGCTACGCACAAACACACACACACACACACACACACACACACACATTTAGTGACATCAAGTCTCTTTTGAGATCCATGACAAAGCTGGGGCCATAAAAAGGCTTCAAAATGGAACTGAAAAAAGAAAACAGGAGACTTCTGTTTTAACTCATTTTAGACTAGTTCTAATTTATCATTTGTGTCCAAATTCTTGTAGATTATAAGTTGTATGCAACTACAATTTTATTAAGAGGATGTTTTGAAGTTCACAGCACTGAATAGGCACTGGTAGTGGGTCTTGGTGATCTCTTGTTAGCTGTGAATGATGCTTTTTCTGTACTGTCAGAAGTCTCGGTTTGTTTTTGACACAGTGGACCATAGTATTGTCTCATTTTGATCAGTATGTAAGAAAACAAGGCGTTGCTATTAAATGGTTGAGTCATGTTTGTCCAACTGGAGTTTATCTTTTCTCATGCTCTTAGTCTCAGCATAAGACTTTGACATGCAGACACCAAACTTCCCGCATGCAAAGGTTCTGATTCACGAGAACAGGAAAATGTAAGTCCCACTCCACCGGCTCCCCGTTTATTAAAGGACTTTTAAGTAATGCCATTTGTTTTTAAAGCTCTGAATGGTCCCACGCCTTTGAATGTTCTCACACCATCACGCATGAGGAAGAGCTGTTAGGCTTTTCGATCAGCTGCTTCTACTTGTACCTTGGCCTATAGATTTAAAAGCTGGAGTGACCGGGGCTGAACCTTGTGATTGGTGTACAAACGTTCTGCTTGTAAGTACAAATTAATTAGTAATAATCTGAGATGTTTCTCTATTTATGCCAATACAACCACGCACCTATTACATTCATTCAATCCATATATTCATGGGAATATTCATCACACATACCATTGCATCTTTGGAGAATTTATATGATAAAAGTAATAAAGATGTCTTGAAGCTTTCCATGTAATAAACAATCAAACCAACAATGTGGAAGACAGTATTTCTATAAACACGTTGCTGCTTCTCGACATAAAATTGTGTTAATGCGTCAGCTTTATAAACCCAATGAGACTTTCACGTGTTTTTATTTCATCCTCACATTTATGTCACGTATTCACTTCTCTAATCCCTCCAATTTATTTCAACATAAAAAATCATTTAAGGTTATAACAACTGTCTCTCTCTTGAAATCTGTTTTGTACCTTGTTTGGTGACAATGTTTGTATTAGCTTTAATAGTATCTGGGAAATTTTAAAGTCTACTACTGTAAATCACCAAATGTCATTATGCGTGAATTGAGAAAGATGGTTTGAGGGTTGTTGATCTATTGATGATTCTTACAGCTTTTTCCTGTAAGTTCAAAATTTGATCAGCGTGAGTTTTACAGGCATTACCTCAAATCTTTACACGGGTGATTTTACGTAGGTGATGTATGAACTGATAATTAAACAGTACAGTTTATAAAAAGCCTTCTCATGCTATGTGTTATTGATTTAGATGATTTTTATTCACCGTATGAATGTGTGGTCTCCCACACACCTTGTTATCATGATGACACAAAATGCCAGCTCAATTTAATTAACTCTTTTAGTGTCATCACCTTGTATTTTTAATTTCTTAATTATCATTCTGTTGCTGAATATCATACATTTTGTTTGACATCAAACCACTTTCATATTGTTTGTATTTCCTCTTTCCGCTTCCATCAGCCCACTCTCCAAATGTTTTTCCTGAAAAGGAAAAATGTGTATCATCTTTGAACAACATGTACTTAAACAATGTTGACACTGTACCAGGATCATTCACATGGCAATAAAGTAACTTTGAGCCTAACACTGAATCTTGTGACCCTCCACAATTCATCTTTGCTAATTCTGAAACGGTTATTTAGCTGAACATATTGGTATTGGTTGTCTGTATGTGTATGTTACTCTGTGTTGGCCTTGAGATAGAGTGGTTGACCTGTCCACAGTGTCCCCCGCCTCTCACCTGAGTCCAGCCCTTTGTGACCCTGAACAGGATAAGTGGTTACAGAAACTGGATGGACGGACAAGCAGCATCCATTATCAAGCTCAGTCTGTAGCCATGATTGTGCCTCATATGCCATATCATTTTAATTTCTGTCACAGTAGTTTATAATCTATGGCACCAAGTGCCTTTTTAAGTTTGTCACATATTCTTTTTCATCTATCCTGTTTAGGTTATTTCTTCTACTACTTCCATTAGAGCAAATTCACTGAAATGAGTTTATCTAAAGCCCAACGGATGTTTTTCTCTATGAACTCATCTGACCTGGACACATTCTATGTGAAAAACTTCACATTATATCCTACAAAAGAAAATATGTCCACAATAAATAACCTGCTGTTTTTAAAATACCCCATTAGCTAAAGGGAAACCAAGAAACTTAAACTGAGTAGTTTAATCATTTAATTAGAATTCTTTCAACACATTTAGCCATTAAAAAGGAAATTGACATGATTTTATGGATAAAAAAAAGAACTGAGGGCTGTGGTAACTTTTTTAAGTCCTTTAACCAAGCAAATAATGATTAGAATAATACATTTGATAACTGGTTTCTGAAGTGTAAGACAAATTTACTTGGACTGATCCCTATGAAATTAATTATTAAAAGTAGACTAGAAAATAAAGATAATAGTGGGTGTGTGTGTTTACACAAAAGAGGTCTGACATATATCTGAGCCAGCTAAAAAATGGATTTGACTTTACCATAAAGTGCTACATTAAATAGTGTAACACATAAACAGTCAGGGCAGTAAAAAAAAAAAAAAAATAAGAGTATGGTAATTACAGAATCAAGACTGGAAGCAGTTAAATAATGGAGGCGTCACTCAAAGTTCAGCACTTTGCTAAACTTTGAGTGACGATGTCTTGAGGCTGTAATTACGATACTCTTGTCAAGTCCATGAATGTACAGCAGGCTCTTGGGCAACTGAGCTGTTGGTGAACAGTGACGCCAACTGGTCTTTTTGTGTCAGACTCCTTCAGCCACTGCACCTCTCGTCATGTTTGACCCAAACTGAGTGAGTCACTGCTGACTGATTATCATTATATCCTGACTACTTTAATACTGTAAGGGGAAAAAAGGTATACAGCAGTTGACACAACACTGATAGTATGTACCAAGTGCTGTTGAGAGGATTTAGTTTGCAGTACTCATCAGATTCTTAAAGCACTATCAGGCTTTTATGTTGGTGTTATAGATCTTACATTGGCGTCATGATGTTTTAGACAGCACAATTAATGAACTGCGTGGGGTTATTCTTACATGCCCTTTCTGTTCTTTTTGAGGCCAGCTGTTCTGCTGCTTGGACCGTCCAATGGGTTTCATCTACAGCTGTTATCGCCAGAATTAAGCTTGACTTTCTCAAATATGTTATTGTTCAAAAAAAGTCCAATATTCAGCAGAAAATACAGTTGGTCACGTTTAAATCAGTTTTTTAAAATCGTTATTTCAGCTAATCTCCGCGACACAACGTGAGGCTTCACTTTACTTTTGTGAGCTTTGATCAGCAACCAGTGAAGTCATGATGTGTATAATAAATTTAATGACTCTAAGAAAAATATCCATCCCACAGTAAAACCTAAACTTGCAAGGATTTTGGAAACGTCCTGGCGAAGAACACATTTTCCCTGGGAGTCTTTTTTTGATGCATGGTGTCTCGGTACAGATGTTACTCCCTGAAACTGAGTGTACTGATAAAGTCCTCCTGAAGAACAAATTATTAAGTGTCAACCGGGTCAGCAATACAAGTTAGGGTCATTCTTCTCATTAGCTGAATATCATTGAACAAATTGTTCCCTGAGGCAGAAGTCAGTGCGCTACACAAATGTGTCCATGCAAGTAGGTCAAAGGCCAAAGCCTAAAGGCACAAATTTACTATCCCAGCATAGCTGCCATTTTCAGAAAATAATATTCTTTCCCGGGGTTTGTTTTAAGACATACTATCCTGAATTCATACATTTGTGCGAGTAGGGGGACGTATAAATCCAAACATTTAAGCACATCTGTCAAGCACAGGGATCAGGCATTTTCCTCAAACACTGGATTAATCACAGCATTTTGCTTTTTATGTCCATTTCCCACAAGCTTTTAAAAGTCACTTGTGCTTCTTGTCGATTATTATTTCCCATCTTTTTCCTGCTTATTTTTTTTAATGTACCCAACTGTTGATTCCTTTGTCGTCTCTCTGGTAAATACCAGCTCTTTTCAAGCCTCAGTATCATCTTCTTGACTTGCACCGTCTACTCTCTACAGCCTTTACGAGGACATCCCCCCACTGACAGACAACTCCAACCCAATCTAAGTGTGAGCTCTGAGCCAGGTGTGAGCTCCGCCGTCCATGAATGTGGTAAGGACACACGGTCTAAGGACCAAGTGTCCAATTATACTTAGAGTGTGGACACTGTGTGCCAACAGTGCTCCTCTAAGGTGGTCTTCCAATCCTGACTTTAACTCACCAAATTTAACTGAGACTTGGCACATCCATGTGTTTTTTTAATGTATTTTAAATACGGGGGCCTTTACACGGAGCTTTATTTTACACAGTAATGCTGATTGTCCTTTTGCTTACAAACTATACAATTAGTTCTCACAGTATGATTCATTATTAAACTGCTGGATGGGTCTTTTTATACCTAAATATTCTCGGCACAGGTGACTCAAAAAGCTGCTAATTATGCGCAATCGTGTTGTGCAGAGCCAGCGCCTGGACGCTAACTTAACAAATGGAAGCACAATCCCAGGCGGGGCCCGTTTGCAAACCAACTTAAATGCAGTGAGTGGGTGCACAGACTCACAGCAGTGTATATTCTTGTGTTGTCCAGCGCCCCCACCCCCTCCAGCCCCCTGCCTCTTTCGCAGAAAGGGTTCAGCCCCTTCAGTCTCTCCATTGGCTCAGCTGCTGCAACTTCTGCTTCATATCTTCGTGCGCTGGCGACGACAGGGTTTGTTCCAACGCGAGGAACTGAGCTATGAATTGTCAGAAGTAACTGGTCTCAACTTTTTTTTTTTTAATTCCCCCCCAACCCCCTTTTTGCAAATTGCGTCAAGTTGCCTGAGTGTAATCAAACCTCCTAACGGGAAGACAGACAGTGAGTGGCAGAAAATCCAAGAGCACGACCAGTGGAAACCCAACACCTCTCCGGGACCGTGCTGTCAGCATGGTATGTCCACATCCCACCGTTATTCTGCTCTTACGCTGCGTTACGTCACGGACTGAGGCTTTACTCATTTACTCTGTGGTCACTAATATTCAACCTGTATCGGCTTTTATTAACCACTTGGTTTTAGATGTACTGCTTGTATAGTTTGCTGTTAACAAGTAGCCTTCACCGGTTTCTCAGTTAATTATTATGCCAGTTATAAATAGGCTTGTGGTTAAGATAATCTGTTATAAACAGCTGATGTTTTGTTCATGGCTTCACGATGAGGGCGAAGCTGCACAATATGTTCTGCAACTGATAGGTTTCAAACATTGCGATCAGGGTTTGAAACGGTCACTGAACACTACTGAGGAGAAGCATTAGTATTTTTACTCATGAATATCTTGTGTTTTATGATCCAAACAAATGGTAAACGGCAGAATAGCCCCTGCATAAAGGAATTTGTGCTTCTTTTTCACAGTTATTATTTGTAGTCTTAATCTGTTGCAGGTCTATAAAGCTCCAACATCTGCATCTGCTGTTTAATAATCTAAATTTGATGCATTATTTTTTTAAACAAATATGTTGCCTTCAGCTTGTTGCCCTGTCAAAACGCTGTACTTTCTGTGTCTGAGTACTGTGAGGTCTTTTTGCCAGCAAAAATAAGCATCAGCCAGCAGGTTAATGATGTTGGAGTGAACTTCCAGTCGAGAGCCCTCCTCCAGTCTGTAAAGTGTTCTGGCAGTTTAAATCTGTATTTGATTTCAAAATATCTCTCAGTCTTCCTTGGCTCCCCTCCAGCTGTTGGCGCTTCCTAGAGTTCACCATGAGGCCTGTCATTAAGTTGCTTATTAGACAGGTTAGCTTTCAAAATGTTTACAATGGGGCAAATCATGCTCGTGCATGTATTTGTAAAAAAAACGAAAAGTATAAACCTTTGAAGTCGGTGAGAGGTGTAGTGAAAACCTCCGGTTGATACAGACTCACTGAAGAGCACTGGCTGTGTTTTGAGCAAGACTCACCTTGACTCCCAACCAGTCACAGAAAAGCAACACTTTCTGCTTGATTATCAAATTCATAAGGTTCTTATTTAATTTACATTTAGTCAATTGGAAGAGGCTGTTATCCAAAGCGACTTAAAAGTGAGGTACAAGGCAGGAAGATGGAGGCCTGGGCAGAGTAGAGAGGATTGAGTCAGAGTCTCACTTCAGCACCAGCACAGCAGTGCGTCAACAACACGTTTGCCTGTGGCTGCTCTCTGGTGATGCTGCAGTTGTGGAGGTGTGTTGTCCTGAGCATGTTCTTTATATACTCTGCTCCAACGTGATCTTGCTAAACACACATTATGAACAATTGGGAAATCACTCAGATCAGTGTTTCCTCTTTTTTAAATCAAAATGCCTCCGTGTCAGGTAGTTTCAGTTTTTGTCTGAATTAAAAATGCTCCCAATTTGCTCTCGCTAGCTTGTCAGCTACACCTGAGCAGAGTGCATTTGCATAAAGTTCCCCTGTCACACAGCTGGGCTCCTTTGGCATTCAAGGCTCTCGGGGGGTGGTACTTCATTGTCTATGAATGGGAAGGCACTGCTGGCCTAAACCTATGCAGCAGTTAAGTTTTAACACCCCCAAAGTTGCAGACTGCAGCTTTAATATGCTTCTTCTTGTTGTCGTTTGTTTGTATTAAACAGGATTCTTAGCTTTTGTACTTTTTTTTCTACTTTTTTGGATGGTGTATGCACGACAAGTGCAACAGAAGTGGCCCTTGTTTGATTCGTGTTTTGCTCCCCAATCTTCATCCTCCGTCAGCAAATGAAACATAATAACGTATGCAAGTTATGTTTAATTTACTTTTGAGACAGTATGAAAATGTTACAGATACAGATATTTTTGCACATCCTAAGTAGGCAGAGTGCCAAAGAGACTTTTAGGAGGAAAACATGTTTCACTTTTCCAACATGACTCTGCCATGTAAAATTGCCAGTATGAAAGAGGTTTTATTCTGCCTGTTTGCAGAGAGTTGGGGTATCTGCAAACTGAGACTCACATGCAGGCCTACGTACTATTTTAGACATTCATGTACATAATGTGTAAACACATACGTATATGTGGAAAAAAAGTGTTATTATTCCCACTTTATGCTGCAAGTTATTGTATCTTTACCTACTGGATCTAACACCAGCTCAATGCTCCACTGCGGCTTCAGAAAAACCTCGAAGGCCAGCTTTGTTTTTCTTTGAATGTAAAGTCATACCAAGGTTATTTACAGACCTGAGAGCAATGGGTCCACAATAACACGGAACCAGGTTCAAGATCTTAGCACAGAAATATCTGACAGGTGATGTTTAAAGTTGCATAATAATGGTTTATTTGCCCAAAGCTGTTCTCCTCAGCTGTATTTGTGCAGTGCAAAATGTTCAAAAATAAAACCCAATAGCGTTTGTGTTGTCACCAACTCCAATATTTGCTCTAAATGGTCAACCCAAACACCTCGGCACCACCCACAGTGTGAACCAATGTCAACTTAACACCTCCCATTGGAGTCTCCCTCCCTCTTCCACCCTCATGCTGAGATCTGCCCAGTAGCTACTGCCTTGCCCACCCTCTTGTGTGTGCATGCATATTTTTTGTCACATGTCTCGTGTATGTATATATTTCTTAAATCGCCTGCCTGGCCTGGCCATGTCCCAGCAGCAACAGCGTCCTCTTCTGGGCCATACACCTGTTGTAGTTTTCCATTCCCACTCACGCCAGCAGCCACACATATAATTTACCCAGCACCGGTAATGTCATGTGCTGTCCTAAAGCCAACTGGACTCGTGTTTAGCCATTCTGGACCTGCCCCACTCATCTGTGCTAAATTAGCTGGTGAGTGCGGGCATTTGAGAAGTGTAGTCTAATGACCGGATGTTTAGTTGCTTGCGAGTGCTGCTAGTCTTTCAAAAACATTTTCTAAAAAGGGTAGAATTTTCTGTTTCAAGTTTCATAGTGAGGAGTTCTGATAGTTCTGATAATCGAATTAACTTTGTCAGCTGTGTGACTTCCACATAACAAACCACACTAAATTATTACACACAGATAATGCATCAGTGTTGGCCAGTGATTCATTATTTTAACTTAGTGCGTTTTTTTTTTTTTTTTTTTTTTTTAAGAACAACACATCTTTATTGCTCTTAGAGTTGCTAGCTTTTAGTAGTGATTAATTCGGCAACACCCATGATTACTGTGAAAAGTATGAGCAAGTGTCATTACTGGTTACCGTTAACCAGTACAACAGGTATGCTGGTTAATTGGTCTTAATGTGAAGCAGCAGCTGTAGGGTTAGGTTCAGATTAGCAGAGACTAAACACTAAAACTCTCATTGGCTGTGAAGGCTTTTTGAATCAAAATCATGGACTCTGCCACCTCTGGACATTGCAGAATGTAAATGGAACAACCTTTATTGTCATTGAGCGCACATGCATGTTACAATGAAATTCTTTCTCAGCATTTAACCCATCCCCCTGGGGGGAGCAGTGGTCACCCCCACGGCTCGCTCAGGGACCCCACCTGGTGGGTAGCCTGGGATATAATCCTGCAACTTCTGCATCCCATTCTGCTGCTCTACCCATTGAGCTACTAGGCTGCTAAATACAGTGTCGGGCTACTGCTGCTAAACAGATGCGATCCGTAAATATCAGAAAAATGTTTTTAATTTCATGTGATATTAAAGGATGGGTTCCCATTTTTTTTCAGGTGTGTCCAACAGTATGAACCAGGATTTACTTGTTGTAACTTGCTGTAATGTCACCGAAAGATGCTTAAGCAACCAGCGCCAAAATTCACAGTCCTCCATCTGTGCACAGATGTTTCAAAATGTGTATCTGAAAACAGCACGAGGCTTCAACTTTCCAACATAGTTCCATTAAGTGGATAACTTCCAGAGTATCTTTGTAAGATATCCACTTGACTTAATGAATATTTGAATACAGTCAAACAACAAGGACTATGGATTTTGGCTCTAAGAAGAAATTTCGACTCTTTCTTATTCATACAGAAACCTGCCTGCTGTTTAAAGACACACTTGAAAATATCTGAGCTCCTTCTTCAAGGATTATAATGCTTCATTGGTTCAGTGTACAGGCAGGTTCTCACATTGTCCATATGGAGCATATTCTTTATGCTTATTTATACAACTGGAGGGCAGCTTGTGTTGCAGAGCATATAACCCATGGTTATGTTTTCACATGGAAAGTGAGGGGTGGTGGGTGCACGAGAGACTGTAAAAACCAAATACAACATATGCTCATTGCTTGTTCCTTCCTGTAGACTCTGGAGATGTGGTCTTTAATTATTGTCCTGCAGTAAAGTGGTCTTTTGTCAGGCACCATAGACCTAAAAACAATCCAGCATTTTCCATTTGGCATAGGAAACATCCAGTGAACTTGTTGCCTCACTTACATGATTTTAAGCTGTGGGTATTCGTCTCCCCTTGTTTGTGTCAAGACAGAAAAGCCTTCGTTGGACAGCAATGGGAACGGAGCCGGGCTAGGTGAGAGCCAGTCTGAAACTCAGCTTACATCTACTCCAGATGGATTAGAAATGGACATTGGAGACCGGCCGGCATGGGACTCTAAAATCCAGTATGTGTTGGCCCAGGTGGGGTTCAGTGTGGGGTTAGGGAATGTGTGGAGGTTCCCATACCTTTGCCACCAAAATGGAGGAGGTGAGTGTTTTTTCTTGGTTTGTAAATTTCAAGTCACTCATTTACACTGCTGCATTCTGCAGCATGAGATGTAATAAAGAGAAGGTCGTATTAAAATGTCAGGCTGCAGAACAAGCACACAAAGACAAAAAGCTATGACTGGTTGACAAAGTGAGTATGTGATTATAGGTATATTGGTGTGCAAAGATTTATATGCAGCCTTTTTTAATCTTCCCGCTTTCTAGGGGCCTTCATGCTGCTGTACGTTTTTCTTTTACTGATTGTGGGGGTTCCACTGTTTTTTATGGAGCTGGCAGCCGGGCAAAGCATTCGACAAGGCAGCATCGGCGTTTGGAAGCACATCTCGCCAAAGCTGGCAGGAATCGGCTACTCCAGCTGCATGGTGAGGAGTTTGCTTGACTACTTACAGTACATGTTCCTCTTTCTGTACAGCATCATATTTGTGCTACATCAATCTTATCATAAGGTGTTTAATGTTCTCCCCTTTGTAAACAGCCCTATTGACCATTCAATACACAAGTCAGCACATGCTGTATACTCTAACTCAAGAACTTGCTATGCAAATATTGATAATTTGTGAAGTTAATCATTCATGATCCTTTTCTTCTTCTCTAGGTTTGTTTTTATGTGTCTCTTTACTACAATGTCATTATTGCATGGAGCCTGTTCTACATGGGTAATTCTTTTCAGTATCCCCTGCCATGGGAGCACTGTCCAGTTGATGTAACCACCAATGAAACCGGTACACGTGTAGCTGATGCACAGTATAAATAAAATTTGGATGCACGTATGTCAGGCCAGGATTTTATGTTGTGTTCTACAAATCTTTACCTGTGCTCAATCAACAGTGAAAGAATGTGCAAGAAGCTCCCCCACGTCATATTTCTGGTTTCGGAAAGCCCTCAACATCACGAATTCCATTGAAGAATCAGGAGAGTTTAACCCCATCATGACGGGCTGTTTATTGGCTGCTTGGACACTTGTGTCCTTGGCTATGATCAAGGGCATCAAGTCTTCTGCAAAGGTTAAACCTACCTTCACGTTTTGGTACAGTGTGTTCGTTAGAGAGCTTTTAATGTGCTACTAAATGTCATTGGTCACTTTTGGAAAGGCCCAGGCTGTTTTTCCTTCTTTTTTGTGCTAAGCCAAGCTAACCAGCTTCTGGCTGAACCTGTAATGTAATGGGCAGATATAAGTGAAGTTGGAGTATTTTCATCAGACACTCAGAAAGCAAATGGGGCAAAACATTTTTGGGGAAAAAAAAAATGGTGAACTATTACTTACTATTCTAACATAAATGATCAACTACTGAAATCACAATCCACTTCTTTTCCCCAATTTTAGGTGATGTACTTTTCTTCAGTCTTTCCCTATGTGGTGCTCTTCATTTTCCTTATCCGAGGGTTGACGTTGGACGGTGCGATGGAAGGAATCACTTATATGTTTTATCCTAAAGTAAGCCCAGATTTCGCAAATGCGTTTGATCGCATTCTTCATTTTTATGTACTGAATGCTAAATTAAATTACTGTATTTTGTTTACTTTTGTAGTTGGAACTGTGGGGTAATGTGCAGGTGTGGCGGCAGGCTCTTACACAAGTGTTTTTCGGTCTTGGACTGGGCTATGGCTCTATTATTGCATATTCCTCCTATAATCCAGTCCATAACAACTGCCACAGGGATGCACTGATGGTCTCCGGCATCAATTTCATGACATCGGTTCTGGCCTCGCTGGTGGTTTTTGTAGTGTTGGGTTTCCGAGCCAAGAACATCACACTACGCTGCATCGCAGAGTACGGATGCGTATGGATTCACAATTCACCCTTAGAATTAAAGCTAATGTCTTTACACAGCAGATATGGCCTTGCTTATAGTTTTTCTTTTTGTTTTGACTTTTCAGAAATCTCGGTCTATTAAGCATCATGACGTCCCATGAATCAAGCCAGCACTGGCAGCCCTGGTTCAACGTAACGGATCCAAGCTCTGTGTCCATAGCTGAATACAGAGAGTGGTACAGTCAGTACGGCTCCATGGTGGGTCCTAACATCACTGACTGCAGTATGGAGGGAGAGATGAACAAGGTAATAATCACACGGAGCTCGTGAGAGCCCTGTTTCCTACATGTTTCTACACAGCTAAACCTGCACAAGCAAATATATTTTGTTTGGAACATAATGTGTATATAATGCATAGCACCAAATATCTAAACTAGCAGTACAACCATTAGTTGGTCCGACTACAGTCTTATTAAACTTTTTTAATGTTCAGGCACTCGCACATGTGGTGAATGATAGGGAACAACTGTGGCTTGACTTGATTGAGATATAATAATGTGATCGTGTGTTTTTTATTTACAAATTGAACTCACTTCACACACAGCAGTTTAAAACCTTAATGGAAACCACAATCTTTCTCTTACTTTAACACCAAAGTGCATTACTTACCCAAACCCGACCATTCGTGGGGCTTGGGAGTCGGGCACCACCTACTTTTGGCATGGTTCTGGTGGATAAATGTAGCGTTTCTGTTCAAAACATGCTGTTCAAACATGGGTTGCGTCAGGAAGGGCATCCGGCGTAAAAACTGTGCCAAATCAACATGCGGACAATGATCCGCTGTGGCGACCCTGAACTCACGGGATAAGCCGAAAGGACTGTGTGTTGTTCAAAACATGCAGTGCTTTGGATCATAATCCATTCATTTAATACGTTCCCTAAAAACCTGATGCTAAAAAGTAGTAGAACTACTTAAAATTGAATGAGGTGACACATAATGCAATGTGTTAAAACTATCAAAGACAAAAATCACATTAAGTATTACAGTACATACAACGTTGGGAGTGTAAGAACCACTATAAGATATAGTTTCAACCTGTTTTGTGTGTCTGATGAAAATGTCCAGAGGCTGTTTTATATAAAGACATTTCAAAGAGCACAGGTTTTTATCAACATACACTTGCCTCAAAATCAAAGACTCAACTGGAGCTTTATTTTTATTTTTTTTATAACAATAGTAAGAAGGTGGGTTGTTAAGGTTCCCAGGACCCCTCAGGGATGTTGGAGATAATATAAAATATCCAGCAGCTCAGAGCAAAGACCACAAACGGAGCACATTATGTATGTGCACAAGAGAGAACAAGCTGTGAACATAGTTCGCACAGTGTTTATTTTGTCTAAAAACGCTTTACTACAAGCAGGAGAGGTGCAAAAAGTGGTTTCTAGGGTTAAATAATGTATCGCGTTTTGGCAGAGCAGTCAGTCATTAATTTGATTACCACTTCCTTTTGGCCGCATGTCACAAGTGTCCAGCAAAGACACCGAAATGAAGTGTGCAACTCTCGCTCGTAAGTCGCTTTGGATAAAAGCATCTGCCAGATGTCGAAATGTAAACTTGCAAAGACAGAGTGGAAATGGCAGTCGATCCCAAACTGTGATCTTCATTCAAACATTCACATAATTCCCACGGTCTGAGCCAACTAAGGGTTTTTGTTTGTGTTGTGTATTGTGTTTTGTGCTGTGTTGTGTTTAAGTTTAGGCGTATTGATGATGTCATTAGTGACTTCATATGGCTTTGATGGTTGCATTTTGTAGTTTACTTCTTAAGTTTGTTGTCCAGTCAAGGAAACAACGCATAGCAAAGGTTTCGTTACAAGAGAGGGCAGTTCAGCTCGTAAGATCCCCTCTACACTCACTGTCCTTTCTGTCTGTCCTTCATGTGAGTCCAGGGTGTGGAAGGGACCGGCCTGGCATTCATAGCATTCACTGAGGTGATGGCCCTCTTCCCAGCCAGCCCCTTCTGGTCCACACTGTTTTTCCTAATGCTGCTCAACCTGGGCCTCAGCAGCATGTTTGGGAACATGCAGGGAATCCTCACACCTCTTATGGACAGTTTTAGCCTGCTTGGTCGTCACCGGACTATACTCACTGGTAATGCACGCAACTCTATGCAAATTCATCACAGCATCAATCAAGCTTTTGATTGATAAACTTAACCTATAAGATATATTGTATAGTAGGTAATTCTTTCCTGCTTAGACTTCAGACAACCGAAACTTGAAGCTGGGGCTGCCAATATTAGACACAAAGTGCTATTTATTATATCTAAAAACTTTATAAAATAACCAGAACATATTGAAACCTAAGTTAAGACCAGAATTGTGAACATACTACATATAATTTTGTTTTACAGTGTGCAGCTGTGCGTTGGGGTTCATGATAGGACTGTTGTTCACCCAGCGCTCAGGCAACTATTTTGTGACCATGTTTGATGATTACTCAGCAACACTGCCACTGGTCATCGTAGTCATTTTTGAAACCATTAGTGTGGCCTGGGTTTATGGAACTGATCGGTAAGAAACAACGTGACAGTTTTTTTGTTTTTTTGATGTTTTTTTGTCCAGGCTCTTTCATTTCTTATGTTGTCTATCACTGCAGCTTCATGGATGATATTGAAGCGATGCTCAAATGGCGCCCTCCAGTGGTGTACAAATATCTTTGGAAATATGTCTGTTTACTGGCAATGCTTGGTCTCCTTGCTGCCAGTTTACTGCGCATGGTCTTCAAAGGGCCCACATACACTGCCTGGAATCAGAGCACTGTAAGATACTATAGAGAAAACTGAAATTTAAAAGTACTGTGGTATACTTTAGAATAAGTGTGACGCAGTGTAAGTACACCATGACACTTTTCTGCCTACACAATAATGCAGTTGGTTAGTAATATGTGTCAGACATGCACCTCTCTCTCCGCCTTTTCAGGCTTCTGAGATGACTCTTGAGTACCCTGGCTGGGCCCTGGCTATGATTGTCCTACTCATAGTTTTTGCCAGCTTGCCTGTCCCTATTGGCTTTTTCCATTCTACGCTGAAAAGCCGCATGGCCCTTAACGGTCGCTCTGAGCAGGGAGGCAGCCGGGAGATGCACCGTGAATTGTACACCAAATGCAGCTCCACCGAGCTGCCGGATTCCAACTCCCACCGCCGAGCCACCTCCGAGGGAGACGAGGCTCGTCCCAGGACTGCCTTCCTGCACATCGGGAGTGAACATTACAGAATCCTGCCCCAGCAGGAGGAGGAAGATGAGGAGCAGGATACAAGAGTGTGAGCTTGGCTGTGGAGGAGTGGTTATGTGTGAAGAGACAAAATGAATGAGCCACAGCGAGATAGATAGGAGACGATCAATATTCTAGCTAAAGTTATTTTAAATATTGATATTACTGAAGGTTTGTTGCCAGTCCGACCTGGCAGATCTTTTAATTGAGATTGTGTAGTTTTCAAACTACAACTCCTCTTGGTGGTGTACCTCCATTTATTTGTCTGAATCACTCGGAAAACAAAAGCACTCACATATACGGTAGATGACAAAGAAAGAGGCTGCTATATATTCAGTGTCACAAAGAATTTATGCAAGGTTTTAGATGTCAGCGATGTTCGTGTGCTTTTTGAGCCAGCCTGTCAAAGCCAAAGGTTCAAAGTGCATCGGTTGGTAGATCAGTCAAAGTGATCAGCAACTGTTAGACATTTTTAGTTAAATGGCAAGTACGGATTTGTGTGTGTGTGTGAACATTCAGTTTGGATGTGAACTGAGAGATTTTAATAGTATTTTACATTATATTTGTATAATTTTAGGATTTATTTTTTAGCATTGTTTGCACCTGTTCTTCATGTTCAGTGTAGCATATTGAACTATGTTATAATAAAAGGACTTGAACAATCCTCTGAAATGAACCTGAGTCGCCTTTGTTTTGATGATTTGCTTTCTGCACCTTTCTGGTAAAATTCTGTTTATTGTGTGATATTTAATTTTAGTTAAGAGGGAAAAGTCATGTAAAAATAATTGGGGGGGGGGACTATTGAATAGGACCAGTCAGATAAATAAATAAAAATAGATAAGCAAATAATTATGAAAGACTTTTGCTAAAAAGTTAGAACTTGGTTTATATATCGTTAATGCTTATTTCTAGCTGTGTCTCTAATAATCGGGTGACTTTATACATTTTTAGTTGCACCACAGTGAACCCATGTGATTCCAGACAGTGTTCAGGTTTCACCATAACAGTTTATGATGATGATTATGACCATTCATCCTGAACATTCACATTTAACAGAAAAACAGGTTGGTAACTAAATACATTTAGTCATGTACTACACTTAAGTACAACTTTTGCTGTACTCTCTATTTTTGGATTCTTTTACTCCATCGCCATTCAGAGAAAAATATTGTACTCTCACTCTACATTTATTTGCCATCTTAAATTACTAGTTACATTTTGCAGATGTAGATTCTTATTAAAACAAAAAATCCAACTAACTAATAAAGTATGGTGTATTTTTACATAAATAGTTTAAAATCTTCATGATGTGTCATGTTTGCTCCACACCAAGTTGCTGGATAAGTTGAGTCATTTCATCTGGATTTCTTTCTACTTAGTTGGAGTTGAGCTATGAAGAAAGATGTCAACAATTTGACAGCTTCAAAGTTAGTATTTAAAAGCTATTGTTTTCTTAGTGGACTTTTGTACTTTGAGTACATTTTAGAGCACAGAAAATACCTTAAATTGCTACTTCTGGAGTAGTTTTTTGGCAAATACTGTACTTGCCTTTTTATTTGTAGTGTTGAGCATGTATAGTTTGTGTACTTTTACCATCTCTGCAGAAAACTACAATCATAGGCTGAATCCAGAACACAATGCAGTGTCAATACGTGTCCTGTAACATTTCCAACTTGACTTTATTACAGTATGTGGACCAGTAGCACTTCTTTTAATCATAACTAATCACAGGTTTAGACTTTAATATGCAATATGGTATAAATACTCCATATTTTGTTTCCTTTTACAGAAGCTGGAAGCCATGCGCGTACCTTCCTGTGGCCGATCTGAGAGTAAAGTGGCTTTTGCGGGCAGGGAGGGATGAGAGAGAGAGAGAGAGAGAGAGAGAGAGAGAGAGAGAGAGAGAGAGAGAGAGAGAGAGAGGACTGGGAGAGGAGGGGGAGGGATGGAGAGATAGGTCTGTGCGCGTTCCGGCAGGACAGAAGGGTGCGGGGGACATCAGCACACCGGCCGGGTCAAGGAGCTGCAAGGATGGAGATCCGACCAGACAGGTTTAAGGCGGTCGCGGGCAAAACTCTGGGGAAAATTCACAGGTACCTTTTCAAAACCTTTTCGACTCCAACTCGAACTCTTTCCCGGTTCCACGAATAGTTTTGCATGGTGCTGCATCTCCCCAGTATCTCCCACCACACGGAAAAGTTGTTTAATTTATTTATTTAATTTTAATTTTAACAAAGAAAAGAGGCAAATAACGGGGTTTGGGCACCAAATATCACGCGGGGTAGCGGGCAGAAGTAACAGGGATTGGATGGACAGAAGTGGGTGGAAATGTTGCAGGTGATGGGGAAACTCATTTTATGGAGAGTTAGTACTTGGTGCTGAGGAAAACTAATTACAGCACAAACTACCAAAGCAAAATCGGAAGTTATATGGGTGTTTGCGGGAATGGATTGTGCATTAAAAACTAAAAAGAAGGTTTTATTTTGGTCTGATTATTTTATATTTTCTTATGTTTTTCCATATGCGTTGGTTTGCTTGCTCTTGTCAGATTTGGTCCAGCTCAAAGCAGATTAAATATATTGGTGTTTCAGGAGAGAAGAAATGCTCTTACGTAACACTTCCGTGCGTTATTGGCACGACCCGGGTGAATGAGAGCGCATCAATATGTCTTTTTTTTATTATCACTTTACTAATAACTGCATTTAATAAAGTAAAATTCCTTGAAAAGATTATCAGTTTTAAATTTTATTTCTCTGTAAAACAGAGATTCAATATGACAAGTGACATTATTTTAAATGTTTTGTGCTGTAATATGTCATAATTTATTATGAAATTCTGAGGTTTGAAGTTTTTCAAAGCGTCCTGATTATTGCTCCTTAAGATCTCAAGCTTTGGTCAGTAAAATTTACCAAGGAAAAGAAATTAAGGGAATGTGAAAACTGTAACCAGTTATTGATTTGAATGTTTTATATAAATAAATACTAAATACATATTCATTTAAATAATTATTGATGATAAGCTCAAATCTAATCTGCAACAATTTGCAATTATCAATTAATAGTAGTAAACAGCAAACATCAAGTAGTCATGGCTTCCTAGTTTGGGGTGTTTGCTGTTTTCGGTCATAATGTGTTTCAGTTGAAAACTGCTTGTTGGAAAAAACCCACAATTTTATATTGACAATAGTAAAAAAAAAATTTTAAATGGTTGCAGCCCTCTAAAAAATGTAAAATTTTTATTACCTGTAAAGCCTTAACATGATACACACAGTGGCTCTTTATAAAGAAGTTGATGTTGACTATCTGTACCAGTGAAATTACTAAAGAAGTGCTCAACATACTGTAAATGTGTTCATAAACTAATTATATTTCATATCAATACAAAATTTCCAGCGTAGATTGTATCAGTAGATCAAAGCCATCGATAGACCCTTTTGCAATAAATATTGCTTTAAGCTTTCGCTCTCTCAGGATTTGAGGTAGCAACCAAACGTATAAATCCCGTCCTGAAATAGCCTGTTTTTCAGTCCAGCTGTCGAGCCAATGCAAATCCCCAAACTCTCTCCTCCCACTCACTCCATCCCGACCCATGTCACTTCCTCCAGTCGCTCCCTCCTCCTTCATCCACCCTTCCATCCATCCATCCATCCATCCATTGAGACACCAGCACAGAGAACTTCCAGCCTATTGGGGCTGACCAGATTAAGGCTTTTTCTCCTTTACTTGCCGTGAGCCATGCATGTGCACGGCTGCAGCTGATGCCATGAGAGATGTGATGTATGGGATAGGATTCAATTTGGGTTTAGTGGCCATTTCCTGTGCCTTAGTGGTGGTCACAGGGATTGGTACGGGCAGTAGTTCCAAAAAATATTTTGGTGCATCTTGTGCAGAGGGCCTCCCTGCACTGTGTGAAAAGATTAGTGAGTCTGTGTGCAATCTCACTACCCCACAAACTGTGATCCTTCCTGATGAAAGCAGCCAGGGGCTCATCTATTATTTAAACATATTCTCTATCAGAATGCATCTCCTGTTTCTATATTAAACCCCACTACGTAAGCATAAATGTTAGCACTGTAAGGTCAGGCACACTCTGCATCTCTACTCAAGCTGTGTGCACCCTTAACATCATTAAAATGCCCCAAATCTTCTGCTGTTCTTCTCATGCCAAAGAACAACACATCACTAAACAAAGGGTTTTCTTACAGACCCATGACCAGACTCCTTTTTTTATTGACTTTTTGCATTTCATTTAATGCTACATATTTATGTAGCTTATTAAATAATAATGAAATGAACCTACACAGTTTTTAAAATAATTTCATGTTTGGCAAACTATGTGACGTTTGGCATCATTTAACACTGTTATCAATTTAACATGAATGCAAACTCTTTTAAATAACACTATAACATTTTAAACTTTTAAAAGTTTAAAATGTAAAATGTTTAAACTTTTGCTCTATGCACGTTCAGAATGGGATGCATTTCCTTGTGAAAAATAAAATTATATCACATTTTAGAGATGTTTTTTAACTTATATTAGTTACTTGACAATACACTCTACATGGTCTGAGAGTCAAAGTCCATTTACTCCAGTTCTGCCCTAAAGTGAGGTGCTTTACTTTAATTTTCATTTTATGTAACTTTTTTTTTACAGCTTTACGTACTAGTTACTTTTTGTAGGTTTAGATTATTATAAAAAATCGTATGAACTCCTTTTGTCCCACAAGTATCGAGGTATCAAAGATGTCTAACCCTTATTTTGTATTAATTACTGTACATTTCCTTTATCAAACAAATCTGGACTACACAGCATCAAATTCAATACTGTTAAAAACACCTTGTTTCATTATTGAAACACTTTCACTTATGTCTTTTAACTCCCAT
Organism: Channa argus; assembly: GCF_033026475.1. Taxonomy (NCBI): domain Eukaryota; kingdom Metazoa; phylum Chordata; class Actinopteri; order Anabantiformes; family Channidae; genus Channa; species Channa argus. Next base: position 17,399,720 of record NC_090211.1, read on the forward strand.
CATTTCAAATTAGTCTGACAATTGTGGTGTGATTAGGACAATGGCGGTAATTATGTTATTGGACTAGTTGTTCAGCCTAAAGCTGATGACTCCATTGCTAGTCACTGAATGATTGAATACTGAGAGAGTGGTGGATGCTTGAAGACTTGTATCAGTGCAAAGGACACTTTGTTTCTCTGGTTTATCTTTATCTGTCACTCTACCTGTGTTGCTGTGTGTAAAAGTGGTTACATGTACTCAGCTTTATGTCAGTACAGCTTCAATATTTAGTGTTTATGTTGCTTCTGTGTGGTGTCAGGTTTAGAAAACTCTGTGACAATAGAAGGTAATTTCACAATCATTATGGTCCAGCTAAGTTCACCATTTGCTATCTGGTAAAGGTATTTGTGTCACTGCACGTGTGTGTTTGTGATTAAGTATGTGGGTGTGTTTAATAAAGTGATTGAGTTCTTAGCTAGAAAGTCTATGAATATGCGTCTATGTGTGATTGCTTGAACATTGTTTGTGTGTTTGTGTGTGTGTGTGTGTGTGTGTCCAAGGTTGTGAGAGAAAAAAAAGTGACGGGATAGGGAGGAGGGTTTCTCCCTGGGTGACACAGTCCCACTGAGACCCAATCTGTTCACTTCAGGGAGAGTGAAAAGCTCATGGAGGAAGGGGGAGACACCACTATTACATTTGTAAATAACCACAGAGATGCATTTCTAAAGGGTGAATGAGGGGGGAATCATTTTAGACAAGACCACTGTACCATGGTTTACATACAGTACAATGAAGGATCAAATTTGGCACACAGTGGACGAACAATGACCTGGCGTGTTATGTAAGGTTGTACTGTCAAAATCCCACGCTGTACGTCTCCCTGTCTCTATCATCCTCTTATGCGAGGATTATGCTCTGTGAATGGGTGAATTTAATATACAGGGTCGCAAAAGTTCCAGGTCACCAACCTACACCAGCAGGTGAAAGTCACACTGTTATTTCATCATAGCTAATGTATTATAGAAATAATAAAAACTATGCAAAATTATAAATATCTAGCAGTGTCACAGCAAAAGTGGGGAAGTGCAGTAGGCAGTTTAGTGCAGGATGTGGGCAGAGACATGTTGGCAAGTCTGAGTTGTGTTTGTTTGCCCTGTGAAAGACTGGTCACCCGTCCGGGATGGGCCTCACTTTTTGCTCACTGTGGAATTTGCGACCCCCTCAGATATTCCAAAAAGATACCAATCAACGTCAAATTCTACTATGTGCAGTCATTAATTTCCTTTTTTGACTGATCGTGATCGTGCGTGAACTCATAACTATAGTAATTACATTTCTAAGAGCCTGAGGTGACGGGAGCTCTCATTAATTGTTGGCAGCTGAAACCAATCAGGTCCTTACTAGGCCTACAACAGAAGCTACATCAGCTGAGAGGAAGTTCACAATATTGTGAGCTTCACTTGCAAGTAACTGTCCAGGGAGAACTTTTCATCTCTTTACGTGTGTGTGTGTCTTATACCAACACAGGAGCATTAACCAACCAGCACAGCTATTAAATAAGAGCTCATCACCACCTTAAACACTACATTAGAAGAGAGGCACCTTCAGCTAGCCACACACACACACACACACATAAAATCTGAGGCCAGATTGCCCTATAGTGAAAGCAGGCGTAATTAACACTAGTTTTTGCTGTGGGTTAGCTGGTAGCATATGTGAAGGTGCCAGGCTGCAATCTGTCTTGAGGTTTAATGAGGATCCTCCTGCAACATAACTGTGAAGTGGGAAACTGAAGTCCACTGAGGGAGTGAGTCAGCACTTTGGTTTTGTGCAAAGAGAGAAGATGAATGAGCACATCCAACTGACTAAACAGAAAAAAAAAACACCTTTGTTTGTTTCCCATCAGCTTTTTGATCAACTTAAAATTACACTGTTGGTATCTATTTCCAGTGTTTTTAAGTTAGAGCTCAATGTCCAAAAGCCATTGTGCACATTTTGTCCCACATACTGCACATCACATGTGTGTATGTGTTGTATCTGAAAGATTTAGAGACTTGTCACAGTTATTTAGTCAGAGTCCTACTTTGACATTTTATTGTAACAGTCAAGGCAAAAAATAAATAAATAAAAGTACATAGAAATTATTAGAAGTGAAAGAAAACTGGGCAGCACTTTACAGCTTGGTAATAGCAGGGTAAAATTGGGTGTTATATAAAAAAGAAACAAGGTTATACTATAATACATAGCTAACAACAAGGTAATAGATGGAAAATATCTGTTAAAACAATGTAATCCTGTTAATGATTTTACTAATGAGTTTATAATGTTTAATAAAGTGGTATAATGTAAATTACTGAAGTAATATGCAACAGCTTAGTATAAGCAATGATAAACCATGGAAACCGTGGTTGTTTAACAACCTTAAAACAGAGCTGCAAAAATGTACATCTACCTGTTTCTACTTAATTCCAATGGAATATTTGTAGTGATAAAGACAAATGACATGACAGCTCTCAGAAATCCTGCCCTGCATATTACTGCAGCATTAACCCCTGTTACCTTGTTATTTACAAAATATTACCCCACTTTTTGCCTTTTATCACAGAGCTGCAAAGGGCTGGATTCATCTTCCCAAGAATTTTAAACCTCAACCAAAGGCCTGCGTGAGGTCAACAAAGAAGGATGCTGAACCAGGGCCAGTTTTTGTCTGTCCTTCCGTATTCATTTTCGGAAGTGAATCATTTTTGTAATCCTAATCTGAATGTTGTGACAGATTAAGAGAGAGAGAGAGAGAGAGAGAGAGAGAGAGAGAGAGAGAGAGAGAGAGAGAGAGAGAGAGAGAGAGAATGCAGCTTCTGTAATCTCTTCCCAATTCCAAAATGTTGCTTTGTAAAACTAATACTTTGTGTCTATTTTTTTTTTTTTTTAAATCAAGTATTTCGGATGGATGATCGATCTATGTTTAGTTATATATTATTGTTAAACCAGCGTATGTCTTATCTTGTCTTGAATGACTGCTTGAAAGTTTAGGTTTCGGTTTTATAGAAAATGGGGGAGGGAGTAAAACCCACAAGCATAAATACAACAACTGCATGGATGAGACAGTTTATGAGCAAAGAAACAGACAGACAAGCAAACAGAGAAATAGACAGTGAAAGATTACGGTGTAAAAGCTGGAGTGAATTATTTATCTCTCTCAAAAGCACATCAATAAGTAAAAAGTGTCAGACTCTGACTTGTCTTTTGTTGGCATGTGTGAATAAGTTATCTTGGCGTTTCGATGTGCTAAGAGCCTGTGAGACATGAAGTTGCCGCATCTGATGCAAGCAAATACCTGGTTTGGGAGAGTACTGAAGCTCAAATTTGGAGCACGTTTTTTTAAAAAATGCAACCATCCTCATCACATGGAACAAATCCTTGTGGTAATTGTGTCTGTTTCTGGGCATATTTCTCCAGCTCACTGACTAACTGGATCAGCCCCAGTGAAAACTGTACGGCTGACACATGCTTCGCTGTGAACCCACACAAACACTCACATTAAAACATGTACGCTGGAAACCTGCGTACTCGCATGTGTGTGTTTATTAGTGGGGGTTGATGTTGGGAGTATGGAGGTACAGATGGTCGCTTCCCGTGACTCCTCTGTTTGACTCCTGTACAAAAAAAAGTGGACAAAAATGGAGAAAAATAGAAGAATAACCTAAAATAACAACACATTTGGCTGGTCAAGTGAAATGAGGAACATTATAATCCCATTTAAAGGGAAACATAAGGATCCTTGGTTTACAAGAAGACATTTTAGACACATAATGCAAAAGATTTTAGTCTAAAATAAGTATAGTTTTGAAAACTTTACAGTTCTGTAACATGTGAAAAGGATGTTTCCATTAAAGTCTAGCTTATAAAAATGCCATTATAAAATAAATTGTATGCCCTTTCCTTTAATATCTATTCCTTTCTCCATCACAAGCCTCTTAATATGAACTGCACAGCATAAACACACAACTCAGTCCACTCAGTGATAAGATTGGTGCAGTTAGATGTCGGTCTCCAGAGAGCTCGTCTTTGTCTCTGAGGTCAGTGTGATGGCAGGTCCCAGTTGACCTGAGGAAGTGGACCCTCAGGGAATGTCCTGCCGTGGCTAACTCTGTTCCTTAGGTGGTGACAGCTGCTTCCAAAGTTGCTACAAAGTCCTCACTGAGAAATGCAGAGAGCCATGTTATGTCAGCCGGAGAAGCCTGACATATTTGTCTTGTTCAGTGAAACACCCTTTTAACAGGCCACCATGTGTCCCACAGTTCATTTTGGTAAAAGCATCAGTGGCTCACCTGAACTGGAAATGTTCCTCACACTTCCAGGAAATCCCACTAGAGCCACTGTTTTCACATATGCAAGATTCCCCCCAGTGGGTTTCACATTTACCTCTTTTCCTTTTTTCAGAAATGTCTCTGTGTTTCACTGAACTATTTGCATGTATCGACAAATTATGAATGACAAGAAAATGAAGTGTTGCATAGGTCACCCACATCCCAGGCTCTGTAAATGCATTCAAAGGATTCATTCTAAGATTTGGTGCAAGTTTGTGTTGCAGTCTTGTTTAAATCAGTTCAGTCAACAAATTTAGATAAAATTAAGCACTGCTGTGTGTAAAACCCAAAGCACCAGGAGTCACAAAAAGTCACAAAAATTCAGAAAAGGTGCCATTCATATTGACATATTTTGCATTGAGAATCCTTCCTAAAGCTCCCATTAAGGCACTATACTGTAGCGCTGCTGGGCTCCCTTTTAGATAGCGGGGGTCATAATAGGCTCCCCGGGTTTTGCATTGTTCAGTTTTTGGGTCCAAATTTTATAAGAGCACAGAAATTAACTTAAAGTTCTTCTTCCTGTTAGACATTATATCTATCCACGTTTCTCCACTCAGGCTGATTGAGAAGCGACAGCCCAATGGAGAAACCATTGAGTTATCAGCGGAGGGCCGTCCTGAGCTAGTGGAGGAGAAGGAGCTGCCGGTGGTGGACTGCACCTGCTTTGGCCTGCCCAGGCGGTACATCATCGCCATCCTGTCTGGCCTGGGATTCTGCATCTCCTTTGGCATCAGGTGCAACCTGGGTGTGGCTATTGTAAGCATGGTCAACGACCACACTGTGTACAAAGGCAACAAGGAAGTACTTGTGGTAAGTCGCAATTATCACATTTTTAATATTTGTTTCTGTTTGTTAATGTAACCACAGGGGCGCACAAGCCAGTGTCTTCTTGTGCTAGTCCCAAGTCTGGATAAATGCAGAGGGTTGTGTCAGGAAGGGCATCTGACGTAAAACGCATGTCAAATTAAACATGTGAATCATGGCTTCCACACCGAATCTGACTTCCATACCGATCGGTCGGGCCCCGTGTTAACAACGACTCGGTGCTGTTGAACTACAGGGTGGCGGTGGAAATTGGGCTACTGTTGGTCGAAGAAGAAGAGGAGGAAGGCGTGTTCGTAGGCAGAGAGAGAAGAGGAAAGCCAAGAATGTAGGACTGACAGTAGGGACTTTGAATGTTGGGACTATGGCAGGGAAGGCTAGAGAGTTGGTTGACATGATGCAGAAAAGGAAGGTGCACATACTGTGTGTCCAGGAGACCAGGTGGAAAGGTAGCAAGGCTAGAAGCTTAGGACCAGGGTTCAAGTTGTTTTACCATGAGTCAGATAGGAAGAGAAATGGAGTTGGAGTTATACTGAAAGAGGAGTTTGAAAGGAATGTTCTAGAGGTGATGAGTCTGAAGCTAGAAACTGAAGGCATGATGTTCAATGTTGTTAGTGGTTATGCCCCACAGATAGGATGTGAGTTAGAAGAGAAGGAGAAATTCTGGAGTGAGTTAGATGAAGTGATGCAGAGCATCCCCAGAGGTGAGAGAGTGGTCATTGGTGCAGATTTCAATGGGCATGTAGGTGAAGGGAACAGGGGTGATGAGAGTGTGATGGGCAGGTTTGGACTTCAGGACAGGGACACAGAAGGACAGATCTTAGTAGATTTTGCAAAGAGGATGGAAATGGCTGTAGTGAACACTTTCTTTCAGATGAGGCAGGAACATAGGGTGACGTATAAGAGTGGAGGTAAAAGCACTCAGGTGGACTACATCTTGTGTTGAGGTAATCTGAAAGAGATCAGTGACTGTAAAGTGTTGGTAGGGGAGAGTGTAGCCAGACAACACAGGATGGTGATGTGTAAAATGACTCTGGTGGTGAGGAAGATGAAGAGGACAAAGGCACAGCAGAGGACGAAGTGCTGGAAGTTGAAAAAGGATGAATGTTGTGTAGTTTTCAGGGAGGAGCTGAGACAGACTCTGGGTCTGGAGGTGCTTCCAGATGACTGGACCACTACAACTAATGTGGTCAGGGAGACAGGTAGGAGGTTTGACTCGGTGTGTCATCTGGAAAGAGGAAAGTGGACAAGGAGACTTGGTGGTGGAACGAGAAAGTTCAGAATTGTATACAGAGAAAGAGGTTAGCTAAGAAGAAGTGGGACACTGAGAGGACTGAAGAGAGTAGACAGGATTACAGGGAGATACAGCGTAAGGTGAAGGTAGAGGTGGCAAAGGCCAAACAAAGAGCATATGAGGACTTGTATGCTAGGTTGGACACTAAAGAGGGAGAGGTGGATTTGTACAGGTTGGCCAGACAAAGAGAAAGAGATGGGAAGGATGTGCAGCAGGTTAGTGTGATTAAAGATAAGGATGGAAATGTATTGAAAGGTGCCAGGAGAGTGATGGGAAGATGGAAGGAGAACTTTGAAGAGTTGATGAAAGAGGAAAATGAAAGAATGAAGAGTAGAAGAGGTGACTGGTGTGGAGCAGGAAGTAGCAAAGATTAGTAAGAGTGAAGTGAGGAGGGCGTTGAAGAGGATGAAGAGTAGAAAGGCAGTTGGTCCTGATGACATACCTGGTGCAGATTTTTAAGAACAAGAGAGATGTGCAGAGCTGTGGTAACAACAGAGGAATAAAGCTCATGAGCCATATAATGAAGTTGTGGGAAAGAGTAGTGGAAGCTCGGCTAAGGGCAGAGGTGAACATTTGTGAGCAGCAATATGGTTTCATGCCTAGAAAGATTCCAACAGATGCAGTATTTGCTTTGAGGATGCTGATGGAGAAGTACAGAGAAGGTCTGAGGTTGGAGCTGCCAGGCAGGAGGTCTAGAGGAAGACCAAAGAGGAGATTTATAGATGTAGTGAAGGGGGACATGAAGTTATTGGGTGTGAGAGAAGAGGATGAAGAGGGTTAGATGGAGGCACATGATTCGCTGTGGGGACCCCTGAAAGGGAACAGACTAAAGGAAAAGAAGATAAAAGTTAATTTGTTAATCATCTGTATCCAATTAAAATAACATGACCCAAGCTTTACCACTTCCTCCATGATGACACCCTTAAAAAAAGATGGTGGGTCTCCATAGAAGTTTGGTTGACATTCTGCTACTACTACTACGACAACTGCTATAGTCTCTATTTTGAATTTTTAAATATTTGTACTTTCATTGTTGAAGTAATAAATCTTCCTTTCTCCAGGCTGCGCAGTTCACCTGGGACCCTGAGACAGTGGGGATGATTCACGGCTCCTTTTTCTGGGGCTACATTGTCACTCAGATTCCGGGTGGCTTTATATGTCAAAAATTTGCAGCCAACAGGTGAATGTCTTTGCATTTGCAACTTCTCCAACATGGGTAATTGGGATCTTGGTTTGTAGCAGATGCCAAACATTTGCTCTAACACTGACAGGACAAGGTAACAATGCAAATCACATACAGGAATATTAGGTCTATTACCATATGTTCTGTCAGTGTTTCATTATACGTTTATATCTTCTCCTTATTCCTGTGGTTGTGTTGTTATTGTTAGATATTCAATCTGCTGCATCTTGCTTGTCTTTTGTGTGTTTAAGAGTGTTTGGCTTTGCCATAGTGGCCACCTCCACCCTCAACATGCTGATTCCATCTGCCGCTCGCTGCCACTACAGCTGCGTCATACTGGTCAGGATATGCCAAGGCCTTGTTGAGGTACAGTATGTTGGTTCACTTGCGGGACTCTGTTGCATACGTAAGTGTTTTCCTGACTGCATTTTGTCCTTCAGGGTGTATCATACCCAGCCTGCCACGGGATCTGGGCAAAGTGGGCGCCTCCTTTGGAGAGAAGTCGATTAGCCACAACAGCCTTTTGTGGTAAAGTCCTTCTACTCATACATGTCCCCAAATTTCAATAGATGAGTTAAAAAAGTCTGAATGAGCCACATGATTTGTATCATGGTCTTTGTATCAAGCTTTCAAGTGGATAAATTAATATATGACTAAAAAGTACAAATAAATGAGTTGTTGCTTTTCTTTTGTCACCCTTTTAGGATCTTATGCAGGGGCTGTGGTGGCCATGCCTTTAGCTGGGATACTTGTGCAATATACTGGGTGGCCTTCAGTGTTCTATGTCTATGGTTAGTTTTCCTAATTCTCAGAAATGTGTTGGCCTGCTCTGGTGCTACGACGGTTCACTCAATCACTCTTGCTTTTCCTCTCGCAGGCAGCTTTGGGATATTCTGGTATATGTTCTGGATTCTGGTGTCGTATGAGAGTCCTGCAGCACATCCCACCATCACACCTGAGGAGCGGAAGTACATCGAAGATGCAATCGGAGAGTCAGCAGGATTTCTCAATCCTCTCCATGTATGCAGTTTGATGATGTTTAAGTGGAGACTAAAATTCTCATAAACATAGCGTGGATGGATACACGTACTGTATATATATACGTACTCGGACAAATTCACCCTAGTTCTGGATCAGTCTCATTCTAGTCTGAAAATCCCCTGTCTTTTACTGGCAGAAATTTAAAACCCCTTGGAGACACTTCTTCACCTCCATGCCGGTTTATGCTATCATCGTGGCCAACTTCTGCAGGAGCTGGACTTTCTACCTGCTGCTCATCAGCCAACCAGCCTACTTCGAAGAGGTCTTTGGCTTTGAGATTAGTAAGGTGAGATTATCTGGTAGACCAAGCTATGTGGATGTCCTTTAGAGCAAATCGGGTCACCCAGCTTTAGCCACTTATTGGAGTTGATGAAAAATCTTGTTAGTTGTTAAAAAAATTCATATCTACAAAATACATGAGAGTGAAGAGAACACACATGGGAAGAGAGCAAGAGACCCGTGCAAAAAATATCAATATTGTATCTCGTCTCAAATCATCTCTTTGCTTTGATAATATTATCATCATTTATCTAATGCAATCTCCAGTTCAGGTCAAAGATACCTGAATATTTGATATCCAATAAATCCATTTGATAGGCGATATTCAAAGGAATCAGTAAATATTTAGTTATAGTATCGTGAGGAATTTGAGAGATTTTCAATATTTTCAACCTTCAGCTGCTCTGTTTCTAAACTGAAACCACTATCCGTGTGCTTCTGCCTCTCTTACATAAATACACATTCGCCCCCCTCTCCTCTCACCTCTTTAAGGTGGGCATGGTGTCCGCTTTGCCCCATCTGGTGATGACAATCATTGTGCCTCTTGGAGGCCAGTTGGCAGACTACCTGAGGACCCACAACCTGATGTCCACAACCAACGTCAGGAAGCTCATGAACTGTGGAGGTAAGAGAGAAAAAAGGGAGGGGGTGCTGGGGGTGTGGTAGGAGGAGAGTGTAGTGGAATGAAAATGGAGGGGGGGGAAATGCATGAGAACACAAACTGAATTAATTTGCCACTATGACACAGTTACTGCTGAAAATCTGCTTTGGATAAAAGCGTCTGCTAAATGACTAAATGTAAATGTAAATTTGTCTGTACAAAGTGTGGCAAAATATTTGACAAAATATTTTAGAGAAATGCAATCACAATCTAACCAGTCTGATGAGATTTATGAACCAACATTACAAACAATAAATGAGAAACTCTAACAAACTAAACAGCACGAGTTAAGTTCAGCACTAAACTCAGATTGATGTTAAAATAACAAGTCAGGGGAATTTATGAGTGATTGTCAATATTGTCCCATACAAACCCACTAAAAATCACCAAGACCTTTTACCCAGTACCTGCCAGTACTGGAATCATGTTAATATTTTAGCAACTATTATAGGTTGAATCAGGCTTTCAACTGCAGGTTTCAGAATAATTTCTGGCTTTTTTTGTTTTGTTTTGTTTTGTTTTTTTGGTGTGCTCTTTGTTCATAACATGTTTTTGTTCATTTCTGAACATAATGCAAGATACTGAAGCATGGATTTTTGAGACAGAGTGTAAAGTTTGTCTTGTGTGTATGTGGATGTGTTTCAGGTTTTGGGATGGAGGCCACTCTTCTGCTGGTGGTGGGATATTCTCACACAAAAGTTGTTGCCATTTCCTTCCTGGTCCTCGCTGTGGGTTTCAGTGGATTTGCCATCTCAGGTAGGAGATGTTAGCAGCTGGTTAGTATAACTTAGCGGAGTGGAAAGAGCTGTCATTCAAGTAACCAAATGTGTGTTTAAACATTGATGACAAATGACTGAATTTTATAGTGTATAATGTATATTATGTCCTTTTCTTCAGAAACTGGGGAAAATGATATCGTTTTTTCCTTTTTTACAGGGTTTAATGTCAATCACTTGGATATTGCCCCTCGATATGCCAGCATACTTATGGGCATCTCAAACGGGGTGGGAACATTATCTGGAATGGTCTGTCCTCTTATAGTTGGAGCCATGACCAAACATAAGGTATTTTAATTCACTTGTATCAGATATACAGTTTTTTTTTCATTTATATGTTCACAGTTTTATGGACAAGGTGAATGAGTCAATTCTAAATCCTTTTAATCATTTCAGACACGTGAGGAGTGGCAGTATGTCTTCCTTATAGCTTCCCTCGTTCATTACGGAGGAGTGATTTTTTACGGTATGACTGTGAATACAGTGTATTGTGAGCATGTGCTAATGACCTCAGTATAAATGCTGATCTTATTTCCTTTACCAGGAATCTTCGCATCAGGAGAAAAGCAGGCCTGGGCAGATATTGAGAACACCAGCGAAGAAAAGTGCGGTATCATTGACGAAGATGAACTAGCCAATGAGACAGAGGAGCTCTACCGGGGAGGTGGGCAGTATGGGGCCATGAGCCAACAAGTTGTTGGCTCCAATGGAGGAGGAGCTGGAGGAGGAGGAGCTGGGTCTGGATGGGTGTCAGACTGGGATAAATCTGAGGAGTATGTGCAGCCCCCTGGATACAACTCTTACATGTATGGAGGAGAAGTGGAAAAGGAGCTGACATAGAAGACCCAACATGGTAGAAGGCAAATAATTACTATAATAGGGAAAAGAGAAAGATTGTGTTTTGTAGAAAGGGACTTCAAGAGAGAGTTGCTGCAAGACTGAATGGACCTGCTGTGTGCTTTTGTACTATATTTAGAATTGCACATATCAAATGTATGCATCTGATTCATTCCAATCTGCAAGTGTGTGCGTGTGTGCGTGTGTGTGTGTGTGTGTGTGTGTGTGTGTGTTTTTGTGTGCAAGCGTAGGTGCACGTGTAAGCGTTGATGAGTGGTCAATGTGCACAGTGTTAATTTGCAGAAATTGAATTTATCTCCCAGACACTTCCTTCCTGCATCTGAGCTCATTGTGATTGGTCCGGAGTGTCTACTGCATTACTGAGGAGATTCTATGTGTTTGTGTGTGTGTGTGTGTGTGTTTGTGTGTGTGTGTGTGTGTGTGTGTGTGTGTGTGTGTGTGTGTGTGTGTGTGTGTGTGTGCTTTTTGCCTGAACAGCAAATCTAAATGACATTGTGGGTTTTTTTTATTTATTTTGTATGTGTAAGCCACACATTTATTTTTTTGTTGCAAAAGCATCTTTGTAGCAACACTTTTCAAAACATTCTCAATTTGCCTAGGCTCTATTATTCTGCAAACGCTCAGATATAATAGGAACCATGAGTAAGGCCTATTGTGGACAATCTCCTAGATGTCAATAATGCAGCCAGTTAATTTAGTTAAACCACAGCAACAATATGATTTTAAGAACTGCATACGCTTGCACATGATAATCAACCTGGCTTCATTTATGTGTTGAGAATCTGTGGGGCTTTAAAGCCTCTGCGACTACATTCAGACTTTTTAAGAGATGACAAAGGTGCATAAATGTTGTGTTTGTGTATGTGTTTTTAAAGCTGCCCTTAATGTGTAAAGGCACAAGCTTAAACTTGTGCACGAAGCTGCATGTGGTGTCTAACTTCTAATCTCACCTGTGCCTGACCTAACTAGGTCATGGCTAGCCAGGTTTATGGGTCACAAAACTCTTATCACGAGTAATCATCTGACACTTGTGACTTTCCGTTTGGTGTATGCAGTAGAGTGTGATAGTTGCTCAATGTTTCCGCTGTTTGACCAGCGCAGAAGAATAGTCCCAGGCATCACTGCATGTGCTGCCTCCGTTTAGGCTTTGTTACGTGTCTGTGGCAGCTTCTCTCCCTGTTTTCCTCTGTGCGTTTAACAGCGTGAATCCTGACTTCTGTTTCCTGGCTTCAAATATCTGTTGGTGCTGTTTCCATATCTTTAAATGTGAGTCATGTTTGAGTTGGTGGGTCAGAGCTTTTCAGACTGTGTGCGTGTGTGTGTGTGTGTTCGTATGTGATACTGAGTGTGTTGTTGCGATGGGTGCAGGTGCTAAAACATTGTGCAGTGAGCATGTTTTAATGAGAACAGCAGTGCAGTAGCTTGTCATTCCTCTTCCTTTCACACAAAAATACACGCACACATGCAGAGGTCTCTAATCACAACGCAGTCAAGTGCTCCATGAAGTTCATGGTATGAGGGTGTGATTAGCAGAAATGTATCTCTTCATTATCAGAAGGTGTGTTAGGGTTTGGTGAATGACCATGGCCAATCACATCAGCTCCTCTAATGTCCTTTAAAAGCAGTACCCTCTTAACAAACTGACACAGGAGACAATTAATTTTTCATAAATTGCACGCTGCTAAGAACAACTTTTGCGCCTGCGCACACAGCAGCCAGAACCAACACACACAAACTCTACATTCTGTTTCTTCTTACAGGTCATGTCAACCAACGGTAGTTTATTTAAAATTTTACAAGTACATATGAAGGCTTCTCTTTTTCATATAAGAAATATGCTTCTCTTTGACTTTGAGGTTTTTTGTGAGGACAAAATACAGTGCGAGTATGTGAAAATTGACTTCTTGGAATCAAGTGAGGGTTTCATGGTAACGTGTCGTTATGTCTAATTATATCAAAAGTGGCTGAGGCAACTTACCATTTTGTTTTGAGGAGAATGTCTAAAAGACATGAATGCTTATTTCTGTGAACAATTTTTAGTGTTGTAATGTTGTATCAAGTTTCTTCTTTGTCTCAGTTTATGGCTGTTCTAATCTCGTCCTCTTCCTCATTGCTGAAATGTGTGGTTAACTGGTGGGATAAGTGTAAAAATAAAAATAAAAAGAAATGATGACATTGTGGAAAACATTCTATGTATAAAAAATGTATATGTGAGATTTTATTGTGTATAATAAAATTTAAATAATTCAATACGATGTCACAATTTGAGCTCAATCATGTCATCATGGATTTATCACAGAAGCAGCATGATGACGCATTACATTAGTGATGAATTCTTTACACCATGAGAGCAATGTCAATTCTCTCTCTGCCTCTCTTTTTTCTCTCGGGACAGATGGATGCAGGATTATCTCTGTGATTTTAGGCAAAGATTAGATAGGAGAGCAGATGCACTCAGTGGGAGAGTGAGGGAGAAACATGGACGTCACGGACATGAGAAGTGAGGATGATGGACCAGAGGGTGGGGCGTGATGCCCGATCTGAGTGTGTGTGACCAGTGCAGTGGAACTGAAGATAAACCTTTAATTGAAAGTGATATTTCATTATTTTTGAAAACGTAATTTGTGAATTTGTTTTGCATTAGTAGTTTAAGTTACACATAATCTATTATATTTTATTTAAACTTTTAGATTCCACAAATATTTAATTCGGATTATTTGAATGTAAAAACATGATTTTAAATATGCCCAAGTCATGTGTAAACTGCTTTCGTTTAGTATAACAACCTTTGAAGAGTAAACTACACCAAAAAAAGGAACAATTTCTAAATAATAGCGTCATGACGTTACTCATGATCAATTTAAAGGAGGTACAGTTTCTAAATGCGACCACTGAACGGCAGTGCACACACATCATTTTACATATTGGTACAAGCAGGTCTCCTGTAATCCTGCTGTGCTTTGAACCCGTAATATCATACAGCACTTCCGGTGAAAACTTCCTAAATGAAACAGAGGACATTTATGTTAGAAATAGTTTGCTAACAGCCTAATACACAAATAAAGCTGGGAAAACTATGTACAACTATAATATTTACTGCGGAACTGTATGTTGGAATTAATTGCTAGTATTTGTAATGTTTCTAATTGGAATGGAGAATACATGAGTAATCATTAAACTTTATGATTGTATTCATCACTGCAGATGTTTGTCAACCCAACGAAGAAGGCTTGAGAAGAACCATCTGTGAGCGAAGGAAGCTCGTCTGAGAGGTCACGCCCAAAAGGGGCTACTCCGCTTTCTGATTGGACCGATTTGCCAGACGTGGGCGGGGTTACAATTTTAACACTCTACTGTGATTGGGCCGTCGCTACGTCTGTGTGCCTGCCGTCGTTTCATTGGTTATTTGATGCGGGGATTAACGTGAAATACGCAGCGCTCACAATGAATCACAATGGAGACGTAATAGAGTCTCGAACGGATTGAGGCTGTTAACTCAGTCCTTACATGAAGTGAGATTTTTATCAGTGGTTTGGAAAGTCTGTAGTTCCTATTTAGGCACTTAAAAGTCGCCAGGAATACACGTTTGAGACAGATTCGGAAGTGTTTCTACAAGCGTTCGGAACAAGGAAATGGTTTCAGGCTAACGTTATGTAGCGAGCTAATCTCAATTATCCGTCGGCAAAGCCAGCTAGCTATCACTCACGGACTGTAGGAAATCACACACGACGGTAAGTACGTTTAAACAGTTCCAACTTTTGCCAGCGGCACTCATTCATACCGATTAAGTTACTTAAAGTTAGCATAAATACCACTAACGTAACGTCAACGGGTAGTAATCTTAAATCTGGGTCAGTCTCCTCGCCATGTCAGTGCGGAGGGGAAGAGGCGTAATCAACTTGTTGGGTTTGTCCATGTGCACCTTAGTTACATGTTAACTCATCGCTGTTTAACCTCGATCAAGTATGAAATCACGGCGTTTGATAACTAGCTGGTGGCCCAATCCTTTACAGGTATGACCGAGTACAAACTTGTGGTGGTTGGGGCAGGCGGTGTGGGCAAGAGCGCTCTCACCATCCAGCTCATCCAGAACCACTTTGTTGACGAGTATGATCCAACCATCGAGGTAAGACACTAACAATCAGCTAAAGTTGAGTATGTAAGAAACAAAGACAAGCGTGTCCTAAGTATGTCCCATTAGCCTAAATCTCGTTAAGGGATGACTGCAGTGTCATTACAAACGGGTACAGTAGTGGCTATTGACCTACTATCTACTCTCCCTTGACATAAGTACGTGGGTCCTTCAATTGTCTTTTACTTTACTGTGTATTTGTACAGCCTGGGGGGGGGGGGGGGAAGTTCAGTGTTTGCAGTGTTTGCAGTGTAATAAAGTATGGGACAACTCATGTTGGTGACTGAAAGGTCTTTCCACTGCACATCAGTGTGTTTTATCAGTCCATATGGACTAGACACTTTCGGTTCTAAAAAAAGTAAAAACTATCTACAATTGTTCCCTTACAACTAAATGTCAACTCAAATGTGAAAGCATTTATTATGCAACAGAATAACCACTGAGTAATTATAGTAATACATAATAGGATTCATATTTCTGGTGCATAAACTTGTAAGAGGTATTTTATTGCTGTAGGTTGTTGAGCTGAAGTTTCGCATTTTAATGTATAATGTTGTCTCATTTTTATAAGAATCATATTTTTACTTATCAAATTTTAAATCTTATATCTACAAACTAAACTATATAACTAACTAACTAAGGTTTTCAAATAAATGCAGCAAATCCAGCATCTAGTTTGTTACCACTGCAAACAACAAACTGTATAAATAGTCAGGAAATCTCTAAAAATGGATTTTAACTCAATATTCTCTTTTTAAAATGCAAAGCAAATTGCTCATCAGTAAGTTTCCTTCGACGTCGCATAGTTTCAGTCACACATATTAACACCGATGTTTATTTTGTTTTATTGCTCACTTTGACCTAAAGGCAACATCTGCTTGTTGTACAGTGATAAATATGTCAGGTTGTAATTTAGTTAATCATGTAGTTTCTTGTTTAATAAATATTCAGGTTTCCCCAAGTTCATTACAGAATAATTTGTACAACGAGGTTTGAAACCACATGAAATGAGAGGATGCTATCAACTGTCACGCTGTCGGACCAATTAAGACACTTTCGTTCAGCTTGAATGATCCCATTGATGCTGTGTTACAGGACTCTTACCGGAAACAGGTGGTGATTGACGGAGAGACATGTCTTTTGGACATCCTGGACACTGCAGGTCAGGAGGAGTACAGTGCCATGAGAGACCAGTATATGAGGACAGGAGAGGGCTTCCTCTGTGTGTTTGCTATCAACAACACAAAATCCTTTGAAGACGTTCACCTCTACAGGTAAATTTTTATTTATTGGCTGTACACACATTATTGCTGTGTTGGTGATCAATCAGTACTGTCAAAGCAGGAATAATTGTCTTTCAACAGTATGTTTAATTTGTCTCAGTTCTAGAGCTGTGCAGCAGTGGACCATGCAAGTTCAGACAGTCTAGCACTTCGAAGGCCACTTCCTCTATACTGATTATCTGTAGCACACATCTGAAGACATCAGAGTGTAGCTATAATCTCATTGGGGTCTCTGTGGCATCTGCTTCATATTGTTAGAGTTTGAGTGCTATGGTTGTGAGCTGATGCTCACTGTGGTCACAGGGGCATAAAGCTGATGCAGGTGATGCAGATTAGTGGTTGCAACCCACCAGTCAAAATGTACAGTGTCTTCAATTCTTGTGTTTACCCCCTTTTTAGAGAGCAGATCAACAGGGTGAAGGACAGCGACAGTGTTCCCATGGTGCTGGTGGGCAATAAGAGCGACCTGAGTACCCGCACAGTGGAGACGCGTCAGGCGCAAGAGCTGGCACGAAGTTATGGAGTACCATTTGTTGAGACCTCGGCTAAAACCAGACAGGTATGTAGAAAAGACTGGATTTAGTTTGCAAAGGTGCATGCGTGAGTCATGTTTAAGAAGATTAAAGATCTGTGCATCAGTATCTGAAACAAGACATGTAATTACCAAAAAATAAATAAATTTTCTGTGTGCAAGAAGTATGCAGTTTTCAGCTTCTGTCTTGCAGGGTGTGGAGGAAGCTTTTTATTCGCTGGTACGGGAGATTAGAAGATACAAGGAGACCAACCGCAGCAACAAGAAGAGCAAGAAAAACACTCAGAGACGTTGCATAATACTATAGCAAACCACACACACTTGCAGCATCCCTTATGGCACTTGTTTCATGCTCCCCATCACAAGCTGTACCTCCTAGGTCACTTTGGAGATGTCCAGCACACCTCGGACAGGGACGCAGGCTTGGCAAAATATATTTCTACTGTGGTTGCCACAAGATTTGCAATGTATTCATCAAATCCACAGTGTTCATTAACACTGTTAATTCTCACTTTTTATTATTTGTAAGATTGAACAACTAATTATATTTTTAGTTGTAATTATTTTTAAGGTCCGTATTTGTTTGGAGCATGTGACTTTTTTTTTTTTTTTTTTTAATTAACAAGAACCTGTGAATACTTTTTGAATTTAGTTTAATTGTTCTGCTATTTTGGGTGCTGCACATCAGCTGTCCCAAAATATTTTAGGGCTCTATGCATTGTTCAGGCCCAAGGAACATAATTCTTGCAAGATGGCTTATTCAATATCTGGCTTCTTAAATGACCAATGATTGACGGTTATCGAAAGTTTTGAAAATTTGTGCTTACTTTTTTTTTTTTTTTTTTTGGTAGGTTGGTGTGTCCTAAGGGAGCCTAATACACAACAGAAATAAGTTATTTTTCTCACAATGACCATATATCAACGAAAATGCCGTTGTAAAGTACCATCCTCACAGTAACAGAAGTCTCAAATTTGTGTTCTATACTCCCAGGTGCACTTTATTAATTTCCTGATGTATTTTAATGGTAGAATTTAGGATTAGATGGTTCACTCAGGATATGGTGTGTTATCAGGAACTGAGGAATGATATACTGAGAGCTGTGCCAAATGGCTGGTTGAGAACTGATGGTTGTTTCCATCATTAACCTATTGTTTGACGTGTCAGCCCTGCGTTTGTTCCACACAGCCACACTATATTCCATAGTTAGTTTGTTTGTTTTTTATCAGTCCAAGTGTTTTTGGTGGTTGCAGTTTTAATGTCCCTGCATCCAAGCGCTGTTTGTGGTACAGTACATGATACCAGAGTGTGCAGTATGTGCCAATACCCATGTGGTACTAAATTCGAACCGCACCAGTGCTGTACCAGTGTTAAAAGTCGCAGCAACAGTCCCAATATCTGATAATACTTGAGGCTGGGTAATGATACTTAGGACTTTTTTTTTTTCTTTTTTTTTTTAAATAGCATTAGTCTTTCATAATCAGTCATCCCAAGTGAAATGGATTGTAATGTAATACATTTCTATTTTTGTAGCATTAAACTGCCGGTTGCAGTTACTGAAATTATGTAAAAGTAACTTCAGTTGTGTTGTACTCTACAAGTGAATCCACTCATAGATTCATACTTCTGTGGGTTAAACCTAACAGGCAACATGAACAATTTATACCATTTGACGCAAGTCCCTCACTGACAGCTGTTGAAAATCTGTTAAATGGACTCTGCTGTAACGAACAAGTAAATGTGTTTAGCTTTTCCATCTTGTCTGTTTAATTATCCAAGGAAGATGTTTACTGCTATGAGGAGATGAACAAAATGAATGTTCAAACACAAACTCGGTAGTGGGTGTGACACCTTTACACCATCTCCTAGTTGACGAAACTTTCTTTCAACAAGGAGGAAGTGCTACATACAAGTTCAAGATGAGTTTGCCATTGTCCTAGTAGCAAATCACTGGAGAAGAAGGGATGTGGTTTATTTGGTTATACTGACAACGCTACGGAGGAAAAAAGGTTCCTCTTTTCAGTTCTGTAAAAATATTTGCGCTATGCTACGTAAGCAGAGCAGACAGGTTCAAACGTCGTACACTGTAAACCTCTTCACAAACACAGGACGCATTTACCGTCGCGTGTGGGCAGTGATGCAGTTCAGTATCCTGTTTGTAAATTTAGTCACTTATAGTTAAGTAACAGTCAAGATAAAAAGAAACTCTTTTTAGAATTTTATTTTACAAAAAAGACGATACCTTAAGTCATTTTATTCACATTAGAAAATCTAGAAAGTGTGATTCAACAACAAAAAGAAACAGCAAGAGTCCAAGGTGAAACAAGGCACAAGGGGGATGTGAGGTATGTTTGCCTCCTTTTTCACCATCCAAAACGAGACACCAGCTTGGTCTGGTCATCCAAATCTTTCTGAACCTTCTTCCTCATGTAGAAAATAGGACAATCTCGGCTGCGGACGAATGAGAAGAGAAAGTGTTAGCGTAACTCTGCAGTAAATAAACTGGCTGTACAGGTTAATATGGGCTCGCACACTGTCCATGTACCTAGTGCAGAGCACGTCCTCGTGGAGGGAACCCTGACACCGCTGACACTGCGTCCATAGACGAGAGAAGCGCTCCTCCAGGGCATTCAGGTGAAAGATCTGCAATTACAAACCCATCAGGCATGACTTAAAAACAAAAGCACTTTCAAATATTTCTCCCCGACTACTCCTTCCACCCTTATAAAGAATTAGCATTGTTTGCATTTACTGGCACAATAAACTAATTTAAGCAGCCAAACAAAAGATAAGATAAATATTTTGGTGTGATATTTCTGTGTAACACTATACAGAGAAACCCTGTACTTAACAGATTGTTTTCTAATTAAATTGTTTTTTTCAACATAAAACTAAAGATGAGTAATATAACCCAGACTATCTACGAGTAGAGGCAATTCAAAGAAAAAAATATCTATATATGGCATCTTGCCTACCTCCTTCTGGTACAGCTCGGACTCCTTCTTCTTGCAGAAATCACACACAGCCGCTGCAGTGATACATGTTAGATGTTACACATGCTGAATAACCCTTGGATCAAAATGAAATAGGCAGAAGTCCATATAGTCTAAAAACTGACTAAAAATAACCCCCCCACCCCCCAATTAAAATCCATTAAAACTCAGAGGGCTTATAGTACAACTTTTAACTTAAAGAAAAAATTGTAACTTTAAATATTGAGCACACAAACACACACCGTCTGTCTTGAGCACAGCTTTGCAGCCAATACAGGTGCTCCTCCTCTGAGCAAATGCCATGAGGCCCCCAACCTTTGAGGTCAAAACAGTCTTACAGCGTGTGTGGTCTCCCTCTGAAAGATATAGCAAAATCATCAGCAGTTAGAATCTTAAAAGCCCGAGACAGTAATGTAAAGTAAGTGATATAAACTGAAATAACAATTACTTAATTGATACTTTTTTTAATGTCTAAAAATGTGGAAATTCCTATCGTGCACTACTTAACGCAATATACAGTGTAAAACTTTGGGTTCCAAAAAAAAAAATAAAGATCTTTTTGTAGAAAAATAAATTACACATTTGGTATTTTCTTTATTGAATTGTGGGTAGAGAGTCAGCTAAATGCCTAAGTCGACTTACTGAGCAGAACGCTCTCGGCCTTGGTCTCTCCAAGAATGGGTTCAAATATTCTCAGCAGGGGTTTGGAGAGCTGCTGTTCCAGGTAGTATTGAGTGTCGATAGGAATGTTGTTCTCCAGCACATAGATTGGGTCCTGAAGCAACACGTGTATGAATAGCACGCTAGTCAGGATTAAATGTGTGGCATAAATAAAGAGGGATGTAGAGAAGCATGACTACATAGAGCAGCTACAGACCTCAGACTTCATGTATGCTGCTGCTCCCTTTGCAGCTTTGATGATGACGTACGGAACTCTGTCTCCCAGGTTTGGAGCACTACCTGCATCCCTCTTTCTCATCCTACAACACATCAAAATTTAAGTTAGTTTACCTGAAATCTTTCCTTTGAGGCATATTTTAATTAAATGACACATTGTCGGGTCACTGTGGTAGATCAGACCTCTCTGCCAGTTCCACATGAGCCTGTTTGCCAGCGTACTCCTGAGCTGTGCGTGTCAGCTCCTTGGTGATGACAAGCTGGCTGATGTCGATACGATTGCACAGCAGATCTGAGATCACTTCTTTGGCATGAGCCACAGCGCCCTGGGGATCCCTTGAGACACATAACATCTGCTGTGATTAGTTTTACAGCTGTATTAACTCCGCAATAAGAGAAAGCAGCGTAATATATTGAGATCTTGAGTTTAGCTCATTGTCAGAAACCATGAATCTGGTCAAACTAACTGCAAACATTACACGTCACATTATTTACTGTGAAATATGTCCCCATGAAATTAGAAAAAAAGAAATTATGAAGGGGTGATTTTAGACTTGGCATATGTGAGTGTACCTGTCTATGAGGATCTTCTGTAGGCAGGTGTTGATAAGGTTTGCCACCAGAGGGCAGTTGTCCCTGCGGACAGTCTCTATGCCTTTACAGTCCATCTTCTCATGTGTGTCTGCGCTGGAGGAGAAATACAGGCCTGCATAGCGCTTCTTGTTGATCAGCAAGTACGGGTAATACACCTGTGTTAGAGACAGATTCAGGACATAAAAATATCTTGTTTATTCCAACCAACGAAAAAGCAAAGATATTAGGTTGATCTGTATCAGTGAAAAGTAACAAAACAAGAAAATAAAAACATTGTTTGGGTTTGTTCAAACCTGCACGTGAATTTTAAGCTGTCTTGCTTAAAACTAAAATGTGACTGAATTATTTTCAGCTGATTGACTGACCAGGTGCTCAAGTGATCATTTCAGCAGAAAGCCAATGTAGTTATTATTGTTATTATGAGTGTATATTTTGGTTATATCTTTAACCCATCAGATGAGACATAAATCCTGATCATATTTGTGTGTAGTTCCTGTGATAGGGAAAATCAACACCGACTAAAGATGCTCATTAACAGAAAAATAAATAAATTGCATCTACAGGGACTTCTTCTTTTCCTTTGGGCTGTTTCATGGGTCCCCACAGCGAATCATGTGCCTCCATCCAACCCTGTCCTCTGCATCCTCTCTCTCACACCCAATAATTTCATGTCCCCCTTCACTACATCCATAAATCTCCTCTTTGGGCTTCCTCTAGACCTCCTGCCTGGCAGCTCCAACCTCAGCATCCTTCTACCGATGCAGAATTGAAAAACTTTGAATTCTACCAATTCACAGTTTCTCCTCTGAACATGTACAAACCACCTCAATCTGGCCTCTCTGACTTTATCTCCAAAACATCTAACATGAACTGTCCCTCTGATGTCCTCATTCCTGATGCTGTCCATCCTCTACACTCCCAAAGAGAACCTCAACATCTTAAGCTCTGCTGCCTTCAGTTCTGCCTCCTGTCTTTTCTTCAGTGCCACTGTCTCTAAGCCGAACAACATCTCTGGTCTCACCACCGTCTTGAACACCTTTCCTTTCATTCTCGCTGATACTCTTTTGTCAACACACCTGACACTTTTCTCCACCTGTTCCAACCTGCCTGCACTCGCCTCTTCACATCTCCGTTGCTCTGAACCGTTGACCCTAAGTACTTAAAGTCCTGCACCTTCATCACCTCTGCCCCCTGTAACCTCACTGTTCCACCTGGGTCCCTCTCATTGACACACATGTGTCATTCTGTCTTACTGCGGCTAAGCTTCATTCCTCTGTTTTCCAGAGCAGACCTCCACCTCTCTAGATTTTCCTCCACCTGGTCCCTGTCTCACTACAAATCACAATGTCATCTGCAAACATCATAGTCCATGGAGATTCCTGTCTAACCTCATCTGTCAGCACATCCTACCTGTGGGGCATAACCACTAACAACATTGAACATCACGCCTTTAATTTCCAGCTTCAGTCTCCTCAACCTGTTAGATACTCTTTCCACCTCTAGAACATTCCACACAAATAGCCCAATTTCCAAATAGGTCAACAGGCCATTGTTAACCTGGGCCCCGACTGATCCGGTGTCGGAGTCAGATTTGTGGAACTCATGATTTGTATGTTTAATTTGGCATGTGTTTTATGTCCGATGACAACTCTGCATATATCCAGATGGGGGAGCTGACACAAAAGGACACTGGCTTGTTCCCCCTTGTGATTGCAACTACAGGGACAATTATGCTAATAAAACAAATTGGACTGCAATTATACCTTCTCAAACTCCAGTTTGATAGGTGGTGTGAAATGGGATGACACCCATTCTGCTGCCTCCTTCCCAATTTTCATGGCCTCTTGTACCGTTGCAACTCCGAGCTTAACCATGACGGAGTCTGTGTCGCCATAAATTACCTGAAATACAGAAATTTTAGAATCTAAATGACAAAGAACAACAAATTTGATGTAAACTGTTACTTGATAGATGAACAAGAAAAAAAAAAGGCGGGTTCAGAATGGGTGGAGGGCTGTCATTTGGATTCTTTACCTTGGCATCAGCTTGGTAACCACCAGAAATGGTGTACCTGGACTCCACCAGCTGCTTGGTTTGCTCAATCATCTGCCTTCCAAAACCAGTGACACTCTTTGTGAGACATGAGAAAACATTGAGGTTACTACCAAATATTTCTTGTGTAAGTTTGACAGTCAATCTACACAAAACTACAAGAGACACAACCTTGTGCAGCTCTTACATTTACAATAGTTCTTGCTTTTCATTTCTCTTTCCACCTGGTCTGTGGTTTCTTTTTCAACACCAATCTTTGCTCTACATCTCTGCTGTTTATGCAGGTTTGTGCAGAGCAGTGGGAAGTGTGGAAACAAGTCAAATGGGGACAACTTCATTTAGGATGAATGAACAACTGTGGTGTAAGGCCAGAAGTGCACACATTTCAAAATGCTTTTACTCAGCAACAATATAATCATATAGAATCTAAATCCCCCTTTGGTTGTGTCCAGGATTTGTTCAGATTTTCCCTTTTTTAATTTTGATGCACTGGCTGAATTTGATAACACTGACAGTGCCCATTATGACAAACACAATGCCACAACACAGCCGACGATTGTTCAGAACAATCAGTGTGTAAACATTTCATTAGCTTACAACATTATGTAATGTATCAGGTCTTAACAAGATTATTACTTCAAAAGGTGTCACCCACAATCAAGAGCTCTCACCTGTGAGATCTCTAGGCAAGGCAGCTTGCCGACCTGAGCCCCCGTGAAGCCATAGACTGAGTTTGCACTAATTTTAAGGGCCAGCTGACGACCATCGAGCACCTGTTTCTTGAAAGGGTCAGTTTCTTTTTTCAGCTCTGATTTCGCCCTGAGGAGAAATGGAAAAGCTAATAAGGTCATAAAAAGAAACTCCTTCTACATTAGTTAAAGCTCAACAGTGGGTTTTGTTTTTGGACAATTCCAACCTCTTTCTGGCAGACAGCAGGTTCTCCAGGATCTCGGGTAGAAGTCCTTTCCTCACTGAGGATTTCACAAACTGATCACCAGTTGGAGTCTTGATGAAGTCCTCTGGTGACAGGCTGAAGACACACAACCACTTAAACTGTTACAGTAGTTAACCACATTATTGCTAAACATGTGTTTTAGTGCTTAACTCGTCACTAAGACAATTAATTGAGGAAGGATCAATAAATTAAGCTAGTTGAAGTTGATTTAGTGGGTAAGATTATAAAATAGATCGTCACCTCAGTTTCTCTGCTGAGCCCTTCTGCAGCAGGGTGGTGTAGCACAGATTGTGAGCCATCATAATGGATGGATACAAGGAGGAGAAATCCAGCGTGGCAATCGGAAGACTGTAATACCTGTGCAGAGAGGAAGGGGGTGATGAGACATGGCGAGATTACCCCTATGTGATAACAGCCTAAAGCACCAGAGATACGCACCCTTTCTCTGGCTCAATGACGGTCGCTCCTGTATAGTCTTCCCCTCCTTCCGTCTTCACAACTGGCATGACCAAGTCCTGTTTCATGGCCTAAACATGCACGGACATGAGTTTTCAGCTTTAAATCCGCATGCATGCAGGTTTTTCTCCGATTTTGCAGATTTCTGGTGTCGTTACCTGTCGCAGCAGCTGAGAGACAACTTTGATCTGCTGTCCTCTTGAGAGCAGGTATGTGAGAGGCACGCCTGTAACTCTGGCCATCTCCATGTAGTTAATTACACACATCAGTTTTTGCAGCAAACGAAGTGGGAGATAGGCGTCCTTCAGACAGTAGACTGCCAAACGCCGTCGTGTTTGTTCGTTGCCATTCTGAAATGGAGGGGAAAAAAAGTAAAGACAACCACAATGTACATTTTGAGGGCAGTCCAAACAAGCAGAGCTCTTAAAGACAACCAGCCTCCTTCCAGATCCAAAAAGGCTACCTGCAGATCAGTGATAATGGAGTGCTGGACATCCTCCTTCTGTTCTTGCAGGAAGTGGAAACTAACAGCATTTAGTGTGTATGAGCGCAGCTTATAGTCCCGCAGTAGCACCTACAATACAAACACACCAGATAAATTATATTGATACATTCATATCTGAGCAATGCACTACCTACTAACTGTACAGTAACATTACAGTTTAACATCGTAAGTGCTGACCTGTAGTAAATCAAACTGAACCCGTCCATCCATGTTAATGGTCTTGTTCTCGCGACGGCCCATCTGCTTGCTCTGGAAGTTCAGATCTCGCAAGACTGACTTGATACCTCGCACTCGGCCCAAGTAGGGAAACAAATTCACCTAAAGGCAAGAGAATGTGCAGGATTAATAAGAATTGAAAACAGGAATGTCTTGGTCCAAAAATAAAAAAGGCAAGCTGTATCTGTACAGATATGAAACTTTTTAGCCTTTGGCAGTGAATGAAAGTAATAAATGTATGTGGCTTGATCTAACCTTTAAAGCAGCTGCCCTGTTGAGCAAATAGGGAAAGTCAAAGTTTTGAATGTTGTATCCAGTGATGATGTCTGGGTCCACTGTCCTCAGAAACACTGCCCAGCTCTGCTCATAAAGACATGCAATCAAAATTTGAAACATGAAAGGGAGCCGAAAAATAAATGTTATGTTTTTTAGTGCTTCAGTGAGTTTACCTCCAGCAGCTGTCTCTCCTGTGTGAAGCACAGTATCTGAGAGCCCACAATGCTGGCGCAGGACTGAAGGGTGAAAACTGTGCGAATGAATGGCTCTGTCTCGCCCTGACGCTGCACCATCGATGCAATTTGAATCACGGGATCTTTGTCTGCTTCTGGGAATATTCCTGGAGAGAACAGCACCAGATTAAAACTCCGTATCTGCTCTTCATTATGTGTGGCCAGACCTCGCTAATGTGGTCAAATAATATAATGGTAGTTTGGTGTATGGTTACAATGTTATAGACAAAAATAGACCAACCTTTTCTTCCAGCACACTCAATGTCAAAGCTGAGGACTCTGAGTGGTGCAATCCTCTGCCAGTCTCCTTCTGCTGGGTGACTTATCAAATCTGTCCATCCCACATCCACCTCATACTGACACAGGGACTCCTGAAGGGCAAATACATGTGAAAGTTCATAAATAGTGTAATTAAAAGGCTAACAAAATAAAATTGTTTTGAATTTGATCTACAGTACCGACAGGACAGATATATTATGCAACACGGTGTGAACTAGACCTACCTTTCCTGGGTACTGAGAATTTGTGTCCTCCATGCTCTTCTCTTCACGCACTCTGTACTTGCCTTTGGGAAGTTCAATCCAGCAGCAGCCCACCACATCACTGTCCACCATAAACCTGAAAACAGAGATGCTCGTTAAGCATAACGTCAGAATCATATTTACTCACCAGATAATTTTTGAGAAAGACGTTTGAAAAAATTAACAAGCAGGTTTGCACTCACTATAATTAGAGATTTTAACAGCGTTTGTGCAAAATGTGAAAACCGGGGACTAGAAATGCAAACAGCTTGCTGAACCTGACAAACATATCAGTGTACTCAATCTACAAGAATTTGTCTTACATTGTCCTAGAGTATGTCAAGTGTGTATTGCCAAGCCAACTTAAGATCTCCCATTTTCCAACAGAGCAAAAAAAATATTTATTTTATTATGCCTTGCACACACACACACCTGATTTCAAAGTCGATATTGGCCTCGTAAGACTGGAAATTGTGGGAGGGAAAGGGTCCAAACTTAAAGCCCTGCTCCAGCAGTCTCTTTGCAGGGGCAACAAGACGAGGCATGGCCATAGTTATCCGCAAGAAATCCAAAATGCATTTCCCATGGTAACCATACATGCCTGGAAAAAAAAAATAGAGGGTTAATATCTTTTGTAACTTTGATCAAGTTTCTCCGTTAATCGAAGATATTATTTGTCAATGTTTGAGAACTTTATAACACACTTAATGTAAAACCTCTTTAACAACTAATTCCTATGAGCATTTGTACATCAATTCTACTCACTCTCTTTGCGGGTGATGTCCACAGCCAAAACTGTGGTGGAGATGTTGTCTTTATTGGAGCGCATGTCCTTTAGGACAGCAGAGTTCAGCTCTCTTTTGAACTCACCCAGGTAGTCAGACGTGAACCCTTAACAAGATAAACAAGAGTTAACTTTATGATTTTATGAAAGTTAGAGGTTTTTTTCTGCTAAAATCTTAAATCAATTGAGAAAGTGACAACTCAGAAAACAGGACTGAGACATAATGACAAAAAAATTAATTAGTAACTAATTAAGCTATTAATCTGCACAATCATGTAACTTCACATACATAAAAATTGTTCACATTCTGATTTACATTGTACCCACCATTTGGTGCTGGAACATAGAAATAAGGTGCGAAACCGTGGATGTGGCAGCAGACACTATTGCCACTGTCAGTCACCCCAAACATCCGAATGATTGGGACTTTCCCCTGCACCTGGCCAGGCATGCCAGCAACTGCTGATCCTGTACAACACAAAAGTGGAAAGAAGCGTTGATACAATCTACACTCCTCCACAAATGTCACTTGAGCATTGTCTTGGTTCTGGCTTCCACAAAAGTATTCCTGGAGAATTACCTAAATAATAGTCGAGATCAATTTGCTGAAACACCAAAGTATCAGATGATGGGTCCAGTGTAGGAGCATGGGGCCGCCGCCAGCGGGGATTAAGGTCTGCTGAGAAAAGTGCCCCTGACAGAAGCAAGATAATAAACTCAGAAATTAGACCAACACAATACGGGCACTTTCCTAGTTTCATGGTTACAATTATTAACAGCATTGCTTGCTCATACATAACTCACACTCCAAAGCCAACCATTAATTATTTCGGATTTTAGGCATGACTGGCTAACCGATTTAG
Organism: Channa argus; assembly: GCF_033026475.1. Taxonomy (NCBI): domain Eukaryota; kingdom Metazoa; phylum Chordata; class Actinopteri; order Anabantiformes; family Channidae; genus Channa; species Channa argus. The sequence continues at coordinate 17,428,270 of NC_090211.1, forward strand.
GGCTCTACATTTTCTGGAAGGGTTCTAGTGCTTTTGTCCATCATTCAGCCTCCAATTTATGGCTGTGTACTCTTCTGTGTAATACTCACCTACAGGAATGACATCATGGCCTGCCTGCCCCTCCCTCTCCTCTGCCTCTGTCTCAGCTTCATCAAACATGGACAATTCCTCTTCAAACTGTGATGGACTGTCCTCCCATTCACCCGCTGTTTTTCCCCGTTTGGACTGGGATGCACCACCCATAAGGGGACCACCATTGCGTCTTTTATAGTCCATGCCTGGAAGAAACATTCAAGGAAATTAGAGAAGATGATTAGAGATAAAATTCTAAGAAAGTACAGCATTCAGTAAATACCTATATTAAGAAAGAGGAAAAATAAACATATACCTGGTGCTTTACTCATTACCGCTTGCAAATAAACATTTTGATTGACGACCAAGATATTCCTATACATGCAAGTGTTTAGACATGAGAGGAAAGAGACAAGTCTCCCCTGTTGTGTATTCCTACATTTAACATGTAATATAAATAATACACAGACTGTGTAGGCTATAGTTGGCTTACTGTGAATAACAGATGAAGCAAGGAAGCAAGTAGCAGCGCTGTTAGTGATAATGTTGCACAGATGAGGTTTTCAAAGTTAAAGTACATCACAACAGCATCAGAGAGGAAAATCTGGCACAGACAAAGTTCAGTAGAAAGGGAAAATGCGTCTTACTGCGTACATTAGAAACACGCTTGCGCGGTAATAAAAGCTCATACTCTTGCATACTGCACATAAAGTAGCCGGTTAGGATTGTAACTAGCGTTACGAAGTATGGGTGCTGCTGTAACCCTGCTAACGTAACGCTAACACAGCGTTGTGCTACAGTAGTTAGCGTCACAACCCAGCTAACGTTACACACTGTAATGAACGTTAGTTTGGTAACGTCACGTTTTGTCTTCCCGAGATCCACAGTGCGTTGTAGGTTGATTGCATTCACGGCTAACGTAATGTTGACAACTTGTCCATGTGTTAATTCCACATTACTTTCACATTCACCTTCCCTAAAGGCCATAATATATTTGCAAATCAGTATTCCAGCGATATATTTCGTTTTCTTTTCATCAGCTTTCGATCACAGCCTCTTTCTGTTGTACCGAGATCAAGCAGCATGCTAGCAAGCGCGAGTGTAAACACACAACTGTCTCGCGCCAAGACTTTAGGACTGATCTCTCTGTGTATTCTGCCAAAAGACAACTATCAATATCTGTTGCATTTTTTGATGGAGTAATAAATACCTAGCAACTGTGCGTCTTGACAACAGCGCCCCGTTGACAACAACTCCCGCCACTCTTCTTCAATTTGTGAACTTTCACCGACGAAAGCGCGGAAAGTTTCCCTTTTGCTACTTGGCCCGGTATTAAAGGATTGGACAATGACGACACGGAAAGGGCGGAAGTTCGGCTATAAAGACAAGGAAGTTGTACGCGAGTTGTCAATACCTTGTACATAAAAAATACGTATGTTCCCGGCAAAATTACGTCAGGAAATGCGTAGCGCGATGGGCGGGGAAACGTCTCCACAATTAGCCAAAATATGAATATGTTATATATACGTTATATATATGTTATATGTATATATTATATTGTTGATGGTATGATCAGAACTATGTTTCCGTGCTGTAAATATTGTTTTTATGTTGTGTTTTTCCCTGCGTAGCATATTTGTGTATCTCTTAAAATTTATATTACCAGTACTTGATAGCAGGTTGAAGCTTATAATATATCAGTCTGGGGAAAGCTATATTGTCTTATGTTGCAGAGATAGAGCTACAAACCTTTAAAGGTCAGTGTTTTATTTGGGTATATAGATGAGCTTAGTTTCCAACTTTACTGAAAGTAAAGACAATATTAAATATATATATTATTTATTTAGACAGATATAGTCAAAAGGCAAACCTTATAATACATAACTAATGTCCATTCCATATAGCTGACTGGAAACTCAACTTAATTGTTAGTTAGTTAAGCTTCATTGTTCAGCCTGTCTTGCTGAGACAAAGCTTGCTTTGATAATAATTTAATAATAAAGACACATTTCAAGATTAAAAATCTAAAATCATTGGTGTTCCAGCCAGCTTTGTTTATGTTTATGTGACGATAAACTGAATGGATTTGGTCTGATCAAACAAGATATTTGATGATACGACTTGGGCCTTTGTTGAGATTGGTAAGATAAACTTGGGAACTTGGTTACGGATCTTAAACTTGATTAATCAAATGTTAAACATCCCAGCAACTTACACAAGCACAAGGTTTTACGAATAAAAACACAGGATGCCTAGTTGTCATTAATGATGATCATCTGATAAATCAGTGCACTCACCACTACCAGTCGTTTATACATATCAATAAAAGTCACCCCAGTCACAAATACAACACGAGGTCAGAAGTTACTCCTCAACACAGACTAACATATATTAAAAGTAGCAGGAGGCTTCTGGGGCTTAAGATTCTGACACTGCAGTGTCATTTATGTTCTGCAGTTTTACCAGTATAGATCTTGACGTTTTAGGGCCATGTGGTCACAACTATCCGGTGGGCTTACATAGATTAATAGCTAGTAGAAAATAGCTACAAGTCACAGAGGGTAGAGGGGTTGTGTGTCCTAATGTCACTGGTCACGTTGTGCATACTAAATGCAGCTCTCCACGATCCTAAGAAGTCATTATAAATAACTGTCTTGCTCTTACGCCACCTCACAGGAAACAAGTTGCACTGTTGCCCACGACTCATCTCTTTTGCATGGATGAAGCGATAATTCACCAACCACTGCAACGCCCCAACACCCCGGATCAGCCAATTGCGTCTCTCCGCTGTAGAAAACGCCCAGTTTCCGTCCGCATCCTGAGCAGAGGATGAGACGGAGAGGAGGCAAAGGCCAATAGGCGCGAAGCTCATGAATAATGTGTGTGCCACGGACCCTGCGTTTACCAACCCGGCGTCCCTTCCTGGATCGCAGACCAAGGTCGTACCGTCCCTCAACATGACAGCGAACGCACCAAACCAATGCCAATCGCTGGCATTTAACTAAAGCCGCCGCCCCCTTCTCCTCACTTTTTGCTGTTTCCCTTTTTTCGGACTGACTGCGACAGCTGCCAATGTGTTGTCCATCTTTGTGAAGTTGGGACAAAACCGAAGGGTGAGTAGACATTTGTGTTTAATTTGCCACAGTGACAGTATTTGAATATACTTCCTCAACGGGAGCGGGCGCGCACCACGACGCGGTGCCGTTCGTGCGTTTCCGCTGCTGGGTTGCAGTGGTAGGTGCTCGGTGTCACGTTCGCACCACAACTCATGAGAACACACAGACAACGCAGAAAGCTGCGTACATCTTCAGCCTGGAGGTCAAGGCTTTGGTTTTAGGGCGCTGTCATCGCCTGTGCAGCCGCCGTCCGGGTGGGCGTGCAGGTTGTCGTCCCTTGTCTTGATACATGATGTCGAAGGGTGTCTGTTCGAGACCTGTAGGCCTGCTCAATACCGCACATCTAAAGATGCGTAAACGTGGAAACAGGCACGAAGGTGGTTATTGTGATTGTATTTCCATATAACCGTCAGTAGCCCTCAGCACTGTGGTATTCACTTTCTTTTAGACTTAAATTGGGGCGTTTTGTTCATGTTTCCTTCTCTTCCATAGAATATCTAACTCTTAACTTTTCACAGATGAGGATAGGATCATTTGAAGACCCCAATCCACTCCAAACGAGTGAAACACATTATATATGTCATGAGAGGTCAGCTAGAGAGAATGAGGACTGTCAAAATTCTAAATGAATTGAGAAACCTTTGTAGTAAGACTTGTGAAACAGGGCGTGCTGTTCATTGATGATGTAGTAGCTATTAGTTGGTGTGTGAGGAAATGGTTAGGAGAAAGTAACACGGTTTAAAAAAATGTGTCATTTGCCCCTGAGGCTTACATGACATGATTTTACAGTGATTAATTAGTGAGGGAGGCCTGGTGGATCCGTGGTAGAGCATTGGGTTGGGATTCAGCCACCAAGGGCCACTTTGGTGGCTGTCCTGAGCCTGGATGAAATGGGAGTTGTGGCAGAAAGAGCATCCGGCATAAAAACTTGTGCCAAATCAATGTGCGGGTCACGTTCCACTGTGGTGGCCGCTAAAGGGACAAGCTGAAACATTTAAATCCCTTTGTCAGGCTTGGACAGTGACTTTCTATAATCTCAGGGCATTATTTTGTAGGGCTGTGTATTTGCCGACCCTAGCGATATGATAGATATCATGTTACGGAGGTTAGGATTTGATATATTGTGATTAATTGCGATAGTGAAAGTAATTCAAAATATTGAGACTAAAAAAAATGTTTATATCTAATTTTACAAAAGCTGTCACACACACAAAGAAAATCTTTTTATGCAGTCAGAGCAGCAGAAAATCAGAATCCACACACCAGTTTAGTTTAAACTCCCCACAAAATCTATCAATCTCTAACACAAAACTGAAAACTTTCGCGATTTGATACAGTACCATAAAACATAATATCAAAAATACTCAAGGGTAGCAGCTAAGCTCAGTCACTAAGAAATTTGAGGTCAGATCATTGGTTCAGTACACAAAGACCACGTTTCTCGTAAGCAGCATAAAAGGCATCGATTGTTGTTCAGCTTCATGGGATCGCAAAACGTTCGAGCATATCAACAGGTTGCACAGGGTAAACTGGATCAAGTTTATACTCGATCTGTGCCCTTATCCTTCACCACTGCATCGCGCCACTCACCCATTTGGTGATGGGGTTGCAACATTTCTGCAAACAGGAACTGAACAAAACATTGCAATTTTACTCTTGGAGTCAGTCAGGAAGAATGCAGTCTTCTCCTAATTTTCGCTTTTTGTTTTTTTTCATGGCCCTTATTGTTATTTCAAAGACACATAATCAAAGTTCTGTTGCATTGACAGCAGTATTAGGCATTACAGTGGCCCTCTGATGTAGTAAGGTACACAAAAAATGTTGGTCTTCCAAAATTTGAAGATTTGATATGGAGCAGCCAGAAATATTTTCTTTATCTGCTGTTTGCCTACCATTTTCATCATCAGTGGTCAGTCAGAGAGAATAGGGATTGTTAAAATTGTAAATCAATTGAGCAACATCACAGCACAGTATTGTAGTAATCCCTAAGAAACCGGGGGTGTGGCTCATTGATGACATGGTGGCTTCTAGTTGTTGTGTAAGTAAATGGTTACTCAAACGTTATATTGTTTAAAAAAAGGGTCACTTGCCCCTGAGGCTTAAATGATACTGTGATTCAGAGTTTTACAGTAATTTAGCTACTGTTGTTATTTGTATTACAGTCATTGTCAAAGTACTTGATGTCATAAATGATACTTTTTCATCCTAAGGTTCATGTAACATGATTTAATAAATGATCCAAGAGGCTTGAGCATTGAGGTGGGGCAGTAAATGGTTGACAATGGCAAAAGCTGTCATCCAAGATCACTGTGTGTGTGTGTGTGTGTGTGTGTGTGTGTGTGTGTGTGTGTGTGTGTGTGTGTGTGTGTGTGTGTGTGTGTGTGTGTGTGTGTGTGTGTGTGTGTGTGTGTGTGTGTGTGTGTGTGTCTTAAGATGATTCTGTCTCAACTCGAGTGTGTTGTGTGTTGCCAGCATGCCGCTGGCTCGCAGCCTGTCTGTCACGTCCCTCTCAGGACTGGAGGAGTGGGACGAGGAGTTTGATGTGGAGGATGCTGTTCTTTTCGAAATCGCCTGGGAGGTCGCTAACAAAGGTGGGTGTCTTAATGTGTGTGCGAATTGTGCAAACGTCTCATAGCTTTTTTTAAAATTAGACCTTAGACTTTGCTTGTTTACACAGACAGCTCCTCCCACGGTATAAAAATACTATTGTGATCATCATAGGCAGTCACATTGTATTATTGTCTCTGCTTTGTGCACATGTGTGGCACGTGTCTAGTTGGAGGCATCTACACTGTCATCCAAACCAAAGCTCGCCTGACCTCGGAGGAATGGGGGGAGAACTATTTCCTGGTTGGTCCCTACGTGGAGAGCAATGTGCGCACTCAGGTGGAGCTGATCGAGCCCACTAACCCCGTGCTGAAAAGAACCATTGACAAGATGAACTCCTGTGGTTGTAAGGTAATACAACACCACCAAACACACACACATCTGAGTTTAATATATGTTTAGTATGTTTCACTCAAGCCCAGTGATTCTTATTAGTTGGAGAGATTACAAAGTGAGACTTGTGAATACATGTAGGGAATGTGCACTTCATTTCAAAACCTGGTTGGAGATCATCTTATGTCTCTATCATGTCTGATCCACCCATTGCCCTGACCTCTAAACAGCGTGACATTTCCTCCAAAAGGTTACAGGTTGTATCGGTGTCTCTGTGTGTCTCGCTCTTTTACATAGACACGCTCCAGAAATAGATTCTGCTCAGTTTATGTGCGTGTGAAATACTTCTAACGCTTTGTGCTGTGTCATTCTGGGATTGCTGTTTAATTATGGGTCAAGGCTACGAGGGGTATAGGTATTTTCAACAAAGCTGGTTTACCTAGAATTGCATAATCTTCATATTAAATAAATTTAGGTTCTCTTCAGTTTCTGCTTGTGATTAACCACTAATCAGTTAACATTTTCCACTCATAAACAAGATGGAGCAAAAGTAAATGTACTACCTCTTCTCTGTTTCCCTGCAGGTTTACTTTGGGCGCTGGCTTATTGAGGGCAGTCCCTATGTAATTCTGATTGATGTTGGGTTCACCGCCTGGTCTCTGGACCGCTGGAAGACTGAACTGTGGGACCTCTGCAACATCGGAGTGCCTTGGTTCGACCGTGAGGCCAACGATGCTGTGCTGTTTGGTTTTCTAACAGCTTGGCTTCTGGGAGAGGTGAGCAGCTCATGCCAAGTTCCTCACACATTATCAATAATTATACAGACTACTGTATATGAAAATGTCAAAATGAGACTTTGAGTGTGTGTGTTAATGTTCACTTTGACCATGTGATCTCTCATGTTGCAGTATGCAGCCCAGAGTGAGGAGCCTCCACATATTGTTGCCCAGTTCCATGAGTGGTTGGCCGGGCTCGGCCTGGTGTTATGTAGACATAGACAGCTGTCTGTCGCGACTATCTTTACCACCCATGCTACACTGCTGGGACGGTACCTTTGTGCTGGAAATGTGGATTTTTATAACAATCTTGCAGAGGTACGTGTGAAGATGCCAACAACACGATATGGCACTGATATACTTCTAATAATAAAAAATAACACATTATGCATTCAACGAGCATTTAATGTCATTACACTCTCTGTTGTCTTTGCATCTCACTCAGTTCAATGTGGATAAAGAAGCGGGCGATAGACAAATCTACCACCGTTACTGTTTGGAGCGAGCGGCTGCTCATTGTGCTCATGTCTTCACCACTGTGTCGCAAATTACAGCTATTGAGGCAGAGCACCTGCTCAAAAGGAAACCAGGTGCGTGGAGTGCATGGCAGTTATGAACCTGCTTGATATGTCATGGACTGGGAAAACAGGTGTCATTGAATATGGATACTGTATGTTTATTGGTCCTTTAATTCTAAAAATCTCAGTGTTTCATTGTTTTAATGAAGGTTATTGGATGATTGAAGGACTGGTTCGTATTTTCTTTTATTATTTTATTTATGTATTTTTTGTTAAATTAATGCTGGCGTACTAAACTTTTCTGAAGTGTATCTAACTTCTAAAGAAGACACAGGGAGTCGAAGCTAATCATGTCAAATATGTAAAGTAAAGTTCTATTCATTTTGGCACAGCAGTTCTTGTTCTTCTTTCATACCACATTATGACTTATGTCTGATGAGCTGCAAATAAGCAATTTGGTAGCATTTAAAAGAGCAAACATTTGACAATAACCACTTAATTTTTCCTTCTCAGGCTGCTGAAGCTTCTAATTAATTTCAGATAAACCTTGGAATGTAATTTTGCACAAAACAAGTACTGGATTTTGTCTCTCTTCACTTACATTGATTGCCCATCAGAGGGGGCTCTTGAAAAGGAGGAATTATTTCAGAAAGAAACTTTATATCAAATGTTGATTGTTTTAGGGGAAATTTTAACCTTTCCAAACCTATCCTGTAACGAAGGTCATTTTGTTTCTATGTTTTTTGTTGTTGTTGTTGTATTACACTCAATTCCTTTACACTCTCCCAATCCACACAGACATCATCACTCCCAACGGACTCAATGTGAAGAAGTTCTCAGCCGTGCACGAGTTCCAAAACCTCCACGCTCAGAGCAAGAATCGGATTCAGGAGTTTGTCAGGGGGCACTTCTATGGGTCAGTACAGTCTTTGGGTTGTGTGTTGAGGAAATATAAATGTTAAATGCTGGCGGGTGAATGTGTGTTGGAAACCTCTACTTCTGGGTTTCACAGAGTTTTAGTTGAATGCCTATCATCAAAATTACTTAATTGTATAAAAGAACATAAAAATAAAGAACGTTGTACTTATTGTCCTGCTGAAGTGGGAAAAAAAGCACATTGTATTGCACCTATGGAGATGTGACAGATTTCTTGACCCTCAGGCACCTTGACTTCAACCTGGACAAGTGTTTGTTCCTCTTCATAGCTGGGAGGTACGAGTTTTCCAACAAAGGAGCAGACATCTTCTTGGAGGCTTTGGCCAGACTGAACTATCTGCTGAGAGTAAGTGTGTTTTGGTGTAGTTGTGTCAAAAGGCATATTGGAAATATTGTGTTTATGCGTGGTGCTGCAGGAATGGAGGCGTGAAAAACTGAATCCACGTTGTTTAAAATCGAACTCCACATTTCTCTCTGATCCGTTTGCCGCAGGTCAACCACAGTGATGTGACTGTCATTGCATTCTTCATCATGCCAGCGCGAACAAACAACTTCAACGTAGAGACCTTGAAGGGCCAGGCAGTCAGAAAACAGCTCTGGTGAGGTTTCTTCTTGAGTTGCACACATTAAAAGTGTGCATTGTGAGCAAGACAGCCCAAACTGCTACACTCATTCAAACAGAGACCGATTTGGATTTGTTAGAAAAGTGTCTCTAGTTGTCTTATTGTGATTCTCTTTGTTTTTATCCATGGCAGGGACACTGCTCAAACTGTGAAGGAACGCTTTGGAAAAAAGCTTTATGATTCGCTCCTAGTGTAAGTTGACCATTGTCAGTCTGCTCTAATCCACGTTTCCCATCAGACCTGGATATCATGAGACTCTGTAGGAAATGTGGTCATTGTAGTATTTTCAATATGCTAAATGTGTTTTAGAAACGTGTGCTTTTGCTCATTTGTAAATGTCCTGTTGTGGTTGCCTCTGAAAATGATAAAAAGCCCCAAGCAGTGAAATGTGAAATAAGGTTCCAGACAATAAAACTTATCTTGCACATTTTCGTTCATCAATAAGCTGAAAACAGTATTTTTCTGTAGTGGGCAGCTGCCAGATGTGTCAAAAATCCTGGACAAAGACGATTTCACCATAATGAAGCGTGCCATCTTTGCAACCCAGAGGCAGTGCTTGCCTCCAGTGTGCACCCATAACATGCTGGAGGACAGCAGCGACCCCATCCTTAACTGTGTCCGCCGTATTGGCCTTTTCAACAGCTCTGCTGACCGTGTCAAGGTGTGTGTCCGACAGAAAACTTCTTTGTGTCTTTGGTAACGGCAAACGATCATATAAGAAGATCTGATTTATGCACAACTTTTTGTATGTTAGATTATCTTCCATCCAGAGTTCCTGTCATCCACTTCTCCTCTGCTTCCAATGGATTATGAAGATTTTGTCAGAGGTTGCCATCTCGGGGTCTTCCCCTCCTACTATGAGCCCTGGGGATACACACCAGGTATGACCCGCACACTCTGATAAGGTGTATGCATATGTGTGAGTTACTGTGTATCTGACCATACTGCTTCTGTCGTCCTTAGCTGAGTGCACAGTTATGGGAATTCCATCTATCTCAACCAACCTGTCAGGCTTTGGCTGTTTCATGGAGGAACACATAGCAGACCCCTCAGCATATGGTGCGTTAATATAATTATTGTTATTACTAAGCTGTAAAGGTTTTTTATTATTTTTTTAATAATAAAAAAATGTGAATGACTATCTTAATATCATGCTGTTCCCCTTTGCAGGTATTTACATCCTGGACCGTCGGTTTCGGGGGATCGACGAGTCCTGTAACCAGCTCACTTCCTTCCTGTTCCAGTTCTGCAAGCAGAGCCGGCGCCAGAGGATCATCCAGAGGAACCGCACTGAGCGGCTAAGTGATCTCTTGGACTGGAGATACCTCGGCAGGGTGAGATTACAGATTCAAAGAACACGTTTTTTTTTAAGGTGAATTTGTCTTGTTTCTTATTTTTGCTCTTCTGTATTAGTATTACATAGCTGCTCGTCACATGGCCCTGGCTAAAGCCTTCCCTGATACCTACATATATGAACTTCATGAGCCCACTTCAGTAAGTAACTCGTGTGCCTTTGTGTCAACCGCCTCATTTTATGGCAGTGAAATCTTTCAGCTCCGTCCTCTGAGACTCTTAACATATTTGTTCTCGACCACAGACCTCTGGCTTCCGTTACCCTCGACCAGCCTCTGTGCCGCCATCTCCATCTCTGTCTCGCCACTCCTCCCCGCACCATAGCGAGGCTGAAGACAACGATGAAGAAGAACGCTACGACGAGGATCTGGAGGCAGAAAAGGACCGAGTGAACATCCGCCAGCCCTACACTACACCATTCAAAAATAAGTCTTCCGCAGTCCATGGGGCCAACGGGAACAGCGATGAGGTCACGGGCGAGAAGAATTGAATACATACGGTACATGCTAGACCTCGTGTAAAACTTTTCCGGTCGTCCGCGTATTCACAAACTTTGCAAACAACTGCACTTGTGTGAATGCGAGTGATACTTAATATCAGCTTGTGGTGAAAATTTCATAAATTTCAGTGTCTTCCCAACCTTTGCGTACCTCAGAATTTTTGCAAAAATCTGACTGTGTTTTTCTTTCTTTTTTTTTTTTCTCTCAGTTACACCAGCAGTGCAGCCAGTGGTTTACTTTGTGGCATAATTGCAGCAGCTACAAAGGGCCAAAAAACAGCTCGATGTGGGGAGGGAACAAATCAGGATTGCTGGATTTTTGTAGTGTAATAACACTGTATAACTTAGGTCTAAAGCACTGAAAAAAGGGGATTGTCAGGAGTATATGAAGAGTTGTTTTTTTTGTTGTTGTTGTTTTGCTTTTATTGGTTCCAAGGTCGGTTAGAGCAGGGAAAACAACATAACCCTCATTTTTACCAACTTGTCATCTTTTACCTATTCAACGCAGAATCAGCTGTTCTCCAGCCAAAAACTAGGCCCATGTAAAGACACTGTCAGTTGCTGTGAATAGCCTCAAATAGTGCCGGTTCTTTGCCTGTGTTTTGCTTACAAGTGTGAAGATGATGCAGTGTTTCATACCCAACTGTCAACTTTTATTGTTTTGTTTTTGTTTTTTGCTTTTCCAACGCCTTGTTTAATTACAAAACCTCCCAATATGAAAATGACACAACACAGTGTAAGTAATGTGTGTTTTTTCATTTTTGCGCCTTATCGTATCACAGCCTTTCAGTGATGATCACAGATCCAATAACCTCACACTTTTTATATTTTTATTTTTTTTTTTTTTGTCTGCGTGGAGAAAGTTGTCCCTGGGCCAGTTGCCTGTTTTGGCAAGTATTTATTTGTGAAAGAAATAGAAATGAGATAAGAAGAAAGTGGGGACTAAACTGAGATTGCACTTGATTGTTTTCAAGTGAAAGATGTAAGAGAAAAGGAGCTAAGAGTAAATAATCCAGTTTCTCTGTTTGCTATGGAAGACGAAAGGGTTTTACCAGGCGTTTATTCACACTCCCTGTAAGAGTTTTATCATTGTTACGATATTGCACCAGATGAACTTATAATAAAATAAAGTTATAATAAATAAATATATATATATATATATATATATATATGTACCTAGTAGTATTTTACAAATGATGATTGGCTCTTTTTTTCTTTATGCTCTTTATTTGAACACAACTTTCCGAGACTCTTTGGGCTTTTTAGATTCTCTGTAACATACTGGTCCAGTGATCCAGCATACACACACACACACACAGCTTGCCCACCATATACCATGTAATTTATCTGGAATCTTGCACAGGATGTTCTTCTTGTGTTGTAGGTAATCCCTCGAGGCCTCGTCTGGTTCAGCATAAGTAAATTCGGCCCCCGTGACCTTTGCACACTGAGAAGGGCAAGGATATAAAGGTTAAAATTAAATGGGCAACACATTTTTACAAATCTAAGAAATAAATGATCTGTTTGTTTTGTGACAAGGATTATTGCACCATTGTTTCCTGTACATAGTGAAAGAAAGTTTACGTGACCGTCTCTGCTCCATTACATTTATTTCAGAGCTGTAGTTAGTCTTGAATTGTATTGCAACCCCAAGGGGGCACAAGCCAGTGTTGTCTTGTGCCAGGTAGGGCATCCGACGTAAATCACATGCGAATCGTGGTTTCCACACCGCATCGGTCAGGGCCCGGGTTAACTACGACCTACACCAGTGCTTGACCTACAACGTTTCGGTGGAAATTGGGCTACTGTTGGTCGAAGAAGGATAGGAGGAAGGCGTGTTCATGGGCAGAGAGAGAAGAGGAAAGCCAAGAGTGTAGGACTGACAGTAGGGACTTTGAATGTTGGGACTATGACAGGGAAGGCTAGAGAGTTGGTTGACATGATGCAGAGAAGGAAGGTGGACATACTGTGTGTCCAGGAGACCAGGTGGAAAGGTAGCAAGGCTAGAAGCTTAGGAGCAGGGTTCAAGTTGCTCTACCATGGGTCAGATAGGAAGAGAAATGGAGTAGGAGTTATACCGAAAGAAGAGTTTGTAAGAAATGTTCTAGAGGTGAAAAGAGCATCAGACAGGTTGATGAGTCTGAAGCTGGAAATTCAAGGTGTGATGTTCAGTGTTGTTGGTGGTTTTGCCCCACAGGTAGAATGCGAGTTGGAAGAGAAGGAGAAATTCTGTAGTGAGTTAGATGAAGTGATGCATATCATTCCCAGAGGTGAGAGAGTGGTGATTGGTGCAGATTTCAATGGACATGTAGGTATACAGATAAAGGGGTTAGCTAAGAAGTGGGACACTGAGAGGAGAGTAGACAGGAGTACAGGGAGATGCAGCGTAAGGTGAAGGTAGAGGTAGCAAAGGCCAAACAAAGAGCATAAGAGGACTTGTATGCTAGGTTGGACACTAAGGAGGAAGAGGGGGATTTGTACAGGTTGGCCAGACAAAGAGAGAGTGATCGGAAGGATGTGCAGCAGGTTAGTGTGATTAAAGATAAGAATGGAAACGTATTGACAGGTGCCAGGAGTATGATGGGAAGATGGAAGGAGAACTTTGAAGAGTTGATGAATGAGGAAAATGAAAGAGAATAAAGAGTAGAAGAGGTGACTGGTGTGGAGCAGGAAGTAAAGCAAAGATTAGTAAGAGTGAAGTGAGGACGTTGAAGAGGATGAACAGTAGAAAGGCAGTTGATCCTTATGACATACTTGGTGCAGATTTGTAAGAACAAGGGAGACGTGCGGAGCTGTGGTAACTACAGAGAAATAAAGCTGATGAGCCATATAATGAAGTTGTGGGAAATAGTACTGTGAATATATCGGTAGAAGGATGCTGAGGTTGGAGCTGCCAGTCAGGAGGTCTAGAGGAAGACAAAAGAGGAAATTTATGGATGTAGTGAGAGAGGACATGAAGTTAGTGGGTGGGAGAGAAGAGGATGCAGAGGACAGGGTTAGGTGGAGGCACATGATTCTCTATGGGGACCCCTGAAAGAGAACAGCCCATAGAAAAGAAGAAGGAGACACAATGACCAAAAAGAGACTAAAATGATCGGCCCTGAAAATATTTTTCACAATTCTACCACCCTGATTTCTCCGCTACACTAAGATACTTACCAAGATACTAAGCATTACTACACTGGACTGATAATACATCTGTAGCTATACCTTACGTAGGCCTTTGTAGTATTGTAATGTAATGTAGTACTTTTAGACTGGTGCTTTTACCCAAGTCAATGTGAGCATTTCTTCCAGCATTTCTTGTAGATGGCTAGAGGCAAAATGTGGACCTTTCCCATAAAGATCCTTCACTGATTGTGTCCACAGCAAAGCTACACCTGGCACAACATCTCACATGTGTCTACCCTCGTTCAAAACATGAGACTGGTTTTCCAGAGAAATTATTAAAACGGGGCTTCGTGGAGCTTTACATCAGGATCTTCGAGAAAGTGCAGGACTCACAGAGTAAGCTATTCCAGAAGGAGCTGTATGTTGCACTGCCGGTTACAGCTCCGAGTTTGGCTGGATTCCTCCTCACTGTGTGTACTGAGAAGCCATCGGGCCCTGTCACTTCCACCTCCACCACATGATAGTCGCTTAACCTGGAGAGAGAGGAGCTGTGAAATTTGATAGGTCAAGCAGTTAGGAATGGCTGCAATAGGCTCCTTCAGATTTCAAGGGAGACTCACGCGGTGTCCGACACAATTTCCCCCTGAACGCCAGTGAAGCCAAGTGTCCCTGCTGCCACCGCGGCTGCTGCCATGGTGTTAACGTTATTAGGAGCAAGTGGGCACAACTCTGCCACCGAGCCTTTGAACAAAACACGTCTGCCCTCTCCCTCTGCCCAATCAGAGAGGAGGTCTCCTGTGAGCCGGAAGCAGGACGGATGCTTGGACATTCTTATAAACAAAGCCTGAAAAGAATCCGTCAGAACACACAGTAACATTTACCAGAGGCGTTCTTGGCTTTGCAGTCATGTTCATGTTAGTCAAGGAAAAGCTAAATGCACTGTAGGCCACTGCCTCTCATTTTTTGCCGCACTCTTCACATTTTACCCTTAAGGCTCCACTATCGTTCAGCCTCTGAATGTCCTGGCCGCCCCATAATGCACCGCTGGGGATGTATAGTGTTTTTTTATACTGGCAGGCTGCCTGACGCAGTTTTTGGTTCAGGTCAGGGTCAGAGAGAGCAGAGGGAGACCCCACCTGAGGAAAAAGGGATTTGAGGTTTTTTGTCCTTTTTATAATGGATACATACAGCTCCTATGTTATTTAATTTACACGTGATTTTAGGATCTTACGGTTTTCCATTGGCAGTGGAAGTCCACAAAAAATAAATTATTACAATAACTCTTTACAATAAAAAGCAACGGCTTGGCTCTTCGGTTTCCACTCAGAACATAATTCAATTCCTCAATAACACTGACTTAAATAAATGCTATGTTAGAATGGTTATTTTCTTTCACTTTTTTCCACAAACTTTACTTAAATAGCCTTTTAAACAGATGTGAATCTCACCATGAAATGGGACTGAGACAGGAAGTGGGGCCCAAATTCTTTCACTATCTGAGGATGGCAAACCTCCACAATCACATCACATTGCCTGTAAACCACAAGAATTAAAAAGTATTCAACACTGAAAGCACATATAGAGTAGTACACACTGATCTAGCATCCTAACTGTGTCAGTTTGCACCTTTCTGCAAAGGCGGATAGGTCAGTGAGTATGAGTTCATCAGGGACTAAACCCTTGAGCTTTGCAGGATTTCTGTTCCAAACAAAAGCCAGAGTAAAACCACGAGCAGCTCCATCGGTACAGATCTTCTCCACCAGGTACTGCCCTGCAGCACACACCAACACACATGCTCTCAGTAAAACACGTACAGTAAGTCAGGGTTGGATTATTGTGCTGTTCTCTGGTTACATGAGCTTGTATCAATGAGTGTGTTTCTGCAGCTTGGGGGGGTGGGGTTCAGACCTAAATGGCCATATCCTACAACTCCAATCCTTAGTGGAGAAGAGCTGGTTGCCATGTTCCTGTGCACAGAAAGCAAAAACACTAATAAAAGTCCACTTACACTGAATATAAAACACTTGCAACACACAGACACATGAATTCATATTGGATCTTCCTCGGTCTCTTCTTGACCAGTATTACACTCATTACATTTATTGCCTCACTCACCAGATAGCCGTGCACTTTCCAGAGCAGTGGGTCGGCCAGCTTGAAGCACAACCACTGGTCAAACGGAACTGTGGGCAAACACAGTGCAAAGTTTGCCTTGGAAAAGCCGTGGTTAATAATTCCCAGTTCTTCATTCTTCATGCTGAGCTCCCCCCTACATCCAATTTCACTTTCAGATCCAGTAAGAACTTGTTGTAAAGTGCAGCAAAAGATAATCTTGTTTACCTGATGAGACATTCATTTTCATAACATAGTGTAACTTTTATTTGTCCCATATTCACATTTCGCTATGCTGTTGCAGTTTTTTCTACTACAGTATTATGCATCACAGCTCTTGCCTTTATGGGTAAATTTGAAGCCGTGTGGCCATCTGGTGGTCAAGGACATAATATTTCTTTCTTTTTTAAGATCAGACATTGATCATAATTCCTACAAAGACCAATATAATGTATATATAGTTGTATGTATATATAGCTAGTGCAAAAGTTAATATTGCATTCTGCGTCACAGATGTTTTTAAGCTAGAACTGAAAGAATCAAGTCTCTTTCTAATATAGAAAATAAAGATTTTCCTACATGATGTGTCATTATTGCCTCAATCAGTCCCCAGAAGTTCACATGTAAAATAAGAAAACGACTTTTATTTTACACGTATGTTAATGAAAGTCATGTCTAGTTCAACTTTGCCCTCTGTGTGTTTATGTCATCAAAGTATTCCTGTCAAAGGTCACCTGTGTGTTCATGAGAACATTGATAATCAGAGGACAATCAGATGGGAAGGATCAGTTCAAAGTTCAGTTCATGGCTGCATAACGCCAGCAGACTGAGAGACGTGGCAGAGATTTTGCGTTAAAGCCAACAGAAGAGAGGAACATCTGCAGATTATATATGATAACTAAGAAAAACGGCAGCAAAAGCAGGAGGTGAAAGGTGCTTAACAAGACTGAATCATCCAGCTGAGCCTACGTCAGCACTGATCCTGAGAAGATGGACATCCTTGAGACAGATGCTTATGACAGGAGGAAGAAGAGAAATACGGTACCTGAGAACCACTAGGTGTAATTTACAATAACTGGTTGATTGTTGTTTATGTTCTTCTTATGTTCTATGTTGTTGTTTATGTTGTAATTCAGTCTACTTTTGAAAAGTCACGTTGTGTCTCTGCCTTTCTTCCTGTTTCTCCCTCTTTATCAGACTTGTGCTCTGCTTTTCTCTCTCTTGCCTTTCTTTTTGTCCACAGCTGTGTACTTCTACCTGTGGACTCCTGACTCTCCTGCATCCATCACATCTGCAGGTGTCAAATCTGCACCAATACTCCTATTGGCAGCAATCGTGCTGACCTGGAATGGAAGTCAGAGCGTCCTGGGAGTGGTGGGTGGACTGATCTTCTCTGGCATTGGTGACTGCTGCCTGATATGGCCTGAGCATTTTCTGCATGGTAAGTGGAGCTCGGTTTGAGCAGGCAGGTCCTCTTTGTCTAGTAATTGCAGCAGTAGACTCAGGCTGAGGGGCAGGGGTGAAAATAATATCTAAGGACACCTGATGTATTTAATGGGCCCCAATCAGCTGCAATGTTGCAATTGCTACTATTAAATCAACAATTCCCCTGAGTTTTGCTTGACCTTGCAATTTACATCATTATAAAAACATCCCAACATGCATTAAAAAATGTTCTTGCAAAATCAGGCATTTTAGGCCACACCAATCACAAAAATGTCTAAGCGGGCCTGAGGGCCCAGTGGTAGATCATTGGGTTGGGATGCTGATAGCGTGGGCTCGAATCCTAACCCACCAGGCTCCGCCCAGCCACCAAGGTGCCACCTTGGTGCCGGCCTGGACAAATATGGGAGGGTTGCGTCAAAAATGGCATCGGGTGTAAAAACTCATACCAAATGTGCAGAACACATTCTGCTGTGCGACCCCTGAAGAGACAAGCCGAAAGCCGATGATGCTTTTTGAATCATAAAAATGTCTGCAAAATCCCGTATTGATATTTTTTTAAAAGGCGACATCATCGTTTTCGCTTAGCTGTACAGAGAAGTTTTGTGGTTTCTGTGCAGCTAAAAACTAACCCTCCTGACCCTCAATTGAGTTCATCTGTGAACCATAAGCTACAGTCATGCTTTTTTTGTCCTAGGAATGGGTGCGTTTGCCGTGGCTCATCTATTGTACTCACTCACCTTCCTCTCCGGTCGTTATGCAACACATTCCTCTTCCTCCTTGACACGTCTTCTGTACCTGATCCTGTTTGTGTTGGGAGGAGGTTTCTACATCTATCTCTATCCGTTTCTGCAGAAGGCACCAAAGTCGGAACTGCTAACTCCAGCTGTGGGAATCTACGTTTTCTTAATTGTTCTAATGGGGATATTAGCTGTTAGGACCCAAAACACAGTGACACTTCTTGGAAGCTTGTGCTTCATTGTGTCCGATCTGTCATTGGCTCTGCAAATGTTTAAGGTGGTGGCACCAATGAAGCATGGTAACACAATTGTCATGGTGACATATTATCTGGCACAGCTACTCATTGCTGTAGGTGATATAAAAGCAGTGGAGAGCAAGGACAACTTTGCAAAATGGAAGAGGTCCTAAACAGCATCTCTGAGGTATTCCTACAATGTCAGTGTGATACGTCTTGATATAATTTCAAATTGCCTTTGACTATTTTCTGGACTTTGTTCTAAATAGCGAATTAAATACAGGAAAACAGGGGAGTAAACACAAGAATGGCCGCTCTCCTACTGGTCAGCATTTGGCATGTACTTGCTGAGTTCAATCAAAACTCCACAACTGGGAAAAATGAAGAAACTGGATCTTGGAAGACAAGAAAACTTATGTATTTCATATTTGCATGTTCCAATTTAGATTCATTTAAAATACAACAGATGTCTACTAAAAAAAACTGTAAGATAATCGTTGAATACAAATTTTAAATAACATCTGTGTTCTGTGATCTTTGACAAAATGTTTTGATTTGTGCAACATCCATGTTTAAGTGTAGACTGTGTATGTGGTGGCAATTGTTTCTATGTCTGAGTTTTTCATTAAATGTATTTACACCCATTGGCCACTTCATTAAGTAAACCTGTACAAACCAATGCCATCCTATAAAGCAGCTCTGCCATGAAGTCTACCTTTCCACGGCTGTAGTTTCTCTGGAGGCCTGGTGGCTCAGAGTTAGAGCAATAGTTCCATATACATTCCCATGATATGGTGTTGTGAGCACATTATATACACTACAAGTAAAAACATGCTGTGATTTCTCATTTAAGTTCAAACTGTCAGAAAGGTGATAATTCTACCACATTTTTTTACTGAGGCAATAATGGGTGGCACAGGCATGAGAGGAGTTCACGCTCATTCATTTTTAACAGGCTGGTCGAAACATTAGAACCCCCGCTTCTTATAATGCACTTCTGTGCGACACCCACTAAGACTTCATTAACAAACACATGGTAGAATTCCCACCTGACAGTTTCAACAAACCGAAAGTAGCTGCTGTATTGGATTGTACAGGTATAAATATCCCCGTATCTTAATCTAATAATAAATAAATGTGGTGTAAAAATAAAAATGGCATTTTTAATTCTAAGTCATGTTTTAAGAGACAACTGACTGAAAAAAGTTTAACCAAGAGACAATCTTAACTATACATAGTTTAAAAATGTGATGTGCTGTACATGTAACTGAATTGAATAGAGGATGTCAAAATTAGAATTAACACACATTCTGCCTCTACCATTGTTCTTTGATGTACATTTATGATACAGCTGACTGGAAAAAAAAAATACATACATTACAGCTATCCAGCTACTGGATCACATGCAAAAAATGGACAGTAACTGCAATAACAGACATAAATCATTGCTTAATATCCATAAACTCTGTCATGAATGTTGCGTTTCATGTTTTCATGAAAAGCAAAACATGGCGATAAATGAGCGTTTATCGATCCATCTCATTGTCATCTGACTGCTGTCCACAGAAACACGTAGCCCTGAGTCGCTCGCAGAAATCCAATTCTTCCTGTAATAGATGTGAAAGTCATTTCAAAAGCCTTACATTATGAATGCCTTTTAAACAATATTTCTGATTTTTTTATAAATAAATATTGTCCAAATAATTTTAACAATTTCTATACACAGTATCTGAGTGTTAGCACCGACTTGGGGCTAAATTACCTGACTTTCTTCCTTTCCTTGGAGCTCTGAAGCACGCTGTTTGAGTAGCTCCTCCAGCCCCAGCACAGGATTTCTGCAGTCTTTGAGTCCTTGTGGACAGTCTTCAACCAGACTTGAATGACACAGAAACAAGGAAAGCCATACTTACTAATGGGAGCCATAGATTATTGTAAACTTGAGCGCTGATAACAGCAGTGTTGTGGGTTTCTTACCAACAAAGGGCACCGAGCACATGTTCATGGAAAGGGGAGTGTGGTGTACGGAGGACAGACACAAGCTGCTGCACCATTCCCATGGAGACAACTACATCTGCAGGGGGAGGGAAAACAGAAATATGATACTTTTAGGTAGTTTTAGATATCAGTTTTAGTACCAGTTCAGAGAAGAAACTATTAAACACTGTAAGTGATACCAACCTTATGTCTCTTCTACTTTTTATGCTTTGGAAGCAACTTTGCTACAATTTAGCTCATTTTAACTACATTTCTTTGCTCACTCTTGTGTTAATACTTGTTACATACTACTGAGGGAAAATTAAATAATTTGACAGACTCCTCCACTGAACATCTGTGTCAAACAGTTCTTCAGACCTACTAAACCTCAAACAAGGTGGTGGCGTGGCGTCCTAATTTTCTGGACGATTAGTTTAACTTCAGTGTTCTGTTTAAATGCCTCTGTCCTTCGTACCTTTCTGTTCAGGGTGTGACGTCAGCAGGTTGAGCAGAAGAAAAGCAGATTTGGTCCTGAGTTTCTCGTTCTCTGACTGTATGCCGCGCATGAGCACCGAGAAGCCATCCTGGGATAGGAACGCTCGGAGACCGGCCTCCTGCTCTCGGACCAGACCTAAAAGCACGACAAAATTACCCGGTTAAATTGCAGTGTATACTTAACCTGCAAGAACACAGGCAGAATTTCTCACTTCCTTAGATACTCACACGACACAGCATAAAGGGCTTTTACTCGGACGGTGGAGTTGGGATCTGAATCTATAAGCTGCAGCAGTTTTGGTAGCGTCCCAATGCTGAGCAAGTGGACCTGCACCTGTGGCATGTTTTGAGCACAGGAAGCGATAAGCTGGGCAGCATGCCACCTCAGCCCACTATGGGCATGACAGAGATACTGGGAGACACACAACTCCAGTCCACCCAGAATCATCAGGTCTATGAAGTAGAGGAACGGGGGGGGACATGATCAGGACAGTGAACAACACTTTTATTTATACTCATAACTTCTTGGAGAATATCAACTCTGTTTATTACTAACCTCTAGCATTGTCGAGGTTCTCGCACAGCTCTGACAGCAAATCAAAGGCTTCTTCCCGCTCATCTTCATCCTCTCCATCCCTCTCCTCCTCTCCCTCTCTATCCCCCTGGCTTTCGCTTGTTTCCACTCTCTGTAGGACAGCCAGGCACTGCTTCATCTGCTCCACTTCATCCATCTGCCCTTTGCAGAGTTCTGAAAGGGCTTCTCTCAGCCATGTTTTCCTCTGGAAATAAAAGTGAGTGACATTATGTGTTAGGCTAAAAAAAACAAAAACAAAACTGTCTGCAATGTATTGTTTTAATTCCTTGGCCTGAATTGGTCAAAGGGGAAAAAATAAATCAGAAACTTCTTTAGATAAGAACAGTTTGTTTGCCTGTCAAATACATTCCCATTATTTGATGTTGTGAACACAAGATATTCTACAATAAATACAAGCTGTTCACATGTCTTATAATTACATTGTTATTAAGTCCTGAAGTGAACTACAAAGTTTGGACACTGGGTTTATCTGTCTACTACTCGGGTTTTGAAATCAGTCATTAACAGGCTCATACCTCCTCTGACATGGGCTCCACAGGGGCAGGACCCTCCGCAGCTGATCCGGCTTCTACTGCCAGCTGCAGGACACCCTGCAGGTTCTGAGGATATCTCCTGTCCTGTCGGTCTTCTGCCATTATGTGTCCAGCTGAAGAGGGAAATAAAAAAACAAGAGAAATCAGGCTCAAGGACTAGATTTACCACCCTTATTAGATCCTTGCGATGTTAACTGTGGTTTGACAAGAGCAATTGGCTTAGCTACACCGCTAATATCTTAATAAACACACCAACTATGATCAAGCGTGAGAACACGGTTACCGTGGAGATTACAAAATATAGGATCGGAAAATGGTTTATTTTAGTTATATTTGTTTCCAACTTACCGTTCAGGAGTCTATAAAAGTACAATGATATATGAAAACACGGTTACTAACTAATTCACGCGCAAGTCTACTCCCTTTAAAAACACAGAAACATGAATCAGCTCGAACATTCTAGCTAATGCTAGTTGATCTCATGAGGGGCAAGGAGGCTGCCATGTTTTACCGTAAACTACTAACCAAACGGGCACATAAAAGATTTGTCACTGCAGTCGTCGCTCCGTTTGGAACAAATTTAGTCGCACAGCTTCAGCGTCGATTCAGGTCTCAGAATAATGTTACCGCAAACATAATTATATAAAAAAGTGCCCAGGTCCTAAAAGGCATACCAACACACTACGCTATATTAGCGTATTTTGGGTAATTTTGTGACGTAACGATTTTCAAAGCGTGTGCCTGAATGCGAGATGAATATCCCCTCTTACAGCAAACAGGACCGGTTCTAGTTAGTAGATTAGTTTTATACCAAACCATAAAATATACAGATCTAAACACCGGCATATTTAGAGCATAACGCTGAAGTAAATAAATACAATCTTTAAAAATTACATAAAGAATAAGTACATAATAAGTACACGCATATGAAACAGTATTGCATATGATGCTATTCATAACAATTGCGCAAGTCTGGTCCAGATTTCTCTAACAAACTTTCAATTATTTAAAAAAAAAAGATGATGACAATTTTCTAGTTAAAAAAAAGGCAACGATGTCTCATACTAAAAAGGTAATTTTATTATACTGACAGGTTGTTCATTTACAATAACGCATAATCATTTATTAGTACTTGCTATTCGTGTGGTTATATTTATAAAAGAATATACACACTCCATACAGCAGCTATTAACTAAAGCTATTAACGAATGTAATAAGGTAAAAGCACTGCATTTCAACTGACAAAACTAAAGGTAAAAATGGCATAAAATTATTATATACCCGTGCAATAAATACAGCACAGGACTTGACTAAATGTAATTAGTTGTTTAACAACTCTGATGATGATTAATGGCAGTAATAGTAATAATAGTAATCTAACATGCCGTTGTAACGAATAAAAGCGCTATTTTTTGCATTTTTGCAGCGCATGTCAGCTACTCGAAGCGACCGCTCCGGTGCTGGCAAGTTGTTATTTTATTTTCTGATAGGCTTTGGTTTGTCTTACCATCCAAGATGGCGGCGCTTGTGGGGCTGCGTGCATGTTTCTCCGGTAGTTATGTTTATTTCTTTGTCAGTATTTCAGTCTGTATACATTTCGGGCACTTTGTTGATTAATAAGATTTAGATTTTATTTATTATTTTGTGTAATAGATTGTTTCTGAGTGCAGTCTCAAAAGAACACAGGACAAAGACGATGCAGTCTCTTCATAGCAAGGTCACGTTACCAATAGGTGTTAGCTAACGACACAGTTAGCAGAAGCTCAGAACTGACTGATCAATGATTAATATTAGCCGGTATTATATGAAACCAGATACGCAATGAAGCAAAGAGCTTATATACCTAAGATCAGCTTGTTTTTTATGGAAAATGTGAGGTGTCTTCTTGATCAACGAGTTTTTCAGCAGCTGTCGGTTGCTGCAGAGATGCTTTTAGCTAACGTTAATTTAATGCAATCGGTGTCGTTTTTCGAATCCCATGCTAAACTCTGACATTGTCTTAATTGGATAATCAGAATAAACTGCTGGAGACCGATGTGCGCATGAGGTCGCGCTTTGGGGGGCTATGCTTATTTTACACTGTTTGAGTAAAATGACAACGATGGTTGTGGAAAGCCACGCTGTGCATCTCATTTAGTTTTAAGCTTTGGGGTTCCGACATTGGACCAGATTGTCATTGATCTGTCCGCACAGCATGCCAAGTTGAGCTCCTGTTGGACCTAAATTTATTTTGCATCGAGGCTGAAGAAAAAATCTTTTGTCATTCATGGGATATGAATGCCAGAGTTTTAATGCCTGTACAGTGACAAATGATTTACTGGTAGGATCAAGTATACCAATATATCCTGCCAAGTAATAGGCCATTATCAAAATGTATATATATTTTCATATTTTGACTCACTTTTTCATTCTTCTCAGCCCTTCAGCTTTCTTCGCCAAGCCTCTTGCACAGCTCATTCAAATTGGTGAGTATTCACAAAACTTGCACAAGGCCTAGAGTTTGTACAACATGTTTTTTTTTATTTCTGTTAGATACCTGGGTTTGTGTTTGTCATGTAGTGTGCTGTGCCTCTGAGTCGGCGAACCTTCGCGGCAGATGCTAAGAAGACATACAGCAGAGAGAAGCCCCATGTAAACATTGGAACAATTGGCCATGTTGATCATGGTAAAACCACCTTGACAGCAGCCATCACAAAAGGTAAAATCACTGATGTCCAAGCGGTCACTCCTAACTCCAATTCCAACACATTTAATAAATTACTACATCTAAATTAAAGTTTTCTAGTTTTATTATCTGAGTGACCTTCCATCCTCAGTGCTTGCTGATTCTGGCGGTGCTCACTACAAAAAGTACGAGGACATTGACAACGCCCCTGAGGAGAAGGCCAGGGGAATCACCATCAATGCCTCTCATGTAGAATACACCACAGCCAATAGACATTATGCCCACACAGACTGTCCAGGTCACGCTGACTACGTGAAGGTAATCAGCTTTTCTTAATGCTTCAGCTCCTGTTGTTGCTTGAACTCGTCAAAAATAAGGACATCTTTTTGCTTTCAGAACATGATTACGGGTACAGCTCAAATGGACGGGTGTATCCTTGTGGTGGCGGCCACCGATGGCCAGATGCCTCAGACACGCGAGCACCTCCTGTTGGCCAGGCAGATTGGAGTGGAGCATGTGGTGGTTTTTATCAACAAGGCTGACGCTGTGGAGGACAAGGAGATGCTGGAGCTGGTGGAGGTTGAGATCCGTGAGCTGCTCACAGAGTTCGGCTATGATGGCGAGAACACACCTGTTGTGATAGGCTCCGCCCTCTGTGCCCTGGAGGTGATAGAAATGCTAGCAATACTTTAACCTTCGATAATATTGTGCTATTTAACAAAATTATTCCTCTATTGAATTCAGTTCAATTAGTGTTTAAGGGTTAATCGTTATATGGACAAATGTATTACAGTCATAGATTAGGTGAATGTGGCTCCATTATTCATAGGATGAAATAGTTACATGATGTTAGTTATATACATGGGATTTAATTGCTTTTCTTTACCTCAGAACAGGGAACCTGATCTGGGTATAAATGCAGTGATGAAACTGCTAGAGATTGTGGATTCTTACGTTCCTCTGCCCAAAAGGGAACTGGAGAAACCTTTCCTTCTGCCCATTGAAGGGGTTTATTCTATCCCAGGTAGGAAATCATATTGTGTAAATGCTTTAAATGTTTTAAACAGAGACCGATGGTAACATGTAAAAAGATTTTTTTTTCTCTGATTTTGAACACTGTTTGATTGTGTCCTCAAGGCAGGGGTACAGTGGTGACCGGCACTATGGAGAGGGGTATAATCAAGAAAGGGGATGACTGTGAATTTGTAGGCCACAATCGCAACGTAAAGTCTGTGGTTACAGGTGAGTAAAAGGTAAAACCAACAGAAACTCTGCAAAGGAACGTGTTGTTTTTATAGGACATAAAAAAAGAAAATGTCAGTAAATAAAATTGAGAAACATAATGTGTTAGCACCAGAATGATAAATGTATTAAAAAAAAAGATATGTTCATATATACAAATTGCATAAAGATTAGCATGCAAGCAACATTGTACAGTAAGTGGCCTCACCCTCAACCAGCACTCAACCTAATAGATGTATGAGCATTGTTGTATAAACACACCACCTTTGGAATTTTTACGTGCTGGGCCCAGGCATCGAGATGTTCCACAAGTCTCTGGACCGTGCAGAAGCCGGAGATAACCTGGGTGCTCTAGTGCGAGGTCTGAAGAGGGAGGATGTGAGGAGAGGGATGGTGATGTGCAAACCAGGATCCATCATGCCTCACCAAAAAGTCAAAGCTCAGGTTTGAGTCCACAGTGTTAGATTTTTTTTTTCCACTGTTAGTATAAGGTGTATTTACATCATCTTTTATATGACCGTATATAACGTGACAGGTTATTTTCTTCACCTAATGCTTTTCAACAGTATTGTAGTTGAAGTCTTTGTGAAGTGTTTGTTTACACATTCCTTTGTTACAGGTGTACGTTCTGAGTAAGGAAGAGGGAGGCAGACATAAACCCTTTGTCAACAACTTCATGCCCGTCATGTTCTCTTTTACTTGGGACATGGCCGTTCGGATCACTCTGCCCGAAGGCAAGGTGCGTGCACATAGCCAGTTCACATTAAATCTGCAGAAGCATACAAGAAGTATGCATTTGTCCAAATGGAAATACTGAAAAATTGTTTAGGGGATGTATAATTTATGCTTATATCATGACTCTGAGATTGTAGTTTCATACACACATTTACAAAACATATTTGAAGTTTTCTATTATTTAAGCTTCCACATTTGTGAACAGTGAAAGCAACAATAGTAATTACTCGCCGTTCTGTGGTTCTTATCTTGTTTTAGGAAATGGTCATGCCAGGGGAGGACACCTCCTTGATGCTGACGCTCCGCCAGCCAATGGTTCTGGAAAAAGGCCAGAGATTCACTCTGAGAGACGGAAACAGAACCATCGGCACTGGTCTGGTCACAGACATCCTGACGATGACGGATGAAGACCAGTGCCACTGGGGCTGAGGGGAAACTCAGCAGGGGGAAGGGATAAGCTCAGGGGTCAGGAAGAGGGCTGGGGGTCTGTGCCTGGTCTAATCAGTTAATAATAGAAATATAAAAATACATAAACTCATGCACAGGAAGAAGAGGGGACTCAGAGAAATGCATTTCTCTGTTGTGCACTTCCACCCAACCAAAATAGCTGTAATATTCAGCACTGTCCTCATGTTCGAAAGACCAGACTGTCAATTTTGTCATTTGTGTAATAAAATGTATTTAATAACAGAGATGCATCCTTTGATTTGTGTGTATACTAACCAGCATATTCTCCACAAACAGAAATATGTAATAAAATTAATGAGGCCCGGTAGAAATTGGGGAGGGTTGCATCAGGAAGGGCATCCGGCGTAAAAACTTGAATCGCCAAATCAAATCAACATGCGGACAATGATCCGTTGTAGCGACCCTGAACTCACGGGATAAGCCAAAAGGACAAAAAAATAAATAAAAAATGAACCCAAAATACACTATGTTCATGGAGATATTAGGAGAATGTGGGCCCCTGGGAACCTTTATTTCTGGTCATTTCGAATCTAGTAAAATTATAGTTGCTTTTGTATGTTTTGCGACTTAGGTCATTTTGTCTTATTTTTGTTTTTTTCATCTTTTGCCTTATTTTGACAGTAAACTACAGAGAGAAAGGAAACGGGGCAGGGAGGAGGGTACGGCATACAACAAAGGTCAACCAACTACACGGTGCCTTTCGTCTGTTTTGGGTCACCTGGTTAATTTTGTGCCTATATGTTATTTTGCCCTGTTTACAATCTCTGCGGTCATTCTGTGTCTTTACCTGAACTCCATTAAATGGGAAATATTCACAGTAAATTAAGAGGCTTTGGCTTATGAGCCTTCTTGGGCCTTTGAACCTGTGCTCATTACATTCTTTCAAATACATGTTATGTGGATTTGTGGCTGAAGTCTGAAATTGAAATTGCATGTTAGTAGCTCCATGTGCCACATGAGGGCAGCAGAGTGAAAAACATCACTTAGACGCTAGTTACAGGGTGGTTGTTCAGCAGAAGCCCCTTTAGAAGAGGCTCTGTCAAAATAAATCCAATGCAAACGAATCATTTGAGGAGATTTATACTGTGGTCTGCAGTGGTTTTACACTGGTCTGACTGGTCTATTTCTGATTCTCAACTTCAGTTGTATGCAGTTAAAATGTGATGAAATAACCCACGTCAATGTCTTCTACAATATGTTCAACCAAAGCTTTATATTTGTATAAAATATTCAACAATGGCACACTTTGTGTATTTACTCTTCATTGATAGGGTTCAGAGAGCTAGTTAAGACTTAATGAAATGTCAATCTTGGTAATTTTACAGCTCTGTTTGGATTTCTTGTGTCTGATTTAACTTTCTTTTAACTTGTCTGGTAGTCTGGTAATAATAAGGATAATAATAATAAGAAGAAAAACACGAAAGATTTGAGAAATAAATATTTTCAGATTTGTTCTTGTGATTTTAATAAGAATGAAGTTAAATTATATTTTAGAGAAAATGTTTTAAATTAGAATTATCCCTCTGCAACAAGCAGAGGGATAATTCTGCAATTTATTTATAAGCTATAATTACTGAATACTTTTCCTTTATTATTTTCTGTATTATAATTCAAACTGTATTTGTACATTTTTGAAAAGAATGATGGGAACGAATTCACGATATCACCCTGATAAAAAGCAGAACACATTTAGTCAAAGATCAACGGCCTTCCGCTTGTCCCTTCAGTGTTCACCACAGCTTCACAGCATTTGACATGTGTTTTTACGCCGGATGCCCTTCCTGCCCAACCCTCCCATTTTAATCCGGCCTCGGGACCAGCACCAGGGCTGTTCTTGGTGGCGGGGCGGGGCCACAGGAGCCAACAGGCCACCAAAAGCAAAACACATTTGGTGACTTTAGTAAATAAGAGATGAGTAGTGTGATGTGTTTGACTTCGATTGATAAGTTCAGATGTGTTAATATAAAGCCTGACATTACAGGAAGTACATTTTCTGTCTTGTATTTTTACATCAGTCATACTTGCATAGACTATACTAATGAGAACATATACATAATTAGAATGACAATCACTTAATTTCTTATTTAATCAATTTCTTTTATTAACAGTTCAACAACAGCTATGTACATCTTCAGTTTATAGTGTTCAACACATCACTGAGTGGACCTTGAAAAACATTACTGCATTAAACGGAGTAGTGTAATAATACAAAAGCAAAAGTTTGGAAACTGACAGAAAGAATGCAGACTTTTTTAATAATAATAAAAGATTACGTTTCTACATTTGTCGTACATGGCTAACTGTCTCCCCACTAATGGGGATCTTTATGCTAAAGCTGACAATAATCATCAAGGAGAGCTGAGAATAAACAGGACATCTCTGTTGCATCAACCTGAGAGAAGAGTAATCCTCCTCCAGAAGACATCACTGAAGGATTTTCATCCTAATAGCTTTTGATTGTGTCCTTTATTGGATCATTTCAGCGTGTTGAGCCAGGCGGACCCAAGTAGTGGATGTCCGCTCTGCTTGTTCATTCCCAGCAGGAAGTTGTCCAGTTGCTCCGCATGTGCTGTAGGTATTTGAGTCAGTGACTCCTGTAATCCAATCAGCCTGTTGCTGTAATCAAATCCTGTATGTCTGCAGGAGCTGAGGCTGGAGCTGTTCGTAGTGCTGAGTGATGGGCTCAGCCGGAGGATGAATGTCTAAGCATGGAAACTTGAAGAAATGTAAGTAAACACCGGTGTGTAGGTAATCAGTCACTTGTTGTTCCATTACATGTGAATCAAACTAGCCCGTTTGAACCTGTGACTGATGCTTGGTGACTCACGTTGAGACACATTTTATGGCAGCAAGGAAACATTTTATACTGTCTTTTCATCGAACTGGGCCATGCACATGCTCATTTTGACAACATCCTCACAGACACATGAGATTTCACTGTCTGCTTTTTACGTTAACAGTTATAACATTAAATCACTCCAACGCCATGTATAAGCAATATATAAACTATTAATCACTTTTTTATGACAAATCAAAATGTAACTACCGTATAAGCAGACAAGTGGCTCTGACATACCTGTGAAACACCCAAAATAAAAGGTCCCACAAAACAAAAAAGATTGCGCAGCTGCATTTTTAAATTTTTTAATTTATTTTTGTGTGTGTATTTTTTTGACTTTGTGTTTTTTGACTTTGTGTCGTTCTTATTGATTTTTTATCTCTTTTTGGTAAATTATGCCCATTTTGTTTAATTTTGTATATATTTTTATACAATCACCAGATTAATCTTTGGGGTTGTGCAATGATCATTGGAAAGAGAGAAAAAAACTTTGGCTACTCACACAAGTATTCCAATTAAACCCTCTGAAAACTAGAGTAGAAATTATACTTTTACGATATGTTTTGTCTCATAAGCTTATTTTTTATCAGAAAAAAGGTACAGGTTCAGGTTTTCCCTGACAAGTCCACAGATTCCACACCTAATAAAGGCCACATTATCTAGGTGACTTGAGAGTTTTTACTGTTTCCAAAGTCACTAATGAACCTTAAGCTACATTACATTTTGATACAGATATTACTTATTAAAGTACCTTATCAGAGTTTATGTGAAGAAACTAACACAAAATGTTTGGTGCCTGAATTATTTTTCCTCTGTTTTAAAAGTAGTTAAATTTTCACACAGTATCATTGGCACAGCTTGACTTGGGGCAGTCAGACAATAGTTTCGTTCACAGTCTAACCCATCCTGATTTCTAAAATCAGTTTCCTCTTTTGGTTTTTCCTAGTTGGGGTGTTTTACTTTCCAGCCACCAGTTTTCCAGTTACAAGTACATCTCTCCAACCCTTTAACCCGTCCACACCCCTCAAAAGAATAGCCTGAGACAGCCTTAGCTATCTGGTTTTGCTGTCACTGGAAAGAGAAACTGCAATATAATACTAGAAAGATGCTAAGATTAGTTTTCTTGACTTGTTTTGTTCTGATAAGATGTCATGTGGGACGGCCAAGGACAACAAATTTTCAATTCTTATTTCCAGCCATTTCCAACAAAGATGCTCATTTGCCAACATCTTTCCTAAATGATTGGTTATATTCTGTTTTATGCATTTTATGTATATTATGCTTGACAAAAATTAAAGTAAGCCATGGTAAATTAAACCACATTAATACAGATTTTTTTTACATTTCAATCATCTTTTATTACAGGGTGAGCTGAAAAGCTATTTAAACTGACTGCTATGGTGGTTTATCGTTTTGTGCTTCCACTGGACCTGGAGGTTTTAACTGCAAGAAAAAAAGCTTCATTTATAAATGTATGTTTTTACGACATTCTCTTTTGTCGATTGAAAAGGTAAAACTCACATGTCAGCAGCAGAAAGTAGCACTGAAATATAACAGCTCAGCTTAGAACGGGCTGTGAAAAGGCGAATGGGAGCAAGAGTATGCGCTAGATCTAAATGGTCTGTAGTTATGTCTTAAAAAAAGGAAGTGCAGCTGTTGCATCATGTCACTTTTTTCTCTCCTCCTCCTTCTGGTAGCTGAGGAAAACCAGCGCAGAATAGCACTGCTGCAATTAAGGCTGCATTTGCCTTTCAACAACCCACTCTGCATGTTGGAAGACTGACCCTCAATAGCTCCTCATCCTCCAACACTGCAGAGTGGGTGGAAAGCATCGCAGCATATACTTGCCGCTCCTTCAATCACACAGCATGTCTCAGAGGACACAGCACTCTTAATGTAATAAATTATATATTCATTTGGCACTGGGATGACTTTCTTAAGGTTAAATGCTTAAAAAAGGAGGACAGATTATTCCTTTAAATGTCACTGTGACTGATTGTTGCCAGTTATCTCACTCACACACTCTTTAGACAGGTCATTTTTAAATACTAACTGAACAGATCCAGATAGCATTAAGCTTGGATAGACATCACCATCGACACACACACACACACACACACAATGATACTTACATTTTGAAGCAAGTAGTAGTTTTAAGCATTTAGCTTTAATATAACCTTTGACAATGCCTTGTAAAGAGATGGGAGAAGAGTAAAAACAACCTATTTCATTAGTTGAAATACTGCAGTATCTAATCGGATCAGTTACGTCGGTTTTGTCAATTATGTGCACGTTTTTAAATCAACAAAAACTGCCAGCTAATGTTTAAATTCAGCATCACATTGCACAACCAGGTTGCCCACACATATTCTTGACAATATTTAACAAAGCTATTCTAAGTACAGAGTTAAGTTTCTGTGATTGTGTCTACAGTATGTGTGTGTGTGTGTGTGTGTGTGTGTGTGTGTGTTTGTGTTTGTATGTGAGTGTGTTTGTGTGCGCTCATGTGCATGTCATCTCCTTTCCATGTTCAAGGTTACAGGGCAGTGAAATCAAGCAGAAGTGCCAAGTCTCATGTGTGCATATGCAAAGACATGCCTTATTGGTTGCATAAGAGTGAAAGAATACACCTCTGACCCTGCCATAAATCACAGCCCATTCCTCTCTGTTTATTAAACAGCTCACTCCCACTTGTATCTCTGCAACAAATAATTTCAGCACATGCTTACTGGAACATTCCCCCTGTACTTAGTGTCTGTATAGGCAAAAGAATAATGATATACTACCACTTTGTGGGATGTATTTTATTGTGTTAGTCAACAGGAGGTTTTTTTTTTTTAAATGTCTGTCAGTTATAAAGGTGTTTTCTCACACAACAAACTAAACCCTGTAAGGATAAATCAAGGTGCAAGTCAGAGTCAAGATTGTTTGAAATGTGTGTAGTGGAAGACAGAAAAGATGAGTTCAAAGTCCGTCAATGTAATATTCAGTCCATCTGGCTTTGCTCCAGAAGCTTGTGATGATATTAACATTCACACTGATATAAATAATGTATAATATTTAGTGTCTGTTTGACCGGAATGGTCAAAAGCTCATATGGAAAACAATTTATTTACAATAAGGCCCTGAAAATGTACAAACTTTGTAAGTTTTTTGATATACATGCAAAAGCACTTGGTGCAAATGGGAGTAGAACCACTATTTGTTTTCAGGAGCAGGCCTATTCTGATATTTTCAGGACAAGTCAGCAAGATATAAATACAAATGTGTAGAAATATGCTGAAATGGCAGTCAGGTGTATAAGGGAAAAGTAATTCATCTCACCCGGGATATGTCTGACCTAATATCTTTATTACTTATACTATTAATTATAAGAGAAAGGAAGAAAGAACGAGAAAGAAATTAAATAAGGTAAGAGAAACAACATAAACGATGGCTACACATGACATCAATGAACTCAATAATTAAAATTAAAACATAAAGTGCAACTATGGCTGTCCAGTTTTGCATGCCTGCTGGGTCGTTTTGTGCATTAGTTTGTACATGTTGATTTATATACAGATTTCCAGAAAGACTTTTTCTTTTATTGTGAAATAAATATTTAAGTCATTCACTGTTTATCATCTGCCGCATGTCTTAATTTTTAACTCCGTTATTTGTCATCATTGCATCGCTGTATGGTGGCACTGGACTCAAACTTGGCATGTTAGAACTTCTTGATAATTTTCCGATCAAATGTACCAAACACTGTTTCTTGAACTAAAACATTTAACACTTCCTAACACTGTACGTTGGCTTTAGATCACCTTTAAAGCACCTATGTATAAAACAGTCAATCATGAATCCGGTATGTTGTGTTGTGTCAGGGCTTCCTTTTGGTCAGTATATACTTTTATGGATTTGGGCTTAATGTACAGCCCAGATATTAACAACCCCAGATAATACACGGTCTCGCTTTCCAGTATGTGAGGGTAAATTTAAACGCTCCTGTTCTTGTTAGGTTTCGTTATGTCCTGAGGTGTGTCTTTGGTCATTTCTAAGCCTCTGTATTTGTTTAAATTCACCTAGTTTGCACGGCTGCTTTTTGACCCATACACAGAAAGGATTTCATCTGTAATATAAGAGTATTGCTGTTTTTCTCTTACAACACACACTGACTCTGCAACCTTATTATCGGTTGATAATATGCTAATCACGGCACCTGACCAACAATTATGCGCAGTCGTAGCCTGGCAAACATAGAGGCCTGTCAAGCTTTTGGTTTCTTTAAATCTTCTTTGCTAAAGGTGGGGTATTTTTCTACCCTCTCCAAAACCCCAAAATACGGAATGGATTAACCCAGTGTTTGTCTGCTCCGATGTAAGCTGCAAACATTAGCATGTCCGGCGTGCTAGCCTTGCCAATAACAACCCAACCATAATTCCAAATTGTATTATTTTGTGTGAGGTTAAGTTATAAAGGCATCATATGCACTCTGTGGTAATTTCTCACCGTGTGGAAGCCAGAAATGGAGGCTACCATATTAGAGTGTAGGCTAATATTAGCAGCTCTGTCCTGCAGTTTATTGAATTTTGGCTACTTTACACTCCAGCCACCCCAGTTAATGTTTCCTGAGATATCGTGGTTAACACTAGCATGAACTGTCTACAGTGAACACAACAATGCTGCTTCTGCATTATCCACATCTTCTACATAGATCATGAGCTGGTGAGGATGCTGACTTTAGTTAGTTTTAGCCTCTGCCTTTAGCAGATCGTGGACGAAGCCACAAGTTCAAACGTAAAAGCTGAATATGTACGTTCTTATCATGGCATATTATATTTTTAGGTAGAAATTGCCTCTGAAAGCTTTGAAACAAGGGTAACGTTAGCTCCATGAGTTAGCCTGCTAGCTAGTTAGCAAAGTCAAGGCTCCAGTCTCCACTCGCGCCGGGTCGAGGCAGAGGGGGTACCAACTCTGAGCCGGGGTCTGTCCAAGGTTTCTGTCTTTTACCCACGCAGATGGTGATTTGTTGGGTTTTCTCTATAATTCCATTAGATCTTAGCCTTAATGTGTAAAGTTAACCTGGTGATGACTTTCTTGTGATTTGGCGAGACAAAAGTACAATTTTACTGAATTGCTCTGAGCTGAACTAAAGCGTTGCAAGGTAGAATGTGATAACTGCCGGCCAAGTGTCCAAACCACAAAATAAATTATTTCTGAAAACATTGGAAGTGGTATATCAGCCCGCATTATTACAGTGAACAGCATTATGTGCTTGAAGCTGAACGAAGCAGGGTTTGAAGTTTAAAAGCTTACTCGGCATTTGCTCAGGTGTTTCCCAAAGGTGGAAATGCAAAGACAGGAATGAATAGAGTTCTCCCTGTTAGTGTGGCATTTGACGCACCATCAAGTTTGTTTTTCCCATTTGTGTGTCTCCCACAGTTACAGTTTAAACTGTACAACTATCTGTTTAATGTACGCCAAAGGAGGGCATCACCATATAATGTAATCTTCTTCAGATAAGTTATATCATAACTTTGAAGAACATTTGCTTGTGTTCTACAACTATTTTTACAAGAAGATTTGGAAAAATATTCCCAAAATTTTGTTTTCTAAACACCATCTGCAAAGTGTCAGCTTCACTTTACACTCAGCTCTAAATTGTATGTTTGAGGACTGTGAACAGTACCTACACTCAATCCAATCAATATGATCAAACTTTTTCTCAAAATATTCATACAAAACTATACTATTGTCATGCACTTTATGACTAGGAATTTGCTAGATGAAACATGACAGTTTTTGTTTGCATTTGATAAAGCTCAGTAACCGTCTCAGGGAAGCTGAAAGGTTTATCCAATAAGTGATTTGATAAGTTTCATTCTTGCTTGTATGATGGAGATCAGTAGCCAGCTGCTGGTCCTCCACCTGCAGCAGAAACATCTTGAGTGGTGTCCTCGTGTCGTAGAATGACAGTCACAGGGCTCTTCACATGACTCTTGCGTTGCTCTGCATCCAAAACAAACAAAACAGCCAAAGGTTAAATCGCTGATTCTTTACGGGAGGACAATTTATCTCGTCCAGAAGTGGTCAGTGCATTCACCAGATCTGATGAGCACTTCCTGTCTTCCTCTTTCTCCCCATTACAATCTTCTTCCTCATCTCTGCTAATGAAGGCCAGCTCATTCTCATAGCAGAAGGAGTTGGCACCAGATGTTGGGAATTTTCTCTCCTCCATATCCTTGGCACTGCATCTTGGAGTGGATGGTACTTCAAATGTTTTGTGAAAGTAGGCATAGTCTATCCTGTACTGGCTCTTCTCCTCAAAGATGACGGGCTCAAAGCGGTGACCCCACAAGATCTCAGATGCCAGGTAAGAGCTTCGTGCCTGTGTTGTCATGGCTGTGGCCTCCACCAATCCTTCAAGTATAATGACTATCTCAAAGTCAGATGTTTCCAGATCTTGCTTACTGATGCCAAACAGTGGACTTTCTTCATCAATTTCATGGATGACAGTGAGCGGTGCAACAAGGAACAGGCGATCGGTGCCTTTGTCATAGCCTACGTTCATGTCAATCTGATCCAGGGGGATATACTCGCCTTCCTCTGTGTAACGGGGCTTGACAAGCTGGGCTCGCACATGAGCCTCCACAATGTGGCTCTTCCTTAGATTAGCAACTCTAAACATGAGGCATAGCTTCCCATCACGCAGAGAGATGACTGCATTATGGCTGAACAGGAGAGTCTCTGCACGCTTTTTGGGCCTTGCCATCTTGGCCATGATAGAACCAATCATGAAGGCATCAATGATGCAGCCCATGATGGACTGAAAGACCACCATGAAGACAGCAGCAGGGCATTCCTCTGTCACACAACGAGCGCCATACCCAATGGTTGTCTGGGTCTCGATAGAGAATAGGAAAGCTGCCACAAAGGTATTGACCTGATTGACACAAGGTACAAAACTAGTATCCCCTCTTGGATGGTCCATGTCACCATGCAGGAGGCCAATGAGCCAGAATGCCAAGCCAAACATTAGCCAGGACACCACAAACACCAGGCTGAAAAGCAGGAACATGTATCGCCAGCGGATGTCCACACAAGTTGTAAAAATGTCAGATATGTACCGCCGTGACTTCTCATCCATGTTTGAAAAATGGATGTTGCATTGGCCGGCCTTGCTAACAAACCGGCTGTGTTGTTTGCGTCTTGTGTGAATTTTGCCATTGCCGAAGCTGCCCACAGCAGGCATGGTACTGAGTCTCAGGCCTTCGTCTTCACAGGACACAAAGCTGTGGTGGTGGGACCTTCCCACATTCATGCCTCAGGGGCCACTGCAACAGGGCTTCACGCTATTTGCCCGGATCATACAAAACTGACCAGGCTCACAAGAAGTACTTTACCCCTCTATCCAACACGGAATCTGGGTTACGGGGAACTGAGAAGCGAAGCACAACTGTATACTCCTGCAAAAGAAGGACAAACAAAATATTAATACCAAACATGATGTACTGTATAATCTGCCCACGTTATACCTTTTATATTACATTATATATTTTGTGGATTTTTACCTTTACACAAAAACAAGCAAGATAACCACAAAGTAATATAAGTTAATTTTCCATCCTGTCCTCAGTAGATGGTGAGTTTACATTGTTATCTACATTATACATCATGTTCACAGACCAAATCCAGTCAAAATCAAAAATCAAGCAATTCTACAATCATTCTTCCTTAGTATTTAAAGCTTGTTATCTTTACTTTGTCTTTACTCCTGTCTTTTCCACATTTCCAATTTTATTCATTAAACACATAATTATTATATTTATTATATCTAGGCTTCTCTCGGGTGTCGCACATTGTCAAGTCTAATAGTTATAGCATCTGGTTTCTAATAATAGCTCCTGTTTTACAAAGCTTTCCCAACCGATGCATGTTGGATTTTTTTGTCTTACCTCTCGTTCTTTCCTGCTCTATTGGAAACAGTCTAGTACTGTATATACAATACATGTTTCTCTGATCAACAAGGAACAGAAATAGCCACCTAATCCAATGTCCTGCCATTTTATGTGACGTATCATCTGTTTCCTCCAGCTGGCACAACTATTAGAGTCACTGGAGTACTGTGATGAGGCTGTGTGAATCCCCTGTGAGGTTAAATTGGAAAATAATATGGGCTGAAAAAAGAAGGATAGAAAATTGGGTATCATGGAAGAGATTGTATCAGATACAAACGGTTTGATGGCAGAAATCAATGGGATCACGTCTCTTTTCCATTAATGTACCATTAATAGAAACAATATTTTTAAAATGGAGGGAACTTTACCCTGACCTGTCCCAACTGCACCCTTCCGCACACTGAGCTTGTGCAGTGTCATATGATTTCCAGCTAATAATTTAACACACTTTTTTGTGCATTATGATTCTAATTCTAATCTTGATGTTTTTCAAGCTTATATCGATAGCACAAAGAGCAGCAGCAAGGCTATAGAACACAGATCACAAAAACCATAAAGGTTTGCATAATTACATGCTGCATAATTGCATAATTATATTATATGATATTTTGTGGTTTTTTTACCCTGTGGTACAAATTTTCACAAATCTTACATAACAATATATCTCACCCTTCTCTCTGGGAAACTGTATATTTCACAAAGACACATTATTTGAAGGAAACTATGATTCTGTTGCTATTTTCGATCCAGACTGTCTATTAATGCCATCCTTAGGATATAGAGATGTGTAATAAACACCACTTAGAGGCCACAGCGATGGCAGAGGTTTTCTTACACTATGTGTTCTTAGGCTTTGAGCTACATGTTAACTGCAGCAATGCTCATAAAGACTGTACACAGTGTCGACATGTTCCCCGTTTCACATATTAGTTTGGAATATAAAGTTTGTTTCTATTTTTAAATAGCAAAAAGAGTAAAAAAAAAACATTTGTAAAATAGTAAAATGTTTTATTTAGAAAGAAAGAAAATAAAGTAAATAAAAGTAAATAACTTTTAATGAATTTATCAAAGCCAAGCAAAGTTTTGCACTTAATTTTCAGTATTTTCAAATCTTTAATAGATAGAATCTCTAAATGTTTCAAACTGCTAGTAGTAATGCCAAAGCTATTAACTGTTTGTTGAATTTATCTTCTGGAAACCATCTATGCACAACATTTTGCATCAAACCGTTCAAAACATGGTATTTCACATTATAATTGACTGTCGGAAGATATTTGAAAGATATTTGAGCCCTGACTAAAGCAGCAGACCGTCCGACCGATAGGCCAAAATTACCATCCCTAGAGCCACATAACTAACATGACTAAAAATAAACATTTCTAGACCTACTTTAGTCCCAAAGTTAAGAAAAAAAAATGCACAGTAGTTCCTGGGCACTGAATGGTAATTGTGTCATTTGTGTTCAGAATGATTAAATAGTTCACCCATCTCAAGCCATCTAAGTAAACAAGATACCATCACACCATAGCAATACAGACCAGAGGGAAATACTTCAACTACAGATCAGCTGGTTAGTCTTTTCAGATATCTGAGAACAATGTCAACAATATGTTGGTATGCCTAGCTGAGTGGAGATCCTGAAGAGCTGTTTCATCTTGGCATAGAGACATAGTGTCCCTCAACACTCTAGGCACGTACAGTTATACAGAAATTAGGATTTCATCCACAGTAGAACTTCCACATGGGCTCAGAAAGACCGATGGGTGGATGTCCTTACTATGGATACTCTATAGCTTTGAATAGATACCCTGAATATACAGTATCAAGTCATCAAACAGTCAATGATGCATTTAATAGGCACTTTTTGTGCAGGTCCATGCAGGAGATGTTAGACAGCTTATGGTTCACTAATAAAATAACAAAACATTTGTTGTTTTTTTTTGCCTGTAATATACTGGTTATATATGGGCATGCGTGTATGTGATTTAAGCCAGAGTTGCTGTCTCGCATTGCTCTAGTTGCTAGGAAGCAAGATGTTGTGTGTCAAAGGGATATTATTATCTAACATTCTGTGTGACTGCTCCTCAGCTTTCTCTCAGGAGCCACACTCTGCCTGCTGTGCTGTGATGTCGAAGCCGGAGCTGAGATAAGTCTCTATTTCTCTGCTAATGTGCCAACTGTTCTCATTGAAAATGTATTTGAATTGAACGAGCCAGTGAGCCTGCAGTACATTTTCAATACAGTTCACCTCTCCAAATCGACAAGCCGCTTACCTTTTGTGCTGAAGTGTTTCCAAAAAAAGTTGATTTCCGACTTCCCTTCCAGATCTCCGAGTTTTCTAGCCAAACTGCAGCATGTTTCTCCTCCAGCTTCCCGCAACTCTGCTCCTCTGTTATGGGTAGAACAGCTCTATCCTCATGAGGCAGAAAAGTAAATGGCCACAGAGTAGCTTCATGTCTGTGCCTCCTAGTTTTAATAAATCTCTTTTTCCCCTCCAAAGTGACTACTTAACCGATGCCCAGTTGCTCAGAAACAGACCAGAAATTACAAAGTGACTCTAGTGGAAAGACCAAAGTCAAAAGCACAAAGACATGATCACATCTACCCCAAATTAAATGTATTTAGGGCTCACATGGCCTGTAGGGTCCGATCCAAAAGCCTCTTCCTCACAGCTTATTTTAGAGTCATGGGCAGTCGACAGTCTCTTTTCTTCCATGTGTCTCACACTTTCTTAGTATATCTGCTATCCGATCTTGTTCTGCTGCAGATCCCACTCTGTATCCCACATCTAGTGAACTATTGCTCACTGCTCGGCACTCGGCACTCGTCCTCCCCCTCCCTTTCACGGTGTCACTGTAGATACTTGGCATTTGGAGACTATGTGCTCTTCCCCTACCAAGTTTTGTACCACCACTGGTCAGCAACGGTCAGAGTCGGGAAAAACGAAATCTTTTTTTTCTGGAATGATGTGTACTAGAGAGAAGAGAGATAACCCGAGGATAAAAAGGGATACAATTTTTTAAAACAAATTTTTCTTGTTTTGATCATTTTTTGTAGTTTGTGACAGTGTCATTTTAAAGTATGGGCAACACTGCTATGGGATGTTCATAAATTATTTATTTTTCTTTTTTCTTTCACTTAGTTGTCTTTTGTTTGAAGGAGGAAGGCAGCACAGTTTTCGTGTATCACAGGGCCAGAGTGGAGTTATTTCCTTCTTTAGATGAAGACCACGATACAGCTGTGCTAGTGGCCTTGTGAAACCACGCTCAGGCACATTTCTTTGAGATAAATGCTAATGTGAACATTAACCAAAAGGTCAAAAGTGAAATTTTGACTTTCAGGACTTGATGAGAATTTAAGGGATGATTTTGATTTTCTTATTTTGCTCTGTGATAATTCTCTGCCCCCTTAGTTGTGCTTCTTCGCCTGTTTCCCACTTTCTGGACCTTTCTGCAAGTATCCCTGTTTCCAGTGTGCAGTTACTAGCACTACCTGCCTGGTGTTTGTTGCTTCTTGCTGCTTTGCTTTATTCTCTCCAACCACCCTGAGCATCGTTCCGGTTTCCCCAATCCCCACTGTTGCCTATTGCTAGTTCAAGGCAGATTTTGTTATGATGGGTAGCTCCATAAATGAATTGTGTTGAACTGAACTGTCATTTCAAACTAAGCCACTCCCTCCTTTTTTCGGGCACAATTATGTTTGACTATCATCTATGATTCTGAAGAACTTGCTAGTGGTGCTTTAGGAAAACTCAGGGGATCACCAATAAATATTCAATTTCTGGTAACAGCATTTCTAAAAAAAATTTCGATACATGTTGCAATGATTTTTTTTATTCTTTATTTTTGTATGTTTCAAATTGCAAAGTTGCGTGGAATTCACAAGGGATTGGTTGAATTAATTACATGGGTATCATATTCCATGGCGATCCAATTGTTGAAATAGATTTATCTTCTCTGGTGTGTGAATATCAGCAGAGAATTTTACAGAGACCAGTTTGGTTTCTGTAAAATTGGTTCTTGAAGTTCAGTGAGGAAAGAGTGGGACATGCAATATATATTTAACACAGCATAAGACAGACAGAAATCATTGTTCAGTATTTTTATGTGATGACAATTTATACCTAAACACCACTTTTATATATAAAAAAAATACACGTCATTTCGTCCAAGGGAAAATAACTGTTAGACTGCTTTGCTCAGGAGTCTTTTGCTAGTTTCATAAGACCCAACCCAGGTTCACTGGAGGCCTTCACAGAATGGAAAAATTGGTGAAAGGTGTGTGACATCGCAAAATGTCCACCTACAAGGAAGCCATGGTACATTAAGTATCAGTTTTCTCATGATTATATGGAATGCTATTTGACCTTTGTCCGTGTTACGTCGGTTGGAACTTCATTAAAGCAGTCTGACTATCACAGTATATCCACATATCCTTTCCAGGGTCACGAATACACATTTTCCTAGCAAGGTATAAATATATAGCATGCGAACACTAGATCTAGATCCAAGATATCGCACTAGGCTGGTCGAATAACAAGCAGTCATTGAATGACACATTAGCTGAAAATGTATATAATGGTACTATGATGTCTGTAAATGTGTCTTGGCTTCAGCTAGGAGATGCCAGCCCAGAGTCCAGCCCGATACCATGCACTCCAGCGAGTTATTTTAAGGCCGCCTCATTGCAGCAGGATAAAGTAGGCCAGGCTCGTCCACGCTCGGGACATGGGCCGCAGCGTTTGATCGTCTTTCAGCTGATCAGCACACATTCTTACGATTCATTTCAAGTCTTTATGTCATGTTGTGGATGTCCCTGTGGAGACAGCGGTCGGGGCATAAGTTGTTTATTCAAGACTCAGGCAGATATTAACCTGTGGTGTGCCTGTGGCTCTGGCAGGACACTCAGGATCGTACTCCAATTGTAATTGTGCTATGAACTAAAGCTACATCAAGCACAGTCAGTCAACACTTTGTTTACCTCTTTAGTTATTGGTTTCAACCGTCTAGAGCCATTTTTGTAAATGACAAGTGTTTGCAGTGTTTTGTTACTGGAAAATGTTATAAAAACATTATAAAGACACTTAAAATTATAAATGAAAACATTATATTTTAGATAATGAGGACATTATGTGTTTATATGGCCATGTATACGTAGGATAAATTAAGTAATGATATGATTCGATAATAACATAGTTAAGCTGTGTTCCAAATTGTGTAATTTCAGAATGAAATTGAATGAATGAATGAATATTTTTGTGTGTCACACACCTCAAGGTGTCCAACTCGCATAGGCTGACAGCCAGTGTCTTACTAGCTGCATAACCTTCAGAGGCAAGGGAAAAATAAGGCAAGGGAAAATTTCAAGACACATTAGTACTAGATACACCTAGTCTCCCAGCTGTAAACCATATACCTTAAACATGTGGTGCTTCCATACGCCGACGCTAAGCTTTTAAACCAAAACTGAGCCATGTCAAATGTCTTATGTCTATAAAAACAGGTCATAATCTACATTCATCTGCCATGTTACATATACTATAGCTCTTATCTGCCACTTTCTAGAAGCTCGTGATAAAAAGGACAAAATGAATAACCTGGTCACTAGCTGGCCATTCTTCCCTTCGTCCATCCGTTCTTTTAAGTTTAATAAATGTGACTAAAGGATTGGAGAGGCTTGCTTTGGTCCTGTGTTTAAATGTTCACTCCATATCACACGTTTTATGAGCCACAATCACCAATTTCAGTGTAGTTATTTTAATAACAGCAGAGGAAGAAACTTTGCTGCAAAAACCAAAGTGCTTGCATGCTGGTAACTCAGCTGTGGTCACAAGGAAAACAGAGAACAAACACAAAAGCAAGATATACAGTAGAGAGAGCTTCTGTTGGCAGCCAACATCGACAAAAACAACCTGTGAGTGGGGAAGAGAGGCGTTGTGCACCCACCCAACAAATACAAGTGCTGCATATAAGCAAGACACAGGACTTGTTTGAGTGAGCTGTTCACCAACAGCCCTGCTCCAGTTAGGGACTGTGTTCCAGATCGACCTAATCAACATCCTGCCTCATCATAATACAGCGTTCTCACCTCGTAAAACAGCAGAGGGAGACCATGTTATTATAAAACAACTTGGACTGGATGTTGAATCCAGGTCCCTCCAGCTGTGAGGTGACATGCTTAGTCAATCAAAAACCTTTGTATTATTCCTCTCAAGTGTAATTTAGCAAGAAATGACTGCATAGATATTTTTTTTTATCATGGTGTTTATGTCTCCATAATAATCCAGGTGAAAAGTTGAATATCTTGTGCTTTAGAGCCAAGTAGAATAATGAACAGAATAAAACTATTTTAGGTTATTGATAAAATCGTCAGTCTTACTAACAGCAAGTTAATAACCAATTGAAATATGTGTCACATCTGTTTTTGCTCCAACTAAAAGCTTTCCTTGTTTCTGCAGTACATAGAGTTGACCGCATTAAAGTTCCTCCCCAAACACCAAACAGCCTCATCGTCCTCCATGCTGAGGGTGGTGTTGTCAAACTGACGGTTGGTGCCAAATTTATATTTGTCTCAGGTGAACAACATGCGAATCATCCATTGTCATGGAAACA
Organism: Channa argus; assembly: GCF_033026475.1. Lineage (NCBI taxonomy): Eukaryota > Metazoa > Chordata > Actinopteri > Anabantiformes > Channidae > Channa > Channa argus. The sequence goes on from NC_090211.1 coordinate 17,472,842, forward strand.
CTGACAAGTTTGAGTTGGAGCAAAGGAGTTTCATGTAGGTTATACGCCTCTGGACTTTGTTTTGTAAAACTGAGATCCAAATTAAACACAACTCTTTGCTGTTCACACCAATTTGAAGATGCAAACACAAACAGTTGTGTCACTTGTGAGGGCAAAACTAATTAGCGTTGTGGTTGTGTGGTGCAGTGTAAACACGGCTGAAGGGTAACATGGGGTTGTGTTCATCATTGTTGGGTTCACTGATCAGAGCAGCTACAGTGCTGGTTACAGTCATTGATCTTTGCATGACTAAATGGGCCACTTATTTTTACAGCCTGAGCAGGTGCACCTGAGTACTAGTGTTTGTACAACAGCCCCTGATCAGTCATCAGGCCCGCAAGGATTTGTAGGGCAGCTCGAATCAGAGCAACCCCTGCAGGTGCACATACACACAACTGAGTTTACATTTTTCCAATGAAAATCACTATAGTTATTTGGTTGAGTAAATGGCAAAATTGTACTACAAACGGATTAAAAGGTGATCGTGAAGTTCAAAGGGTTTCTTATATTTCTCAGATACAAATAGAAATAATAGAAACAACAGTAAAATCCTGCAAAGCAGTTAGACTGAGGATGGCAGAAAATGAATATTTTCAGATTATTGATAGAATAATCAGCCAACTTTCTTATTATCAGGCTATTTATATCTACACAAATGCAGAAAATAATTAAATGGACCTGAAAAGAAAAGGAAAGATTTTGAAGTCAAAGTTTAGCGTCATCCCAACTGCACTTTCCGTCTATCCCTACTACTGGTTTCTCCTGTAGTGGTCCTACTCCCCCTCTGTCTCCCTCTCTCTGTACCTTTCTGCAAGTGTCCTCAGCTTTGGAGCTGTGTGTTTTCCAACATCGGCTACTGTCCCTTCCAACCTGCCCAATGATTGGTTGGTTCTTGTTGCTCTTTTCTCTTTCCACTTTCCACTCACCTCAACTGGTCATGGCAGGCCCGAGCCTGGTTCTGCTGGAACTCTTTTCATCGAGCGGAATTTCCTCAAGGGGGATTTGTTGGGTTTTGTCTACATTTCTGTATCTCAGTGTCTTGAGATTACCATGTTCTGAATTGGTGCTATATAAAATAAAGTTTAAATCAATTAGTTTGAATTAAACATCTGGCACAAATGCTGATTAGAATATCAGTCTAGACAGAGATGCATTCATTTTAGTTAAAAGTATTTGATTGTCAAACTGGTTATAGATACATTTTTTGACAATCAATTGTTTCAGTTCTAGCCCAACAGTTTGGACTTTGGACTTTTCTTCCAGAGCATTTGATTACATGCTACAGTTTTCTTCACAGAAGATAAAAACATCTGAATCAGCACAGCTAAGAACTGGAAAGAATCAACCCTTACACCTATTCAAATCTTGATTTCCATCAGTGAAACTTTGAAATTATATTGTATAAACTTTAGAGGCTCATTTCAAGTTTATGTTATGTTTTGACATTGGATGAAAATTAATTTATCTGGCTCAAGTGGAAAGCCACGTTTTTACTCAGAAAATGTAGGGTGCAGAGATCCCAGTAATGGATAACATCTGAGCTGTTCCACTCGTCTCCTCTGTACGACAGGTGTATGAAGTATTTGTCACCGGTGGTAGTTTGAAGTTTGTTATCACTTGATTTTGTAGCTCTACTTTGTATTTCTAGCCGCTTAATTTAATGTTAGAATCCAGACTATCTCACAAACATGATGATTAAAGCAGAGCTTCATAGTGGGAAGCTTTAATTCAGTCTGTTTGGTGACGGTCTAGGCCTCACATTCTGTTGTGTTTCTGCCTAGTTGGCTACACTATCATCCCATAATGTTCTCTGAGCTGCACCAGGTCTTTGTCCTAAACTGTTTGCACGTTTAATTTTACTCTGTGAAAAGCACAAAGTGTCACTTTTGCATTTGAATGTTTTCCAAAAACACAACAGTCAAATTAAAATGTAAAATAAAATCTGAATGCTGGCTGAATAAACATTATAGAGGGTTAGGATGTAATCCCTTTATTTTATGTCGTTTTGGGTGCATTATTTTACAACAAAAAACAAAGTAAATCAACCATCTAAATTTAGTCTTCCAGTTTTCCAGCTACTGTTTGTGCTAATTATAACAGCGACAATGAAATTCCAGTCTTTTTTAGCCATTGCAGAACAGAGTTTAAGGATTAGGAACAGATGCACCTCTGTTTCAAAGTCTTGTCTTTGCTACGAGACTAAAGCTGTATTATGCTACACCTAGTGGTACAATGTGTAAACAACAGTTTCTATGACAACACAATTACATTTTAATGACACAACAGAAAGTTTGTCTATATTACAGTGTGCAAAGAACTGAGCTGTAAACCAACATATAGAGATCCCTTTGGTGTGATTATTCTTTAATATGTGAGATATTTAAAAATTAATCTACCGGGGAAGAAAAAAATGTTCCCTCTAGTGGTATTCTGCTGTTTCTATAAGTCTCACATCTCACACACGCAGAAAATCTTCACCTGACTGCCATTTTTCAAAGCACAAAATAATAATTCAGTACAAAATAAAACACAGATTGGGTGACAAAAAAAAAATGTTACACACAGAGTGACACAAACACTGCACCTAACAGAACGTGAAACATCTTTGGATCAGAATGAATCAAACAACTTCATTCTTTCCTGGATAGACAGGCCCTCTTTCAAACTCTGCAAACAAACAAACAACAACAAAAGTGTTAAAATAAATATTGAGCATTTATTAACTGATAGCATTGGACTTTCTGAAAGAGCTTTGCCACAGCTAAAGTGCTAAAACTCTCCACCTATGAAGATAAGTTGTGCTTCACTTGTGCTTCTTACAATCTGCATCACTTGGGTGTTGTATTACTTTCATATTAAACCTAACAAGTATGTCGAAATGATACGTTTTATGCTTTCCAATATACCCAGCAGATCTGTAAAGTGTCCATAAGTCCTTATCATGCAGTGGCATATTTTACCTTTGACCTCACTCCTCTGATCTTACACAACAGGGAGGATTTTTCTGCTTTCTTCAGCAAAGCGCCATTATTTGTGTTTGTTGCCGTGTCCTCTGAGGAAAGACAGAAAAGCAGGTAATTAAAAGGGATAGTTTTGTGCTCACTTGCTGTCTTAGCTTGAGCGGGATGAAGAGATTGATACAATGTCCTGGTATTGCAAGTGGATTTTGTTAAGCCTTTCTCTTGCTGTTTCCAGTTTTTAGGCAAAGCTGCCCTACTGAGCTGCTGACTGTAGCTTCATATTTACAGACACGAGGGCAGTATTAATCCTCTCATCACTCTCTGCAAAAAGCAAATGAGTCCTTTTCCTTGGATCTAAACACATATTTAATTTGGTCAGAACAGACATTAGTCATTTATAAATTGGCAGCAGTATTTGACTAGTATAGTGTTGACTAAATACATTTACCCAAATGGCGTACTTCAGTACAGTTTTAAAGAATATTTGTACTTGTGTCTTTACATTTTGTCTTACGTTTACTCCAGTAACAATCAGAAATGATGTAGATGAAGAAAAAAAGTGTCTCACTAAAGTGCTGTCCTGACGTATCCCTACTTGAAGACCATGTGGCGAATTTTAAATCCCCAGTTGTGTTGACACGATGATTGAGTTCCTCCTGGCTGTTCCTATAAAGATACTTCAGCTTGTTCTGAGCGTATATTTTATCCTATGACACACAGAAAGATTATTTCCCAGAAATATGTAATATTATTAATCAGGGTACAGTAGTAAAACATTTACATCCAGTGCACATTGTTTTAATATTTCTCAAACTTTGTGTAATTATTAAGTAAAGGAGATGACACAAATTACCACAACTTGGTTTTTGTTTCACTAACTATCTGTTCAGTTCTGTAAATACAAAACGATTCATCTTTTGAATGTGAAAGATTCTAATGTCATCAGACAATAATCACGTGCACGGCCGTACGCTCATTCATCAACCTGGAGCTGGAACTGAAGTATTTTTTGATAATTCTAAAACTGCAGTATTCGCTTTTATTGCAATAATATTGCCAGATGTTAAGGAAATTTCAGTACCATTCGAGCAATCTTCAACTCCTCTCTGAGAGAGCGAGCTTCCTGTCTGAGAAACTGCATTTCTGCCTCCCTCGCTCGCAGAGTCACCTGTAACATGACAAACAAAGCTTCTCATTAGCACAACACGATAAAGTACAGATTATGGCTCTTCAGTAATTCATTTGTTGTCCGCAATAAAGGAGAGATGGGAGATAGGAGTACAAACATTTGTCCAGCACTATTAAATGCAACATTTTTCTGCCTCTTCAGTAAATATACTGTACATTACTTTAATTGGTTTACTTGAAGATAAACTATTTGTAAAATGAACAAACATACACAACTCGAAATCAAAAACTATATAAAACTCATGTTAGCAATTAAACACCCAGAAATGATCACAACTTACGTTTAGGTCACGGTGTGGGACGAATGCATTTTCAGACACTTACCTCCATCTCATAGAAGTCATTAATATGTGGAGCCATGTGTGACTGTTGCCCATTTAATGAATAGTGAAGCTGAGCCATTTCATCTGCCTGTATTGTAAAAGATGGGAGGAGACGCAGGGAGGAGATAAAATGATAAACTGATCAATTCTATAAATGACATTAAAAATACATACACATACTGATTGTGCTACCTGGATGTAGATAGGTGAGCTCAAACTGAATATTCTGAAAAGTGTTTATACCTGCTTCATTTTCAGCTCCCGGTTGTCTTGTTGATACTGCAACAATACTTTCCTCTCACCCTGCAGCTCTTGGCTCAGTTTAGAGTTTTCCAGACACTTCTGAGTGTGCTGAACCGACAAAGACTCGAGCTCCTTGTGCAATAACTGGATCTCCTTCCTGTAATGGGCAAAACAGAGAAAAAGTATATACAGGGTGTAGTGAGCAGAGCGTCAGATATTCAGTTCAAATAGGCCAAAGGGGAAAATGGACTTTCCAGTCGTAACATAGCATCAACATTAGAATGGAGACTGAAATCACTGATTGGACCAGAAATAGATAAACAGGCTATTTCAAGGACAGTTTATGTTTGAAATAAACTCTTAAAGCAATTCATTTGCCAATAAAGACTTGAGTCAAAAAAAGTGAACAGAATTATTATATGAGAAAGGAGGCATTTCCTAATAACTTGTGCACAGCATAGTTTATTTCCAGAATTCGACCTGGGGTCACTCTTATCGAGAATTTGATCTTACACACCTGTTCTATAACCCCTGCAGTGATTCTACAGTAGTTTAGTGCAAGAAAAAAGACAAAGCATGAGACACTCACTCATATTCAGTGTGCAGCTCCTTAATGTCAGCATTCTCCCTGATGTGCTGGGTCTGTCGACATTTCTCCAGCTCCTGTTTATGGGCTCTCCTCATCGCTACAATGGCTGTTAAAAGACATCACATGACAACTGATTGGTTCCCATAGCTAAACTAGTTCCTACTGATCATCAGTCAGTTTAAACACCGTAAAAAAATGTCTGCAACATAAAACATAAACACAGTAAAGTTTGAATTCTAGTTTGCATTGACTTATTTGGCATTTAGCGATTTTATTTTGTGTGGTTTTACACTGAAAAGCCTTTACCTGCCATTGTGGCAGCTGTCTCTTCCTGCAGCAACTGGTCTTTCTCCTTCACAAGTGCAGCTACCTCCATCTGATGGTGCTGCTGCAGATCTATCAGCCTGCTGTGGACGTCCTCCATAGCAGTGAATCCTCCATCACTAGACGTCTATATTGACATTCAGATATTGTTTTTTTAAATTAAAATGTTTCATAGTGGTTCTATTTCCGAATACTCCAGTGTCAGAATCAAAAGAACAAGTATCTGACACAGAAACAGTTTTTGTTACCTGAAGTTTTTCAGAACCCTTCTCGTGAGTCTCTCTCACTTCTGCTGCAGCACTTTCCCCAAATGGTTTTCCAAGCTCCTCTTTTGTTTTTCTCTCCATCACAGTCTCCTCCGGTGTGGAGGTGGAGGAGGTACTTTCAGAGTAAGGACGCCCCTCTGTGCAGGATTCTTTCTGTCTCTCTCTCTCACAAGACTTGGTGTAGTAACCATGCAAGTGCTTCATCTCCTCTTCATGGATATGCTGCAGTTCCTTAATCTTCTCTTGAAACTCTGTTTCCAGTTTTTGCACCCGCTCCTCATGATAATCCTCAATTTTCTGAATATCTTCTAGAAGTCTTCGGTTTCCGGTCTCTACTGACATTATCTTTTGTTCTGCATGCGCTAGCTCTTCTCTCAGCGAGCTGTTTTCCTCCTGAAGCTGACATATGGTGTTATTAAAAGCCTCTTGTACATTCAGTAATGAGATATCCTTCTCTTTCTCCAAAGTTTGCAGTTTTTTCTGCAACACCTCATTTTGCTGCAATTCCTGCTCTAAATCCATGTACAGCCTCTCTGACAAATAAATCAACTTTGCATGCTCCTGCATCCACTTCAGGTCTTCTGCACAACCATTTCCACCATCCCAGTCCATACTACACTCACTGACATCCTGACACAGCTGGCGCAAGAATATTGCCCTTCTTTGCAACTGGGATGTAAGTCTTTCTAAGCAGTCTGGTTCTTTCTCTTCTTCTACCTTTTTGTCATCACAATGGTCCTTTTCAGCTGGTTTTGCAGCTTCTTCTGTGCTTCTGTCCTCTTCCTGCACTTGTTCATCATAAGGTGCTAACTCTGGGGGACTGACATCTGCCAAACCTTTTGTTTGATGCTCCACTTCTTCATCATTTACCTGAGTCACACTCTCATGTTTCTTCAGTAACTTTATGGCAGCATAAACAAGCTCAGCTTCAACAAAGACTCTGCTGAAGCCCCTTTCTAAATTCTCATGATTGTCACATTCTAGCCAGCCAGTGTGAGTCCTTCTTTCTGTTTTTAAGGCTAGTCTTTGGGAGATTAAGCCTTTGTAACTTTGTGCCATACCCCCCTGATCCTGTCTTGATACCAGGGACAGTTGTCCCTGTTGGCTCTGCAGGACAGACACCATTTTGTCTACCACAAATAATTCCCTCATTAAACACAACCCAACACTTTCTGTCTCATCCCCTGAGGATGATGTGTTAGTGAGGGTACAGTTGCTCACAGCTCCTGCTAATATCTCACTATTGAGAATTTTGCTTTCTCCTCTGCTTGAATTGTAGGAATCATGCTGCAGCTTCTCCGCATCTTTTCCTCCTTGTTGAAGGCAGGCAGCCACAGTGGCTAGTTGCTTTTCGAGGCTTGTAGCATTAATCGGACTGCCTTGCAGCCTCTCTCTGCAGGCTTGCACGATGTTCAGAGCAACCTGAAACCTGCCAGCCAACATCCTGCAGCAGTTCTCAGTCTCCTGAGCAAAGCGTTGGCTCTGCTTGGCCTTACTGTGAAGCAGTAGACTGAGGTGCTGGGCGGTGGCTCGGCTCTGAGTGAGCTGGGAGCAGAGGTGGGGGTCCTGGCAGCTGATGTGACCCTGGTGTTCTTCCAGTCTTTGTGTGAGGTCCTTTAACTTCTCCTCAGTCACATAAAGCTTGGTTTCAAGGAACTGGATCACTGACACAAACCTTTCTGGGTCATCTCCTGCAGGGACATTGAACTGGTATGACGGATCAATTGAACGAGACCGACCTCTTGCATATTCACAGTTGCTGTCCTGAACAACATTTAAACTATTTGAGTTGTTAGATAGTTGGTCAGTGTCTGTTGCCACTGATCTCCTGTCATGAGGCTCAGTTGTTTGTGGCTCTGAGGACTCATCCTTCAGCTGAGGAGAGGCACAGGTGCACACTTTTAAAATCTCGTTCAGCTTTACTTCTGTCTCCTCTAGGCTATTGCCTAAGACTTCCATCTTCAACAAAACTTCACTCAGCTCTTGCTCCTTCCTGTCGAGGAGTTTCTCGTAGCCTTCTCGTATATCCTGTGTTTCAGACTCCCTTTGCTGGACCTTCCCCATTGCAAGCTGCAGTTCCTCACACACTCTCTCATATGAGTGTTCAAGATTATAGTAATGTGTCTCTTCTGTTTTCAAGCGGCCCTGCAGCCTGCTCACCTCCCCATCTGCCTCATTTAACTGGTTCTGTAGCTCTTGACAGCGTCGGTCAAGCTGCTCTCTTTCTTCTTGAAGTTTCTGTACCGCAGACACCATACATGCCAGCTCCTCTTGAAGCTGCTTCTGAGCCTCTTCAATTTCTCTCGTCAAACTTTGAGTTTTATTCAAGCTTTCCACCTGCTGCTCAGTCCTGTCCAGTCTCTCCTGAAGCTCTCGTGAATGTTGCTCAGCCTTCGCCAGGTTGGCAGTCAAGCTCCTCCGTTCTCTGTCTTGACTTGCTTGAAGGAGCATGAGGTGCTTCTGAAGGCGAGCCTCTTTTTGAGCCTGTGCTTCCTCATTGGCACAAAGTTGGGTTGTCAACTCCTGGAGGTGTTTCTGCAAGCGTTCAGCCTCCTGCTGGAGATTGTGATAACCCTGCAACTCCTGCTGCAGCTGTGTCAGGCGCGACTCTGCCTCTCTCCTCTGCTCCTCACTGATGCTGAGCTGGGACTTCAGGGAGGCAACACAATTCTCCCAATCCACCTGCTGTTCATGAAACCGCAGGCGATCCTGCTCTAAATGAGCTTGTGCAAGTGCTGTCGCATCACCTGTGACCAGTAACTGTGCTTGCTGAGCTAAGAGATCGACTCGCCGCCGTAGTTCAGCTTCTCTGGCTTCCTCCTGGCTCATCCTCTGTGCCTCCAGCTCCATGCGGAGGTCACGGTTTATCTTCTGCAGCCGCTGTATAGCTAAAGCCTTCTCTGGTGATGAGCTGGAGTTTGAGTACAGACCTTTCTACAGGAAAAATATGAGATTTAACAAAGTGTGTTTTGCATGGTATAAGTCACAGTTTCTGCTATTAAATAAATAATAAATTATTTTATTATCTATTAAATAGAAAAACCTTTAGTTTTCAGGTATTGTTATAGTAGGACAATGTGTCTGTAACATGATTGTGAGGGGCATATGTGCATCTCCTTTAAACCAAGTAGCAACACTGAAATTAATAAATATCCTTATTTTAAGTGTCTTTTATGTGATGCATGTAGGCAAACCGTTTCACTTACATGGATTTCTCTCTCCTGTTGTAGTTCATCCTGCAGATTCCTGTTTAACTGCTGGAGTCGAGACAGTTCCTTCTGTGTTTGTTCCAGCTGTGGAGAAAAAGTGAACAAACTGTTACTCCAAGCATTAATTTACATTTTTATACTTTTAGGTGACCATGCTTTGTATTTTTCTTGATCTAGCTGTCTTTATAGTGAAATTGCCTACACACAGACATAACCTCACCTCTCTGACAAGCTGCACAGTTTGCTGCTCACCCAGCAATGTTCCCTTGTTTTTTGTGTCTTCACAGGTGGTGTTTATTGATACTTGTTGCTCCTCACTTTGTGATGTGGTTTTAACATAGCTGTCACTTCCAGTATCTTTAGCACATGATGATGCATCTGTCACATCTAGTGCACAAAGGCCATGCATAGAAATAAATACAACGGGATGTGCAAAACGAGCAAAATTTTAAGATTTAAGCATTTAATTCAAAATGCTAATCTTTGAGGATTTAAGTAAGGATTATATCCACAATTATATTAACCATGCTGATTATACTACTCTATACAAGTATAAATATATTTCTATAAAAGAAAAACAAAATACAGGCCTACAAAAAAGGAATCTAGTTAAATATAAAAGCAATTACTAAAAAGCTTTTTCCTATTTGCCCAAGTTTGTTTAATGACTCACCAGTTTGTGTGGTTGCAACAGCAAGAAGTGGACACTGATGACAGGAAGCCCCTTCATCCTCCTCCACTTGGTGTGGAGGATTGATGGGAGACACAGCAGAGGAGGCAGAGGGTGAGACAGGGAGGAGAGGCAATGCACAGCTTCCATCAGCAGATCTCTGCTCTCTTTCTGGATGCAGTTTGGTTTCTTGTTTTTTCTGACGCTGATGTGAATCCTCTGCCCACTCACCAGTGATCAAAAAACTGTTGGGATTTTCAGCCTCTGATAAGACTTCCTCTGATTTCTTATCTGGTTCCGGTGAATTCTGTTGAGGGTTGTCCTCTGAAAGTGAGCTGTGAACAATACACAATAGACTTTGTGACGAATCTGACAAACAATTATGCAGCACTTAAATAAAACAACTGTGTTTACCTGGTGAGGTCAGGTGTGAGACTAGGCCTCACATTTTTTAACACTGCTTGGACCCAGTTGCGCTTCATCCCAGAGGTCATCGCACAAAGAGTGTACACACCATGTCTCGTCTATGAAAATGGAAATATTATTCATGATAAAACCTTATAATGAAAGATAGTTGATCTGGTAGTTTATGGTAGTGTTTAAGGGAATCGGCATGTTGGATTACCACAATGTAAACCTAAATAAATTAAATAAGCTTGACTCCCGCTGCCAATAAATGGTTTTAAATTAATATTCATAATTATACTGTGTGTTCTCATTTGGAATTGATAGAATTGATCAGATACTTGTTCATTGGAAAATTAATCTTGTGAATCCATTTTTTAAAAATAGGTTGTTGTAAAGACAGTTTGGATGTGTGCTGAGCAGTGAAACAAATTAAGGATCAGTAGTAAGAATAATAAAAATTGGTGGTTTTGTATCAGGTGACTGCAGTGTAATCCAAAATCAAACCAGATTAAATGATGAAAAGATGATATCTCATACAACAACTCAGAATTTTCCATATGAAGCAATGGCAAGGGCACAATCAATTAAACAGCATTTCTTATTTAAGAATCTCATCTTTGAAAACAAATAAATCAACTTCAAAAAAGGGCAAAAGACACAACATATGCCGAAGGTTTTTGGAAAGCAGTCAGGGTACCATCGAATTAGGTGTCTCCATTGAGATGGCTCCTGTTTTAAAAACAAAAATTACTATTATTTTTAATCATGGAGCACTTAACTGAACTTAAAGAAAGAAACATTAAATTAACACAGCAAAGTCAAATAAAATTATAAATAACCCAATTTTGACTACATAAAACAATGACAACGTAATAAAATGCAGACACAGATCATTATCAGATCCTTTTGGAAATCTAACTGCTATGAAGGACTTGTGAAACGTAGAATCTCAAAATCAATTCTAAAACATACTGTGAGTCAGTGTCAGGAGGCATAAACAGGTGCGATAAGGTCTCTTCACCTTGTTCCAGTCAAAAATGAAACTATTTTTACAAGTAATTTCCAAGAGCATGTATAAAAAAAATACAATTTATCCCAAGAGAAACCTTTAATAGATACTATACATAACAAAAGAAAATGATGACATATTGTCCTAGCTGAAAAATGCCTGCAGATGACAACTTTTGGTGGAACCTTCAGTTCAGATTATGTTATCTTGTTGCTCAATCTATGGAGTTTGTAATCATTTTCCAGAGCTCCCCCACATGACATCATCTGAACTTCTAAAAATGAACAAAAAAAAAGAGTTTTTCAGCTAAAAGCATACAAACATTTTGATATAGTGAAGTCAGAAGGAAGCTTAAAAGCATTTAATGTATAGAGCAAGTTAAAAATCGGTCACCTTTGAAGAGAACCATTTTAATGCAGAACCTTTTTCTTCCAACGTGACCAAGCCAAGCCAAGCCAACTTTATTTATAAAGCCAGGATAACCATCTCCTGCAGTATCTAGGAAAATCGTTTTTGGTCAGTTTAGACAGCTGATGAACTGATGGAGGACAGGATAAAATGCAACAGCCTTCTGGAGCTACTAACACCGTTTTTATGAAGGGTTATACTTAGTCAGCAACGTTTCGGTAGCTGGTACATCTCAAAGTGACATGAATGGCAGGACTCGAGGTTTCCTAGCAGAACATTGCCCAAAGTATCACACTTACATTCTTCGAAGAAGAAGAAGAAAAAGAAAAAGAAGAAGGCTGTGCAGGCTGTGACACCAGGTAAAAAAAGACACAAAAAAGAGCCCACGAAGACAATAGAATTCCAGAGATGCCACATGAAGAATCTTTGGTAATTCCTCAATGTGAACAGAAATTTAAGACTAAAGCATAACAATCAGTAACAGAAACCAAAATCAGTCTTTTCTATGTTGTTACAGCCTCAGTGCAGAGACACTAAATTAATCCCCATTGATGGATTAGGTCTACTGGGCACAGAAGGGTTGGGCGTCCCACGGGCCAGAGCTTCTAAGGCTACACGTGTGTTTGAATGAGCTCAGTTAAGAGACAGAAAATTGTTAAAAAAAACAATGTGAAGCTATCTAAAATGACACAAAAAGATCAAAAATAGACACAAATATTCCCAACACAAATGTAAAATTACCACCAAATGACCTCAAATGACCAGAACGAAATAGGTGGAAGGTCTTTCTACTCGTTTGTGTCCTTTCTCATTTCTCATTGTCCAACCGTGTTCTTTAACACTACCACAAAGGAAAATGCACACTTAGAAACTTGTAGTAGAAAATCTAAAATGAGCACAGTAATGACTTCAATCTCACTCTGGACTCTGACTGGTCAGGCCACCACATGCTAGTTATCCTATATGTGCCTGTAAAGAAGCTGAGTGATTTTATGTTAGACCTAATGTAAAATCACAGCAACCATGTGAAATTATAGGCACCATTCATGCACGATTTAAAAGTGTTTGAGCAACTCACATGGATTTGAAATCCACAGTTCTTCTGAGTCGGGTAGTCTGTGATGTCAAAACATGTGGTCAGGTTTATCACACCATCCACATTAGATGCCTGAATGAACAATCAGGAACAAGACAGCTTAAAGGAAAAGTAATAATATATGTATCAGAAACCTGAATTTGGACATTCGCTCACAGTTAATGATGAGTAGTAATGTCATTGTCAGTAGTAGTGGGTTTGAGATGTTATGCTGTGATGTTTTGAGATGATGTGTTTGTACCTGTTTCAGTGTACTCAGTGAATGTCAAGTAAATTTCTGTGTATTTATCCTTTAGAGTAAAATATGCGAGCGCACCTCCTCAGCTACTGGATCTTTGTAGAACCCCAGGATTTGGTCGGTCAGGACAAACCAGTGTTTCTGCCACTACAGAAGACATATTCACAGTCAGTGCAGAACAAGACAATGCACTCCTCAGTTTTTAAGTGACAGTGAATTGTCCAGTTCACCTGTCCAGATGCATCCTGCTGCATCAGCCATCCTTTATAAAAGCTGAGTACGTCCGGCTGAAGAAGAAGTAATTTGTTTATTTGTTAAAGAAATGGCTCCCACTTCCCATATAAAAAAAGGTCTAATCCACAAAATCTGTTCCAATACTAATAAACTTCATGATTCCCTATCTGAATTTGATTTGTTTGTTTATATACACGTTGACAATGAAAATACTACAGTATGCAGATATAGTGATAGAGCAAAGCTTCTTATTTGCAATAGCAAGTAAGAAAAGCCCACACTTTGAGACAGTGTGTCATGATCAGACTCACAATAACAGAGGCCTCAACGTTTCTGCACTTGAGAGATTGGAGCCGGCGGTAGAAAGGCAGGGACGACCGAGAAACATCAGGAAGAGTTCGTTCCTAGCACAGAAAAGAGATTTTTTGGGGGGGGGGGGGCTTTTTGTGCAAATTGTCTTTTCTGAAAGAAATTACCTGAGAAGAAAGGATAGCAATTTATTTCTTAAAGTTGTGATTTTTAAATAAAGTAATGCAAAAAATAAATGTATGAATTTGGTTTAAGAGCACTTTTAAGAGATACTTTTAAGAGTCCAGCTGGTAATAATGCTGATAATTCTGGCAAAACAGAGGGCTGTCTGATTTGAATCAAAGGATATAATAGTGCCATAAATAAACATCTGACACCCTGCAAGGAGTTAAACATCCCGCTGACCATGTAAAACCTCCTGATAGACTGAACCCGTTCCCTGGAAACAAGTAGGATGATGCTAATGCATCCAATTATTTATGGACATTTAACAATAATCTAAAAACATCAGACCAAAGACGCATCAGAAGTTAGAGATGGGGTTAGTATTGGCATTTTTATTCTAAATGAAGAGGGGATTTCTCAGCAGCAAAGTATAGTTGGACTAAAGAGTTGTAGGGGGTAGTGCACAGAACTACTAACATGTTTTGGTTATTTTCTTAAAACTGGATCCGTTTTAACCAAAGAACAAGCAGGCAGACCACAAGTGACCACACCATCCGACGATCAGTGCATCAAGCTTTGTTCACCGGATGCAACTTCATCTCATCATAAGACTCAGATCAGCAAAAGCACTGTCAAAAGAAGGTTGCAGTGATCTCAGAGGAGGAACAGCAGTGTCTTCTTCGTGGGGGTCCTCTTAAAAACAGGACAGCATGGTGCACACAGACCGTAGACTGTACTGAGTCTGTGGAGCTTTCTGCATTTCAATTAAAGCACTGCAGTACATATAAGCATTAAAACACAAATACCTGTTTTTTTACTGCGCAGTGAGGATTACATGCAGTGGTGGAAATCAAGGAGAACGAAGACTCAGAGGAGCTTCCTGTTTTCATTTTCCCAGCATTGCTGTCACCGCCACACTGGTCTTTGTCATCCCTTAATGCCAAAAACATAAATGGACAAAACCCGTTAATACTGACTGCAGGTTGCTGCTATCTATCATTTGTTTCAAATAACAGCAAGACATAAAGCAACTGTGAAATGAAAACTTTCTTAAAAATGACAACGCACCTTATTTGTTCCTCCAAGGATGCCAGAACTTTCTCTTCTGTGGATTGTCCTTTTAGTTGAGAACTTGCATGATCTGTTTCAGTGACATCAGTGAAGACACAGGATGGTATATAAATAGTAATTAATAAATCTAATTAATTAATTTAACAACTCTTCTGTTGGCAAAACCAATGACAGCATACAAAAAAGAACATTTTTAGATTCATCAAAAGCATATACTGTAGGACGTGACATAAAATCACCATCTCCAGTGGATCTTTGGTCGAGTCTGCTGAGAGAGCGACTGCTTCTCATAAAAGGAACGGCAGCAAGAGAGGGTGTATGCAGGGAAGAGAAGCTCCGGCTGCTGCAGAGGCGGAGAGCAGATCTGGCTGGACGAGATGCTTGTCTGGTGCCCTGTTGACCGAAGCTGTGTTGGTAGGTGAGGCTGTCCCTTTTCAAACTGCCACCAACTTTACTGCCACCACATGTCAAGTCGCCACCTCTACCGCTGAGGCTGTTAACCCTGGGTTTAGTCGTGCTGCCAGTTTGTTTAGCTCCACTAGATGCAGGCACTGCTGAAGCTGCTTGATCCTTTGGGATGGAAACAAACAGAGGGATATGCATATTGAACAGTTTGTCGATTAATTTATCCAAGTACCTAAAGACAGAAAGCTCTGTAAGTTTTTTTATTTGATAAGATTTAAATATCAAACGTCACACCTCCTGCTCACTCTTGCCCAACATGGATTCTTTCAGGCATAAAATCCAATCACCAGAGACGAGCACCATTAATCCCCAAGAGCTCTTAATTTGCTTAAGTACCATCTGACAGACACTGTCACACACAAACTCACACATTAAACTTAATCACACTTGAGCTCTGGAGAGCCATCGGACACAGGCAGTCTATTCCAGTCTCAGTGGAAGCAACCTCCCTAACTGCAGAGGCTATCAATCTGTGGCCGGACCACATGACTCAGAAATCAATTATAAGAGGTTCAAAGAGTCCTGACGAAGCGACTTGTGCAGATTTTAACTGCACTGACTTCTTCAGCCATTAAAGTCTACATAAATCGAACTATGTGCATGCCCGCCAAGCAAGAATATGCACCCAGATTGTGTCCAACATAACCTGCTAACAAATGAATTAAAAAATAATGAAGAAACATTTTCAAAAGCACAATTAATCTCAGCCTAATCGCTGTGGGCAGAGGGAAGTTGTTAAAACGGTCAGGCACAGATCAGCAAGGACGTTTCCCAAAACACTTCAAAACAAATCAAACTGAGAAATTTGTCTTTCACTGCTGTGCAAACCCAGGAGAACACAAAACGAAACAACAGCCACCAAAATATGCTATAAACCTGCTCTGTTTTGTTTGTGGTAAGCTTGTTGAAGAGTACGGGTCAGTGGCCCCAAATTATAAAGGAACTGTTAAGCCAAACAAATAGTGTTCTAAGAATCATAAACTGGGAGAGTTACTGTGTTATTTAGCCATCACAGGCTTGATTTTCACAGCAGGTTTTCTATCACAGCGGAGCAGCAGCCCTGTTACTGCGGGAAAATGCTGTTTTCAAATGTTTTTATAGTGTATATATCCATAAATTAACAATTAGGTGAATGTAAAACTATACAAACAGAAATGAATGGTGGTAGTGAAAGTGTAGCTAAATTACCTGAGCAGAGTTTATTGATTTGAAGATGAGCTTGGGGTCTTACCTTCCCATCTTTCTTCTGTGCAGGTTTGCTGGGCTTACAGTTTACCAGGGTGTCATGCCACCTGCTACAGGTAAGATTAAGACAGGTCATCATACATGTCTACTATGTATATTTGTTAGACAGCATGTGAACAGCAAATGGATGTTAGTACAAGTTAGTGTTGCTAATGGTACTTTCAGAAAGCAACAATGATACCTTATGGTGCTGGGTGTTACAAAGAAGCAAAGATTCAGCCCAATTCAAATCAAGTGCTAAAGTCAAGTTCATGGTGCCAGTACAGTACAGTACAGTACATGTACCAGGTAAATGTTAAATAAACAAACGTCATATAGCTTCTGCTTGTATCTGTATATAAGTAAACACACCACTTAGTTTATGAGGCAGCTTACAGCTTACTTACTTTTGTTTCTTGGACATCTTTCCCAGCGAGCAATGAAAATACACTGGACGAGTCTACGCTACAAGTGAGAACTTGACTGATATTATTGATCCATCTGTAAGAAGAAGTACACTACCGCTCATCCAGGCAAAAGCCAGAGGACAAATCGCAAACGGCTCTATAGCACAGTATTTCAGAGAAGCACACACAGTCAGGAACACACACACATACAGACTTAATCCCATGCAGAGTTGACAAACTCTATTAGAGGTTTGTAGGGTTAGGTCAACAGCTTTACAGGATTACTACACAATGGTTTAAGTAAACCTGACGTACCTGTCCTAATGTCTAGAAGTACTCCAAATGTGTGTCAACATTATATGAATGTATAATTTTTATTTCTTTGTCAGCACATTCCACAGTGATTGCAGTAAAGGCTCACTCACATATTGATTCGGCTGCTGATTTTGCCGCTCGGCAAATGGGGACACGGTGGATCTGTGAGCCGGGGCCCGATGTGACCTATTAAAAAAGATCACTTAACAATCAGCAAATATGTACGAATATAGCTAGATTGACACAATATTTCACCATGAAATCACAATCAGTTGTTCAAACAGTGTGTAGCAAAATAATAAAATAATATGATTGTGACATAAAAAGAACTGGAAAATGCATGTAAGCTAAATGCATGCGTAAAGGGGTTTATTGGACTGTGCATTTTACTGTGTATGCAATCAACATAAGCACCAAAAGAAAAAAGCAAGTAAAATTAGTGAAATTATTTATTTTTTTATACAGTAGAATACTTATTATAAATACCTATAAACTATAGAACACTGTGTATGTCATGTCAGTTTAACACTTTGTAAAAGGAAGTAATCAATAAATATGCCATTTTATCAAAACAGTAGGAAACCTTTCTGAATATGCAACCCAACTCATTGAGCAGGTGCCGGTCGTATCTCGTTGCGATTACAGCATTGCCCTGTTGATGGGGCTTCTGACATGCACAATCGGACGCCTCCCTATGATCCACAACGCGTAGAACGTTTCAGTTTTAATTTGCCAAAATGGGCACAAGTCACAGCACTCTTTAGATCTCTGTACTGGCTTCTTGTAGCTGCACATATCAGGTTCGTTTACTCTAACATACAAAGTGGTCAACTCAACAGCTCTTGTCTAATTCAATTCCATCATTTAGATCTACAGTCCCTCCCATCCACTGCGCCTTTCCAACGAACAGCATCTGGTGGTCTCATCCCCACACAAAAGATCCCAAGCAAAACTCTGGAGCTCAGTTGCGTCAATCCAAATTTTCCAAAAACTGCTGAAAACAGAACTCTTCTGCAACTTCCTATGCACTTAAATAAAACTGTTCTTTCTGTTCTTTTTTGCACTTGCATCACCTGAAACTGAAACACTTTTTCTTATTAAACTTTTCTTTAAGGCGTTCTCCTTGACTTAGATGTTTGCTTGACTTGTCCTCTTTCATAACTCGATTTTGGATAAGCGACTTATAAGTGCCAAATGACTAAATCTAGCCGCTATAGATAACCTCAACTGCCAATGACAAAATTACACATCAATGTTCACCAAAAATGCCAGTTTGTTTTGCTAAATCTTAATCAACAAAACTACCTTTAGGATGACCCTGGCTCAACCCCTTTAATTATTCTGTGCATCGTTGCCTGGCTCATTGCTTAAGCCTTTGGCAGCATCTCGCCACAATAGCATGTGCTTTATATTCATATTTAGAATGTAAAAAAAAAAAAGAAAGTGACATTTTGCAGTTTTATAATGGAATTACCGTGATTACGTATTCTCCGTTTCCCGGCGCTGATTGGCCGAACGTCACGTGACCTCACAGCTGATTCCGTTGGCTGAAGTCTTTTGCGTTTATCATTTCTTGTAGCCATTTCTGGTTAGCAACGCTGGAAAGAACCATAGCGCAGCAGTCCTCGTCAACTTTGGCAAACTACAATGGCACAGGCAGCACAGGCAAATGCCTTGGACGCGACCAACTCTCAAATCCAAGTGGAGCACGATAAAAAGCGTCGACAGTTTGTCATAAGGCTGAATGGTAAGCTCACCATGTAAACATTAGCACGCTAGGTGGCTAGGTTGGCGTAGCGCTAGCTTTCTTTGCTGCTAACATCGTCGCCGTGCAGTTACTCGTAGCTGTAGCTGCCATTTCAGACACAGGGGCGTCATTTATTTCCCCTAGTAGAAATGTCACGTCTTTATTTAAATGTTATTTGGGGTTAGTAATTGAGCATAAGGTGGTGCTAAGTTACGTCCAGTGCAAGCGTAATTTCACCAGTTTGTTGTTGTTGTTGTTGCTGCTGCTGTTGTTGTTGTGGGGTTTTTTTTTTGGTCTTCACTCTTCCTCAAAGCAAATAAGCAACCTTCATTATTACCCAGCTGCAAAAGGACGTTTGTTTATTCGTGAACATCAAAAATTCCCTTTCCCAGCCTTTACAAGTTGTGCATAAAACACATAACTTTTCATATACCTAGATTAAATATGCCTTCTATTATTCATTTAATGTCTATATTAAAGTATTTATACACTTTTTTTCAGGTTTAAAATTGACTTATGTTGATTTTTTGTTATCATGTGCATATGTCCCAAATGGTGGAAGCCATTGTCCCCTGAATGAAGATTGTTATCAGTCTCTCTCCACCCGGCTACATCATCCCTATTCCACAAACATGTGTCTTTACCTGGTTAGGGCATGTGTTGTTTTTATTTGTGTGTGTTGCTGTGGCACCCAATCACATGGGAACAACTGTGCCTTTTGTTTTGTTTCACATTATCCATTTTGATCCCTTATTGAGCAGCCATATTGCAGTATTCTATGGAACAATAGATCTCAAGCTCCTGCAACTTGATCGGTAACTTACCTAGTACAAATAGCTATAACTATCCAGAATGTATCCTCTTATTATGTAATCTAACATCCATGAAGATGGTATGCTGCAAGTCCCTTCTAGAGTAGTGGTAGGGTGGTTGTTTCAGCAAAATTCATATTATTCTGCCATAGTAACACGACTTTGAAACACTAGTTGTTGCCTGTTAGTAGTAGCAAATAGTAGTATGGCCCTGTCAAGGTGAGGCTGGCATTGTGGTCAGTTGTATGAAATTGAGTAGGGTGGAGATAAACCTAACAACCAAGAGCCAAGTCAGACTTCTTTATGCCCTCAGGATCTCATGATCGTGCAGTTCTTCTCTATGAATATGTTGGGAAGAAGACTGTGGACTTGCAACACACAGAAGTTCCAGAAGCTTACAGAGGGAGTGGAATTGCCAAGCACCTCGCCAAGGTAAAAGCCATAAAGACTGTTATTTTTAATTAATCTCAAGAGGGAAGAGAAGGTTTCTTTATGTTCCATCTTCAATTTATATTGAAATAGAATAATTGAAAATGCATATATATTAAACTTGTTCACATGCACAGTTGTTTGGGTTATAAATGAAAAACTAGAATGTGTTAATAATAGTGATATGGTTTGTGGCAACCTGCTAAATGACTAAATTTAAATGCAACCTTTAGTCATTTAGCAGATGCTTTTATCCAGTGGGTTTTCACTTAAAGCAGTTTTGTCACATAAAGATAAAGCTATTAACCAGAACCTGCATGCTTGTTGGCTCACTGATGCTGATGATATTTATTCCATTCACGGCGAAATTTCAGAACAGGTAACAAAAGATAATTTGATACTCGATAGTATCTAAGCAATTCGGTTGCTGCCATGAGAGCATTGAAGTTAGGTACCTTTTCCTAGCATAACTCATACAGTTGAGTTTTGAATATTCAGTAGACTATGTTGTAAATGTAAATACTGTAAAATTCATCAAAGTGATTTAAATGTGATTTTTTTTTTTTTTTTTTTTTTTTTTTTTTTTTGCTTGTGTGATGACAGGCAGCCATGGACTTTGTTGTAGAAGAGGATCTAAAAGCCCACTTGACCTGTTGGTACATCCAGAAGTACGTCAAAGAGAATCCTCAGCCACAGTACTTTGAACACATTTATCAATGACGCCGCATGGCTCCGACAGCGGAGGCGAAAGAAGACGAAAACTGTATGGCAGCAGGTTTTACAAGCTGATATACAATTAAGGACCTTCCAGGTGATATTGAACAGGACAATAAAATAAATCCAGAGACAAGCGGGCTCGTGGTTAAGACATCACTGAGGTGAAAAGTGAGTTAACAGGTCAGTTATGTATGTAACACAGGGATACACTCTCGCAGAAACAGAAGTGAATGAGCTGGTCACGACTTGTAAACATAAGCAAATGAATTAACCAAAGTTCAAGCCTGTTACCTCAGATAAAAACCTCCAGGATGCATACTCATCACGGACTTGAAGCAAGGGTCAGACATGTAATGTAAAACAGATGTGAGTTAAACATACATTGCAAATTGACTTGTCCTCAGTGCTACAAGATGACAAACCTAGGTGTCTTTCACTGTGATGTTTGGACAGAAGTAATGATGGCTTCAACTGACAACTTTTTATATTGCTTTTTCTTTTTATATTTAAACTGTGCATTTTAGGGTGAAAATACTAATGGATTAGTTTGTGAAAGCTAACACATTTTTGAGACACCAAGCTGCTCAAACATTTTTTTTTATTAACTGCAAAAAAGTATAAGAATAAATTTAGTTTAGTGGGAGATTTGTTTGATGTACAAATATCTTTTATTTTAAAAACTTTTATTTCCACAAATGTGTAACTTGGCTACACTAATATTATTCGCAGTGTAATATTTTTACTGTTACTATCGGAGAAATATTAGGTCACAGGTGAAGGCATTTATAAACCAAAAAATACACCCTGGAAAAGCAATCCTGACCAAGCCTCAAGACTAAATTAATATTGTTTTGTGGTCACTGTGTGGTTCACTGCTGAAATGGGAAAATAACTTTGCTCAAACCAGCATTTCAGAAACAGCACTGCTGTATTCAGGGCATTTAAATTCTATGTTTTCAAACTGTCCTTCGCTCTGCTTCAGGGGATGACACCAGGTGTCTGAAGCACCTGGTGTAGCACCTTGTTTTGTTTTTTATCCACGAGGCTTCTTTACTCGGTTGATGTCGAAATGATTTCTCATCACAAAAATGTTATTTTACTGACAAAACGATTCATTGTGGTTTTGCTTTATCGGCTCCTCTGGAGCATTTGCTGTTGACAATCTTAGGTGCAGAAGAAGAAAATACTTCAGGTTACTCAGCACACACTGGCAGGACAAACCTCATGCAAGTCAGACTCGTATCTGGTTTATGGCTCATTGAGGGGTGAGTTCAGAAATCTGCTTTCCCTTTTGTAAAAATGTGTAGGTGACACACCTATTGGGAGGCCAAGGCATTATTTAGTTTTTATGTTTGTATTTGTGTGGAAATGTACCAACCTGTGTCATATTGTTTTGTGCTTGAAAAAAATGTTTTTTCATTCTTGTAAATAAAATATTCACATTAATGATGTTTACGTTTGCAATTGTACATTAACAGCACAAAAGATGCACATAGTAGAAATAGCATGACAAAGTAGAAAGATCAAATCCGTCATATTCACAAGACCAGGAAGATATCTGCCTGATGATATTTTCGTATGGATGGAAGAGGTTTTATTGAAAAGTCGTGGAAAGCTGGGCCTGCAGCTCTCCCTAAAATACACAGGGCATTCTGTGGAAAGCAAACAAGCTGGATGCTTTGTTAGTTTGATTTAATGAATGTCTTATGGATGCGAAGGAGAGTTTATATCATTCATAAGACATTCATTAGGACATTTCTCTTCTCATTAGGACCTTACTGCGTTAAGAGACAAACAGACTGATGCAGCTGATGCTGCCCCAACAGCCCATTTGATTGGTTTTCACATGCATCCAAAATAATTTAACTCTTTATTGACTGGAGCCTTTATTAATATTTGTGTGCTTTTGTTAAAGGCTTTTTAAGCACAATCAAATCATCAGGAGGGGCTAATTTCCGGGGTCCCCCCAGTCATCCTTGAAAACTATGAAAACCTTAGTGAACACATGGCATATTTTTGTGATGCCATCTGTTGAAAACTACTGTCAACATCCACTGTTTAATGTTTATTTGACATTTACTCAACATGGTTGGATTGTGAGACATTGTTGTCATGGGCATTTTTTACTCTTTCTGGCCTTTTTGTGTCCGTTTTGGACTTTCATGTTTCTCCTTTTGTTTTTGTTTTTTGTTTGTTTTTTTTAATCATTCTGTGTGACTTTGTATAAAGTGTTATTTTAAAATAACACTTTATACAAAGTCTCTCTCTTTTGTCAGCTCTTTTGGCTTATCCTGTGAGTTAAGGGTCACCACAGCGGCTCATTTGTCCGCATGTTGATTTGTTAAAAGTAGTCTAGGAGATGTGAGGTCTTAAAGTTAAAGAACCTGTTCTACCATTAATGTTGCATAATCTGTGATGACTGTATTTTGATCTTGGTTTTTTATCTTTTTGCTGACTGTACTGATGGTGCAGTGTCATATTGCCACAGTAACGTACAGTAAGAATGGGCTGAAATTAGATAAATATACACAGGAGTAATGCAGTAACATAGATTAATGTGCTGCCATGACTCTTCAGGGTACTAGGGGATAGAATTTAGATTACAAATAATCAATAATTGAGCTGCACTGCTAGAACCACAGTGATTACAGGCCTGAAGCAGAGCCAGCTGTAGCGAAAGGAGTATGTAACACATACAGAAGAACAAAATAATAAAATCCATACGCTTGGAGGAAGAAAGATTTAATTAAAAATTTACAATGTCTCATTGGTGGTAGATATTCCTGGATGAGGACACCATTAAATATTCAAGTGACCCCCCCCCCCCCTCCCCCTCCCAGTCACTGTGTGGAAAGCAGTGATTTATGAAGTTAGGTGGTTCTTTAATGTGGTCACATGTCCTTGGACGTTTCCTGTTAACTAACGTCTCTTGTAGTGGTTGTGGTTTAGCCCCATGACTCTGAAGGTGCAGTTGGCGATCTTCTCATAGAGAAGGAACATGAGGGCAGCGGTCAGCACTGTCTGCAGCAGCTTGGCCTCCAGGCCTTTAAACAGACCCAGCATGCCATACTTCCTGCAGCAGAGAACAAGGGACAGTACAGAGGAAAAAATGTTAATTGTTAAAATATTAGAAAGTATTTTGTATTATTTGGTTGTAGTCTTTTTGTCCACTTTTAAATTCTACAGAAATGCATACGTGATTGTTGCTACACTAATAAATGTGTTAAACAGGTAATGCTCAAACTAAAGGCATTGGTAACACAGAAATAAAGTTATTATAGCCTGACAACTCCATAAAAAACAAATTGTACGGTGCATTATTAATATGTTTTCTAGTTTTAAAAGTAATGCCAATTCATAATGTCTAAACATGCAAGTTATTGTATACTTTATGTGATATTTGAAAATATTCAAGGGACTATTTGAAACCAGTTTGAAATCTAGGAAGTCAAACTGGAACAAAGCCACCCACGTGTATATTACACATGTATAGTTGATTGATGATTGTTTTTCATATGTATTTTGTCAGTCAGAACTAAGAGCATGAGTAATTGAACTGTGGATATGTGAAAACCAGATTTGTGCTGCTTGTCTGAACATGTCTAGGGTGAGTTTGCCAGGCTCCCGTTTATCACAAATTACTTTTAGTTCAACAGCTAAGAGTATTCTAAGATTAACCATTGAATCATCCAATATACATTAGCTGAATACTTCTGTGTGTGTGTATTGTTAATTACATACCTTACTCTGTTGACCAGCAGACACTTGATAGTCCTGAAACTGGACAGTAGCTTTGATGCATCGGTTGTCTCTTTAATCTGGCCAAACTGTGGTAGTTTAAGTTTGAAAACAAAAAATTTAACTGTTTTATTTTGATGGCACACATTTTTATAGAAAAACAATAGATTAAATCAGATATTCTAAGGCAGATTTATGTTTATCTTAATTATATGTTTATAAAAGTGAGACTTGACCTACCCTGAGAATGGACTGTATAGTCTGGAGGGGGTATGTAACAGTGGTGGCAACAGCTTTGGCTACAGCACCAATGATGAAGACCTCAACAGATAATAGCTGTGGGGAAAAGGACAAACTAGTTACATTTCAGTCTGATGCAAAACTAGGGGAACAGTAAAAGCTTCCACTTTGAGACCTTGTAAATCGATCCCCTCGTTTTCCGTGGCCATTAAATTGTCCTTACAAAATACATAAAATCCATAAAACTGTGAAAATGTCATAATGCATAGTTTTAAATAGTTTGGCTTTCTGCACACATACTTGGCCAAACTGGCTCCCAACTGCCTAAGCCACACACAAAAATCACGTGAAGAGAATTATCAACTCTCTGCATATCGAGTCTCTAGTCATCCAGATGATGAGATGAACTGAAGTAACAACTCCTCCTTTTCACTAAGTATTTAAAAGCAAACCATCTGTTTGTGTTTGCTCATCAGTCAATGCTGTAGAAAGTAGTTATTCAGTCAATCAAGATACAGTATGTTTATTTGTATAGATGCAGTAAGGTTGACATCTTTCTTTCATACTCACTTCCCTGGGATCTCCTCCCCTCAGATGCCTCTTCAGTGCTTCATAGATCATGAACTGGATGGCGGGATTCAATACCAGCAGCAAGGAGGGGAAGGTCCCATTCCAGAGAGCTCCCACACCCTCATCACGGATAATCTGCACAAATGCATCTGCAAGAACAAAACACAATGTTAGTAATTATTACAAAAAAAGAAGCCAATGACATATACAATGTCATTACCCAGAACAAATGATAAAATATGAGCATAATCAGATGATGACCACTTACCCAGAATGCCAGAGTAGTTGGTGGGCCGGATGTCTGCATTACGAAATTTTGAACCCTGAAGCTTCAGCCTTGTGTTGACCACCCACAAAGGTGTGGTAACTAGTACATTTACAACACCTGGAGACACAAGAAATCATAAGAAAATCAACACTTATGACCAGCAGCATCATATAATTAGGCCTCTGTTCAACTTGTAGCAGCAATTTCTTTTTTCTAAATGTAAACTTAATGCATTCCCTTAAAAAGTAAATTAATTCATCTCTCAAATGGGAATAGAAGAAGAACAACAACCTTTATTGTCAGTGAGCACATATACGTATTCCACATACATATTCCAAATCCATCCCTCTGTCCCTGAGTGTCTCGCTCAGGGATACGCCTGGTGGCTAGGCTGGGATTCCACCCACTGAGCTACCAGGCTACCGAATAAAAGCATGAATTCAGAGTGAAGTGCTTTTTTCCAAACACATCAAATAAGTCATTACTTGGAGCAATTGGTGGTCTGCAGTTACAGAATTTATATATTTATATTTATTTTTTAAACTGGTTTTGCTTTGCATTCAACCTGCCAGGATATATCTAGTCCAAAAGTTCCCTAGTAGCAAGAAAAATTGAGCTAACTTTTGTGCTTAAGCGCGTTTCAAGCAGATGAAGAGACAGGACTTTACTGCTGCACCTAAAACGGAAAATATAGCGACTCATGAAACACTGCCCTAGGTATTTTCTCATGCTGAATCATAAATTATAATAGTGAGAATAGGCGAGCGTATTACTTGAGAGAGTTCAAAGTACTGTCTCATTTGAGGTGCTGCGCATCAAGATAATTATAGCAATGAAAACAAAAATAGCGGGTTTTTTGCAGAGCTCAGTCTTGGAGAAAAGGGGTTGGACGGAAATTCAAAATCAGATGGAACCGAGTCATTAAAACAAGGCTCTTCTCACCTGCAACAATGCCTACGATCAAGTCAGTGCCGGGCGCCGACTGTTTTCCCTTCAGCCAGCAAACCTTTAGACTGTGGAAGCAGTAGAAGTAGACAAAGTTGGAGCAGCACAAACTGCAGATGACTGGGAACCAACCCCTGTAAGGAGCTAGACTGTAGGAGAGGGCAGCAAACACAGAAACACGTCTTAGAACACTACTGAAACGCAGTTGTTGGGACAGTTATTTGTGGTTTTAGACAGAGACTAAACCAGACCATGTAGGATTTAGTGCCATTTGTAATATGCAAAGTGAATGAAGTGAAACATGACACACTAAAGTTACATTTTATTGGCAAGCAATCAGAGCTTACAATAATTCTTCCACTTACAGTCCTTCTTCTTTCACAATTTCTAACAAAATGGCTGGAGTTGACTTGGCCTTTCTCTTTTCATCGACTGAATACGAAGAAAAGACAAGAAAAGACATATTTATGCATTGCACTGATTAATAAAAGGCAAATTTCACTTCCCTCACCTTGAAGCCGTAGTCTGGCTGTATCAAGAGGGAAGAATACAGTCATAGCAGTCACACTTCCCTAAAACATGCAACACAAACAGTAATCAGTGGGGAAAGAAAGCCTGTACACACCATGACATGTGATAATGACCTCACACCAACTTCATTGACAACACTTGCTGATGAGAAGTGACACATACATGTCAGTAAAACGTAATGAGATCAGTCTGTGTTATAGTCTATTATAAATAACTACTCAACTGAGCAAATGTGGTTGGTTATATGTGACAATACGTAGTGTCGAACTGAAAGGTCCCTTCAGAGCCAAGAGCTGCAGATACATGCACAGTCGAAAGTCGCAGTAGTGGATGGTTGAATAAAACTACGGATAAACTTACCACTGCTCCCGATATGGCGTGAACCAAACTCTCATAGGAAAAAACTTCGAAGCTCATCTTGACTGCGGTTATTTATTTTGATCAATTCAACATGTGACAGTTCACCAATGCCCTGAACTCCCGTTTCCTCCAAAAGCAAAGCTGGCCTCACTCCCTTATTTCACTTGTACCTGTTTTGGTTTGGATACGTCGCTTCCTCCTAGCTGACGTGTTGCAGACGCTTCCTAACGGAACACCGGGGCATGCTGGGTACTGAAGTCCTCTTCACGGCACACATTACCTTATAAGTTTTACTCTGAAATATATTAATTAAACTAATTCACGATGTCGGCGTAAAACGTTATAAGGTATTAAAAATTATACAATAAAAATAATGTGTTGCTCATTGTTCAAACATTTCGTAATATTGCAGAAGCAAAGTGAGTGCGTACATCAGTCACATCAGAAAAGGGCTACTCTTATTAAAAATTCATAGGATTCAGTAGCCACCAAAAAATGCATAGTATGAAAATATAATATGATCTAAAATATACTAAACATAGTTTTTTGTTTTCAGTTTTAGATATGCTGGTCAGCGATTACAAGCTCCTAAAGATTCCAGATGCATTTTTGGCAGGCTTTAATAAACACAATACCAGTATACAAGCTTGCATTGCATTTAATATTCTATACAGTAGCAGTTTGTATTTTTATGGTCACTGGCCACTTATTCAAATTTGTGTAAAAATGTTATGCAGCTAAACTCTTTGTAGGCAACGCAAGTTCAGAGCAGTACAATCAGGAAGGTATGTAGTAAATGCACAACAGAAAGCAGCAGCTGGTCATGGTAGTAAATTGAATTTAAAAAATGTACATTTTGCATATACATCACGCTCCTCCAAAGACTGCGACTTCAACAGTAATGATATTATGGCTGAGCCCTTGTTTAAACCTTACAGACATTTGTTTACGTCTTTCAACGCTGTAAACTAATAAAACATGACAAGGACCAATGAAGATGTTTGAATCTGGTTTTAGACACTATGCCCGGATGAAGAAGAAATGACGAAACATACAGCATAGCCATCATTATGCTTTCAGAGCACTTTAAACATGTCAGAGCCATGCAGCATATTTGACAAAACATTTGGTCTCAACAGCAGGTTTGGAGACATAAAACTGATAAAACGCAGCTGTTCATATCAAAAAATAAACACATCAATTTTGGTCATTTCCTTAAAATGGTCCTTATGACTACATAGGCAGACAGTAATGCAGTTTTTAAATATATCTCTGACCTTTTATGGCACAGATTTGTGATAATACGTTATTTATATAAAAGAAAAAGACAACGCAATTTACATAAACTCTTCACTTATTACCGTTAATTTCAGCAAGGCACCTTTTGTCAGTTACTGCAGTATGCTGCTTACTAAGACACAGAAAACATGTAGTGAGCAGCTCACAGTGGTACGAGTTATTTAAGGGAGCAACGTTTTTCTGGCACAAGGTTACTGAACAATAAGTTAATAAAGATCCCAGTTCACTTCATTGTATGCCATTTAAATGCAACATAGGTGGTCACTGAGATAGAGCACACATGCTCAATGTAGCTCTCATAAGTACACAGCTAAAATAAATAAAATATCATAAAATACTCCATCAGTCTCCAGCCCACTCACTCAGCCATTCCTGACACTGCCTCCTCTGTTCCTCACTCTCCTTCACACTCCGTTGTTGTTTTCTGTGTCTCCTCCTCTCTTCCTCTTTTCTCACTCTCTCACTCTCCTCTTCTTTAACCCTCCTGTCTTCTTCTACCCTGCGCTGCAACAGGGCCTCCACGGTAGCCGTCAGTGTCCGTACCGAGTGCTGCGGAAGCCACTTGGAATCCACCGTAGGGATAAAAGGGTCTCCAGCACTGACGAGCAGCGGCTCAGGGTCCAGGGGAATGTGAAGGAGGTGAGCGTGCAGCATCATGCGATAAGGCGCGTTGTCCGTTCCCGAGCTGTAGGTAAAGTCCCCGACGATGGGATGGCCAATTGCACTACAGTGAACCCTTAACTGATGGGTTCGACCTGAGGGAAGAGGTAATATTGAGGAGCCAGAGCAAGACCTTTAACACCTTGACAGTAAAATCCACAATTTCCATTACATGTATGAAAAAACAATAGACTACTGTTACCTGTGAGTGGCTGCAGTAGCACCTTGGTGACAGAATCTCCATCATACATCCCATATTCCAACACTGTTAGCTCAGTTTGGCAGGGCTTCGGGTTCTCACAACCTGACAAGAGAAGCAGTTGTGGGGGGAAATCATGAGAAAAAATAAATAAATACAACTACATACTTACGCAAGATTACATTACATTAGATATATTTTAATCATAATGCCAAACTAATATCAATAAATATTCCATAACTATTTAACTCCATGTGTACGTTTCTATTTTATGGGTACTTTGTGAACTTTGTCAAAGGCCGGTTTACATCGCCTTGTAATGTCAGTGGAAATAGTGGAATAACACACAAGCACTCAAACAAATCTTACTGGACAAAATATAGAGTTTCCAGTCAGAACTTTAAAACTTCTTAAAACAACAAACACTAACAGTAAAAGCTAAGCCAGGTGTCAGTACCTTCTGTTCCCTCAATACACATCATATGTGTTTTTCCTTCTGTAGAGTTCTTGCCAATGGAGAAGTCCAGAGTTAGTGTCTCTTCTTTCACCCAGCCACGAATCTAGTAGGCAAACATCTTCTTTACTAATTTTATCTTTGTACATCTTCAATATCCCATAATTATCACAAGTCAGAAGAATATCCATTATGCATCTCCGCAAACAGATTCATTATTAGTGTGCAGTGTATGTCACTTTGTTTGTCTTTAATACCAGAGCGAGGTAGGCTTTGGTGACGGTGCGGTCCTTGAAGCAGCGGTATGCCCGGGCGGCAGCAGCCTTATTGAGGGCGACACAAAGAGCTCCACTAGTTGAGAAATCCAACTGATGACAGAACCTGGTGGGAGGAGAAGGATAAAAAAACTCAAATGCTTTATTAGGGTGACATACACTACTCACAAAAAGTTAGGGATATTTGACTTTTGGGTAAATTTATGGAAAATGGTCATGTTACAGTGATATTATATCATGAAAGTAGAAGCATGGAATGGTAATTTCTTTATCTCAAACAATTTACTGAAACACAAGCTAACAACAGTGGTGGGTATACCACAACAAAAAAGGTCAACGTATCAACTTGTCAATCGTTGGGAGTCGTTTTGGTCTCATGATGTCAAAATGTAAACAGTGTGACTAGAGAGGAATGTTTATATACAAATTGTCATTGAATCAGAACATTTGGTGCTCGATTCATGTTGTGATTGTTGCAGTTGTTAGAGAACAGCATGCCAAGGTCAAATAAGTTTACCTGTAAAGGTTACAGTGCATTTTAGGTGCATTCTGAAATTTCACCCAAAAGTTGAATATCTCTAACTCTTTGTGAGTAGTCTATATGACCGGATGGTGTTAGTATTGATGTGTGATTCTGACCTGAATCCATAGTAGGTGCTGGGGTCCGCCAGCTGAGGAAAGTGGTGCCGAAGTTGAGCCTGCACAGTGTGTTTCTCGTACCACATCTTGCTGTCAATGCGGATGTCCCAGTGCTTGTCCACCACAATGTAGTCACTGTTCTGGTACAGCACATGCAGGGTGTCTGGGTTTGCAGGGTTTGTGGTCATCATATGGAATGTTTTACTGACACAGCTCTTCAGGCTCTGTAAAGACAAAAATGTGAACATCCCACAAAGTAGTTATGTACAGTACATAAAGACTGACTGGACAGTCAGATGTCATTATCTGAACCAAGCAATACTGTAAGAAGATCTAACTCTTAAATAAAGGTTAACATATCGTCAAAGTAACTAAAGTGAATATGCCAACTCATCAACAAATATTTATCACTCAACCAAAGACACATCTCGAGTTAGTTACTATTGCCAAATACGGACAATGTACACGTAAGTAAAACTATCCAGTATAAATAAAACCTCTGCTACATAACAGCAAATTAGTCACTGGTTAGCGCGTTAGCCTGGTTTGTTTGTTAGCCTTTTTATGCTAACACCTTAGGAAAAATAAGAGCTTCGTCATGATGCTGCCAGTATCTGCATAACTAACCTAAATGACAGATAAGACAGTTTACAACATTAACTTAATGTTAATATTAACCTGTGGCATATTTTAATACATACCGAATTTCAGCGTACATTTAATAAGGAAAACACAGATGTAAACAAGACTACAAAGTTCCCTGTATTGCCCTGCAGCGTGTCTTGTTATTTTTTTCTTCTTCTTCTTCTTCTTTTTCCTTCTTCTTCTTCTTTGATTATTGTGGTGGGAATCAACACACTGTGAAAGGTGCATATCGCCACCTAAGGCTACGGAGGGTGTAACTATACGACTGTGTGTTGTCTCTTGGGTTAATTCAAAAGAGCTGGTTTTGTTTGTGTTTTTGTTTGTGTGTTTGTTTATGTTTTAAGAATCTGTCTATGTTACAAATTTAGACTGTAGCCTACTAGGTTATACTCAAGCAAGCTATCCAAGTATGCAGCTAGTGGCAAATCCTATTTTATTTTATCTTTTTAAATAATGTATTTTATTTGAGGTTTTCCCCCCAGCAAGAAAGGCAGAATGAGTTATTGTCTTGTTGTTTATTTTCTTGCTCCTGGACTAAATAATGGACATTATATGCAATTTAAAGAATGGACAGTGGCCTGTGTAGAGAACCATTCCCATGGGCTGCATCCATGGCCTTGATTTTAAGTTTGCTTCCAATAAGTTTAAATTGTTTTTGTTTTGTTTTTTGTTTTTTACAAATTTCCACTACCAAGCTTCTTTTTAATTTGGCTTGAAAAATACTAATTAAACTCTCCATATCTGGAGACGTTTCCAAGCATTTTTAGGTCATGCACCCTTAAAAAAACGGACTTTTTAAATTAAAAAAAGAATGAAAGAGGAAGAGCAGGTTGTATACTAATCTCAGCAGTTCTTGGCAAGACACTGAACACCAGCTGCCAGGCTGCAGTAGCCTTGATATTACACTTAATATTATTGTATTCAGTAACATTGCTGCGTGCAGCCCTGCTGTTGTTCATGTTGCTTAAACTGCATGATTAAGGTATAAAGCAAGTTTACCCAGACCCCTTACAGTGACAAAGGACAAAGCAGACATGTGCTATTAGTTTAAACCATGTTCCTGACCCACCGTCTGAAACATCAACTGTGTCTTTGGCTGACATCATATTAAATAAAGAAGATTACTGTAACTGGATCTTCTCTCCTGAACATTTCAATCAATTTCAATGTCTAAAATGTTTAATGTCATATTATCAGTTATGGCAAACTCTGCATCATCTTAATAGAGGGGACTTTGTATATTTTTTTTTTTCATCAGTTTCTGTCATGTCTGGACGTGCTGTTCAAGGTCACACTGATATTATTTGTGATGTTCATAATCCCTCACCTCCGCCTCACCTTGAAATCTTTAACAGGCCACCAGCTCTGATGACTGATGTCATTTAAATGAAATTGCATCTACAGTATACAGTAGTCATATTTTGTTACACCACAGTGGCTACTCATTCTTTAATAATAGGAATATCCGTTATGTTATGCTGAATGTTATGTAGTTCACTTTGCAAAAAAGGCTTCATATATCAATGGTGTGCTTACTGACAGTTACCTAAGATGTTTTTTTTTTTATTAAGATCTTCATAGAAACAACATGCAAATGTCTTAGCACTAATCGTTCCTCCACGTTTTAGCAAATTGATCATTGTCGAACATACTGTAACACGCTGGTTTAATAAAGAACAGGCTGTTCCTATAAATCCTGAACACAGCCAGGTATGAACATGTCCTCCACTAAGCAGATCAAAATTATTATATAATTGGCATTTTATAATCCAGTCTGCTCTCTGCTATGTGTGTGTGTGTGTGTCAGGTGTTACTGCAAAATGAGACTGCACTGTGTCTCTATTATTGGATTTCTGGTTATTGTTGCATAACATTTTACAGCAAGTCACCAGAGAACTGCATGGCAGATTGGTGTGTTTATCTGGGGATGCATCCTGACAAAAAAAATTCCCTCACACACACAAACACACATACAGACAGATCCATGTGGCATTACACAGGTTCAGTGGAAATCACAGATGACAGAGAAGACGGAGTATGTAGACACCCGACAGATATAACAGATAGTCGTGATGATCCTTTTCAATAACAATCTGGATATTCTTTTGTTCTATAAAGGATAAAAACGCAAAATTAACTAGAAACATTACAAAAATTTAAAACATCAAGAGACCAGAGGAGGCACTTTTCTGTCCTTTGAGTTATGTGAATGAAAACCTACCTGGATATTTTATTTCCCTGGACGACCTGGATTTAATTTGTGTGGTGCAGCTGACTCGTTACATCTTCAGTGTTTCTTTTGTACAATCTCGACCTGCTGTGTCTTCTCTCAGACTGTTTTCTTCATTTGAATGCCGTGGAAACTTTGTTCAAAACAAAATCACCTTAATTAAATGTCCTTTCATTAGACGTACAGCAGCTAAAAACAGCACCAGTCTTTCTTTTTTTTTTTTTTTTGCAACATTATGTTAGTGTAAAAGGTGGAATTTCTTATTTTCAAAATAAGCTCTTTGGCCCTTGCATGCATTTCTGTATCTTGTTACTCTCTTCGATACTTCTCCTGCATCAGAGCCGTAAACTTTTTGTGCACCATGCCGAATAAGTCATTTCTGCAGGCTCGCTGTGACGAGCCTATAATGACTTCAGACTGGGGCCTCCCTCTGCTTCTGGCTCTGCTGCTGCTGGCAATGGTCTACGCCTTCCTGTACCTGCCGGCCACAGCCCAGCGGGCCCTGGTGGACCAGGCGCTCAGCAGCAACGACACCACGACTGCAGTGACCACACTGGGCAAAGAGGAGTAGGACAGATATCGGGGTTCATCGGTGGAAAATCATAACATGGATGTATGAAACAAATGGTTTTGGTTGCTACACCATACTAACACAACCTTGACTTTTTGTCCCAAACTGTATTTTCAGCAACTCGTGATCCACAAGTGGCTGGTATAAAAATTAAAAATCTCTGCAGGGTTAAAACATGTCTTAAAATCCAAAATTATATTAAAAAAGTATTGTTACCACAGTATCTTAAAATTTTACACATGACAGGTGAAATTGGAGTAGTGGCTTCAATTGCTGTTGAATGAGAATAGACGCTGGGGAAGATGAGAAATTCTCGCTGCCCCTTGTAAAATCAACACGCAACATTCACAAGGATACACACTTAAAGGAAAGATTTGATATTTCAGGTTTCTTTGGTGAATACCTCTGGAGCTCAGTGGTGTATATGAATACACTTTATTTAAATATTGTATGTGTAAATGAGTTTAAAATATAATAAAATGTTTGTGCAGAAGTATCCTACTAGTACGCTTTCATTCAGTTTAAGCAGTAGAGACAAACAGGTCCTCCATCTCTGATGTGTCTGTAACTTCTGTAATAGAAATATCACAAATACACAGACAGCAATGACAGCTGCGAATCATGTTTTCTTTTGGTTTTATTATTCGCTCCAATGCAGACTCAAGAGAAAGCGGCCGCAGTGGAACTTATCGCAGTCATATGTGGGAAAACTGACTGAAAGGCTTAGAATTAACAGCCAGGTAGATTCAGGTTCTGCTGAGGCTAAAATTTAGAAAGCAGGCATTTACAATTGCTGGTGGGGGGATGTTCGAGGACATCTGGTGGCTGAACTGAAAATGGCAGGAGACAGGAAGACAGGACAGGAACTGTGACGGCAGAGCAAACACTAATTAAATCAGACACCTGACTTTTAGTTCGAATTGCCTTTATTAAAAGATACAGGGTTCTAGATTTGACACCAGTATTTGAAGATCCAGCGCTTGATGGTTGCAGGCTGAGGGAGCATGAGACACAGACAGACTATCTGTGCCTTTGGAAAGATCCCTGTACAGTAAATACTGCACCTGCAGTATCTTGACATCTGGATATTGCATCAGCATCTTTTATTTATTTATTTTCTCGTCACATGAAATTTTACAATAGAGTTGTAAAAAAAGGAAGAAAGAATCTTGTTAAACCATGCAACACCCAACACGCCAACATTTACAGTTAGTCTTCGATCACAATGATTTCAAATGGTATTTCAGTGTTCAGTATGTTCAGCAACAATGACAATATCATATCCAAAGACCTAACACAACAATGATGTTCATTTTTTAAGTGGAATTAATCCATCCTTTGATGTACTTCTCTGACAGTACTTTCGGCTACCATCTAGAAAGTGTTCATTTAGGTTCAAAGAGGAAATGTATTTACATCTTGAACCCTTGCAATATGAGAGAGGTTTAGAAAGGGCCGATTTATTTTGTTTTTACCGAGTAAATGGTATCAAATGCTAAAGGACACACATGCATCTCTTTCTACAATATACACAGTTCAGTTTGAGTCTGTTACGGGTCGGCTTTTTTAAAAAGCTCCACAAAGCCTCGAGAAAACTAGTGCTCTTGAAGCAACGACAACTTTTAAAAAAAAAAAGGTTTGACAAGGAAAACACAAGTCTAAGTTCCAATGCACACAGGATGCTCTATATCTTTTAACCCCTCACTGTCATGGCTAGAAACAAGGGTAATGAGAAAGCCATGCAGAGGGTCAGGAAAACATGAAAGGTCATTTTAAACAAGGCAATTAAATATGGAAAACATGTCTTTTGTCAAATCAATCAATACCCCATGACATAAAACATACAGTATAACTGACATAATGTTCAAATGACATTTAAAGTCTGTGGCAAAAACTACAATTTTGTTTGTAGTGCATTCATGTGGGGGATAAATATACTACAGTTCCCATAATGCCTCAGGGGATTTCTTAAGCTGTGTTTGTTTAAATTTTGGCAAACTGGCACTCGTAAAATTGTGCCGAACTAGCTATTGGCAGTTTGTGTTTGTATTGGACCCACTTATATGTAAAACAATTATTAATTAATGTAACTAAAAATGTAATTTCAGGTCATTTCTGAAGGTTTAAGGAGTTTTTTTTTCTCTATGATTTTGAAGCGGATTTTTGTGTTGTTTGTTTAAAATAGACATTGGACATGATAATATCCTCAGTAGGGCAAATTCACACTGAATCTAAAAATATGTGTCCCAAGTTGCTATATTCAGATTTGAGTATTTTTTATGTAAATTGCTGCAATCAAACCGTAAGTTTTTCAGCAAAAAAAAAGGGACAGAAACAAAGCATGGAAAATGGTTGTAGATGCTCCTCTCTAAAAGTTGCAGTTGCTCTTGGGTTACAGGAGAGCTGCAGTAAACAGAGAAGAAGGAAAAGGCGGAAGAGAGAGGGAGAGGAGGGAGAGGAGAAGGAGAGGGTCCTGTTGTTGGACATTACAAGAGTGATCTCAGTAGAAGGTGGAGAACAGGAAGAATAGGGAGCATCAACCCTCTCTCTCTCTCTCCCTCTAGTCATTCCAGTCCTTCTTGATGTCCAGATTCCACTCCCAGGCCAAGTAGATGTTCTTGTCATCGTCGATAAAGCAAGACTTGATCAGATAGTGGCCACGCGATATCATGCCTTTGGGTGCCTCGTCGACCGGGCTCAGAAACTCGTGCTCCTCTGCCCTTGGGCCGTAGCTTCCCACCATGTATGACACCTTGTCCACTGGAGGAAGACAGAAAATGTTTATGTTCACAAGGTTCATCTTACCACAAGGATCAAGAATCTCCTCTTCTGACTTTTTCCCAAAGCTGCTGACAGTAAACTTTACAAAAGAACTGACAGAAGTCATAATATAAGAGGAGCCACCATTGCTGCTTTGCATCAAGTTTCCGAATAACTTCACTCGCCATGGTCATGATGAATGAGTCATAGAAATGTAGATATTAAACACTCTCCGCATTTTGAAATTGGGATATTACAATTACAAGTGTTTGAGGAAATCTGCAATATTTGATGAAGTACTAGACTGTCCAGCAATGTCTTTCTAATTATTTTTATGTAATTATGTAATTCTGGCGGATCTTTGATTTTCAGTCTGAAGAACCACCATTTTTAGTTGGACAGTAGCCTCATTTTCTTTCTTTTTTTATGTCCCAGCAGTGGACTATTATTTTGATTTAGATCGTTTCAGCAGCCAGCTCATGTTACACTTAGGAGCTACAGTTCTGTTATTGCTGAAACGCTTCGTCAGTCACTCTCAGTTTTGTGAATCCAGCACCGTGGCAAGTGAATATATAGATATATATAGATGTAAAAAGCAAAAAAGTCATCCAAGCAGTTTAGCGGTTTAGTTATGCTCCTCTGAAATGTTTTGAAATTAGTGTGCTAAATAAAACGTGACACATTAGAAAATATCTGAATAGAGTATCTGTTACAAACTAAAAACATTTTTCCCCTTTAAATCAGGGATGGAAACATTACAATTAAAGGTGGAATTGATTTTGACGATTTTACAATTACAGGTCGTAGTTTGGGGAGTAGATGAACGTTTGTCTGCCTCCCAGTATTATAATATTTTCTGCTACTAAAGCTCTGCTACTAGCTAAAAAAAAATTCTTAAATATCATCTTGAGGAGTGATTCATCTTCAGGAGTTCACATTATGTCACCCAGAGGGGAGCAGCAAGACTACAGCCTCCACTGTGTGAGCAATGCGATGACATCTTCTATAGCAAGATACTCCCCTGGATTATGTCACCTGGAGGCCTTTCAAGGTAGAAGCAGAGGGATATTTAAAAATAGGAAAAGCAGAGAAAACTTGAACCAGGAGGAAAGATGAAAATCAGTGAAGTTACCGTTTAGAACAGCTGAGAATGTGTCAGACATTCTGTCCTGCTCCAGTTTGGTTTTCTGTGTCTTTTCATTCATAATGTCTTCAAAGCATTGACACTGGTCATCTGATTATTGGTAATTTCACATTATTTAATTGAAGCAAAATAAACTATAAATAACTGATAAAACACACACTTCATTTTGAGTAGACCAATGCAAGATATTAAAGTACATGTTTTTTTAGGTGTAAATCAATGAATTTTAAATGACAAAATTGTGTGCACACTTCTTCTATATGATGACTCGCAGTTTTACATTCATAAATACCTGTAGGTGTATTTGGAGTCCAGTTGGAGTTAATTATTAACAGCTATGTACTGAACAGTGGCTGATGTTTAGTTACTGTGACATTTGACATGTGATGCCTGAAGGGAACTTACCTCTCACTCCTTTTCTGTAGGTCACATGGTGGTACTTTAATCCAGCAACAATTTCTCTGTTCACCTGCAGACACACACACACACACAAACCTCTGCATGGACTTTTGTGTCAGTTATCAACAAAATGAGCATCACAGGGTTAGCATAAACATCCACCAGTCCACCCATTACCTGTCACCCATGATCTGAGCCTATCGCAGCTGTCATCGGGCGAGGGACTCATTCACATATTATTAAAAGATGTAACGTCCACATACTAGAACGAAGCACACATGTGATGACTTTATATAAATACATTTTTTATTTAACGGGTAAGATTCTAGTTTCAAGTGATAATGAAATTAATAATGAACAAAATGTTGACATAATTCAGATAAAATCAGATTTTCTAAACCAATATTATAAGTCAGCCTGAAAGACTTTTAAAATAAAGCACATGATGACTCCTTTGGTTCTTTTTGTTCAGCAAAGCAGCTAAATGTTAAGCAGATTTTGTAACAGAGTGTTCATTAGATTTATATATATATATATTCCATATACCATATTAAATATTTTTTTATTTGTTATAAAAACCAGGCTCTATGGTGATTTTTGCCTTTTTACAAATTTGCAAGCTTAGTTTTCTTTAATAAAGGGAAGAATTATTGCTTCAAAACTGTAAATAGGTTTTCAATAAGGTAAGAGAAAAAGTGTAAAACGCTGAAATCGAACATTGTTGACTGTTATTATTGTCTGTGGGACTCGACAGAGTAAGAAAACCAAGCCGATGACACAGTACAACGCTTAAACTGATGACAGTGAAGAGGCACTTTCTCCAGCAGGTGTCCTCACAGCAGAGCAGAGTCAGTTCCTCTCTGAGATGTTTGATCATTCTCAGCACATCGGTCCTATTCACTTCAGGGCCAAATCGCTGGAGTACTGCCCCCAGTCCACCCACACGGACACACACACTGACCCCTTTTGTCACCATAGGCATACAGTCTCTTCTTTTCCACAACAGCACATATATCAAATGGCCATTTGGCCTTTACCTATTTCTTTTTACATGTTCCAAAATGTACTGTAATTTTGAATGTTCAAATTTTTGATCACATCTTTTTTCTTTTTTTTAAAATCAGAATTTACTTTAATATTAGTGTCCTGTCCAGCACAGGAACATTTCCCACACTCTAAATCTCTCTTAGAACATTAGAGGAGCTTGTTTTGTTTTTTGGTATTCAGATGATTTCTGAATTGCTATTCAGATGATGAGGGTTTGCAGCTCCACTGAATTTTAGAAATGGGACAAAAAATGGCAACAACTAAACTCCTTGATAACTATTAAAGCTTCCATTTCTTGGTCAATATTGTTCTTTGTTGGTGCATGTCTGTCATTCCCATGGCTGTCTGTGCAAATATTTAATAATTCCTAATGTTATCATTGTTCTATAAACATCCTCTCTAGCCTTTGGGTAAACTACATTCTCCTGTGTATTTCCTTACAAAAATATTCCATTGTCCCCAGTTGGTATTTATTTGCTGGGGACATGTGGGTGCAGCCTGGGGGAAAAAGTCTCTGCGTGTTTACATGAGCGTCAAGTAGTTTATTTGTAACAGAAAAGGGGAGGAAGGGGAAGAGGACAGAGGTGTGAGAAAGTGACAATGGGGCAAATGAAGAGCAGGCCAAAATGAAGCAAGAGAGAAGGGTAAATACCATGAGTGGAAGGAAAAGAAACGGATGCATTTAGAATCTGGAGATCATTGAGCTGTGCTTAAAGGTGGACTGTGAGATTTGGGGCTGAAAATGAAAATGAATGTATTTTCTTTTCTTTTTTTTCAGTCAGAAGACACTCGGCAACAGTTTAGTTCACCTGGTTAAAATAAATGAGGGACCCAAAACATTAGAATCGCTGCTTTTTATAATGCACACTAGTATGAGTCCACTACCCACTACGACCTCAATATCAAACAGAGAGGAGAATTATCATCTTTTTGACAGTTTCAAAAAAACGGAGAAACCATACCGTTGTAAAAATCGAATTCATGGCACAGGTAGTATATTTCAGGTGTATCTGATAAAATGGCCACTGAGTGTATATTTGGATGGTGGTGGTGCCTATGACAATAGTCAGCAAACAGTTGCTGGGATGTTTCAGTCTGAGCCAACTCACTGATAGAGCGACAGTCAGCCATGAGAAGAATACACACTCCCCTCCAAAAGTATTGGAGCAGTGTGGCAGCCCACCTTGTTTTCATGTGAGTAAAAGTAGTACGTCTTTGTTCATGCTTTTCCAGGCTTAAACTACAGCCTCTTTCAGATGTTGTTTGTTTTGGGGAAGTTAATCCCTTCAATCTCCTCTTTAGCAGGTAAAATTCTCTATAGGCTTTAAGCCTTAAACCTTCTACTTCTTGCCCCTGATGAGCTCCTTACTTATTTTGGTTGTGCGTTTTGGGTCTTTATATTGCTGCATGATGAAGGATCTCCCAGTATGTTTGGTTGCATCTTTCTTTAAACTGACAGACAAAATGTTTCTGTTGACGTCTGAGTTCATTTTGCTGCTCCCACCATGTGTTACGTCATCAATGAAGATTAATAAACCCGTCCCAGAAGAAGCCATGCAAGCTAAAGCCAGGACATGACCTCCACTGCGTTTCACAGATGAGCTTGTATGTATGGGATCATGATCAGATCCTTTCTTTCTCCATCATCAATTTAGTCTCATCAGTTAATAAAATTTTGTCCCAGAATGTTTAAGGCTCATCTCCGTACTTTTTATTAACAAATTCCAGCCTGGCCTTCCTGGTGTAGCCTCTGCACTTTTGCTCAAAAAGTCTTCTGCGAACAGTAGATGGTGATACCTTCACTGCTGCCCTCTGGAGGTTGTTGCTGATACCACTAACAGTTTTTAGGGTCTTTCTTTACAGCTCTAAAAATGTTTCCGTCATTAGCCGCTGCTGTCTCCCTAGGTCTACCTATTTTACGTCTGTTACTTAGTACACCAGCGATTTGTTTCTACTTCGCTGATTGAGTTTCCATCTTCTGTTAGCTTCAGAATTGCTTGTTTCTCATCTATAGACCGCTCTCTGGTTTTCATGTTGGTTACAACTCTTAACCATAATTACAGTCTGAACAGAAGAAGAAACTTCATTGTTGTCACTTAGCACATATACACATACATGTTACAATGACATTCTTGCTCTGCATTTGACCCCTCCCCCTGGGGGGGGAGCAGTGGGTAGTAGAGTTGCTCTCTATGGCTTTAGTTTACTGTGTAAATGTACAGTACCTCTGACTTTACTATATTAAATCATTCCTCTGCTTCTAGCTGAAAAAACTCCTCCAGATGACATCACCGGGACAAGTTTTTCATCATTAGGAGTTCAGACGATGTCATCTGGAGGAGCTCTGGAAAAGCAGTTTGACCATGATGACTGAAGGCTACTTTCAAGTGATGTCATCTGGAGGCATTTTTCAGCCAGAAGTAGAGATATTTTGCTATAGCGAAGTCAAAGGAAAGATTAATGGAATTTCTGTACATGTACTAAC
Organism: Channa argus; assembly: GCF_033026475.1. Lineage (NCBI taxonomy): Eukaryota > Metazoa > Chordata > Actinopteri > Anabantiformes > Channidae > Channa > Channa argus. The sequence continues at coordinate 17,515,166 of NC_090211.1, forward strand.
CAAAAGTAGCAAGTTCAAAATCAGTGAAGGCGTCCTTTAAAATTAAAATCTGAGACATGGAGGATAAATTAACAGTCAATCGTTTGTTAGACTTGAGAAACAAACTTTCTGATTACTTCCCTAACATTAATCCTTACTGACAATATAAAAAGAATAGAACATTAAATATCATAATGTTCCATTTGATATTGTGGCTTGACCTTATTAAATAGTAGCTTACTCAGCACAGTCTTAGAGTAAGTACGCACAGTGTTCTAATGTTCAGTGCATCCCTCCACCGTTACTGCATTTATCCGTCTTACCTTGAAGTGTATCTTTAGTCTGTATTTCGCTCCTTCTTGTAAGGAAAAGCTCTTCTCCTTCAGAGCGCTCAGGTCTCCTGCAAACACACAAAACAACACAATTCAGGGTGATGACAACAAGCAAAATGCACGATGGAAATATTAAAAGCGGCTATACCAGGGGCAACAAAACAACAGCTTTCGTCTCGTCCCATCAGGGGTCACCTCAGCAGAAAATTGACTAACATTAATAAAATAGCTTTCATCTGTTTCTATTTGAAAATGTGAAGTTGTAGTTTAATAAGACATTTATATTAGTCAGCACTTGTTTGTGCCTGTAACTTTATGTATTGAAAGTATTCTGATTTTAAAACAACATGAAAAACTACAGCGGCTTCGTTGTACAACAAGCCGTCTTTGCTGTGCTGTGGGGTTAAATGTGTTCATATTGATGGGGGGGGAAACATCCTGCACATAGCAATCTGAAATGCGTCCACCGCCTAATCACTTTATATGTCAATTTAAACCCAAGCATCAGTCCTGAGTGCTTCCTAATGGGCAGAGAGAAGCAGAGGAAGGAACAGATAAAGGAGAGATAGAGAAATGGAGTGAACACAAACAGGCAGCAGCGATATGAGGAGGAAGAGAGGATGAAGACGGACGCAAAGGCAAAGTAACCCACAGATCACAGATGCAGAAACCCACAGTTTGGGGTTAGAGGTTACATTTCCATATTGTAAACATTAAAAGTGTCCAACAAATTGTTGTCACTATTGTTGTAGGAAAATGTGCATGTCCCCTTGTGGTTTGGGAGGTTTAACCCAACACATGAAACACTTTGAATTCCCCTTCAGAAGCAAATCAAGAATGTATGTTATTGAGCCAATGAAGCCGCTTCTTAGTATCTGACATGCTGGAGATTCTTCACTGCCTCATCTCTGTCTCTGTCTCTCTCCACTCATAACTCCCCTCCCTCTGATTTCTTTCCTCATCTCTTTTCACTCGGAAGACTGGAAAAAAGAAAAGATGACCTCTCCTGGGAGCGTCTGACTCAGAAAATAGGTCAGTGTGGAGATGCCTTCACCTGTTCTTGTCTGACACACAGACACACGGGCGAGTATCCGTCCAAAGATGTACAGGCACAGGCAAATTCACGTACAGGATAGTTTGGGAAGAGTGGGAGCGTGACGTTATGTAATTTCCTCTAAATAAGGGGGAATACTCAAGTAAACAAACTAGAAATTTCCCTTACACACTATGTTATGAAACAGTAAATTTTCAGATGCAACTTTTATAACTTTAATTAGACGATGCTACAGAGTCAATTTAAGTCAAGTCAGTTCACTAATTATTTTGACAGCACAATAACACCATAGATCTCAGAGGGACAACGAATAGAGCAAGATAATAGGCTTAATAATCGAATATTTAGGGGTTAGAGGTAGTATAACGTTTATAAAACACTAATTACTGTCTGACATCCAAAGTTAAGCTCATGAAACGTGATGCATTAAAGTTAATCAAACTACCCAGTATGCTAACATGCTTTATCGCCTTAGTTCCGCATGTCAGCAGCTAACATTTGCTCATTATCACTGAACATAAAGAAGTGGGAAGGTTGAAAAACGGATTAAAAAGATGTAGGGTATTTGGTAATAGACAAATAGAAATTATGACCTGGTGATGGCGCCCGACACAAGGTCAGAAGATCAGTACATGAAGATTCATTCTCTGACAACCACAGATATTAGCACAGATTTCATGGCTTTGCAGTCAGCGGGCGAAGTTGTAGAAAGACTGGCAGCTGGATAAAAAGGCACCGTCATGAGCAGAAAAATGGCTCTAGCATGGTAAAAAAAATGCTGCCTGTACTTAAATATCTCAATAGTAATTTAGGACTAAATGTAATAACTGAGCTTTTACCGCATAATGGAGATTTTACCTTTTAATCTACACCTCTGCCATATAGTTTCAGTCATTGTATATTGTCATTAATTCCTAATTTTTTGATACTACATACATGACACTGATATGGACATTTCACACAAGGCGATTACAAGACAGGAATGGTGGAGTGTCAAGTGCACACTTTGAGTTTCCCAAGTAACAAAACCTTTAAGGCAAATTAGGTCCCAATCCTGTGCATCAACTCACAGGATATATTTTCTGCACAATTGGCCACAACGAAGATGAAACCACAGAGAAACAGTATCACAGCGGATACTCTAAAACCAAAGTGATGGTGCTGATATTACGGTACAAGAAGGCAGGGATTGTATTGTATACAGTAAATGGACTGAATGTCATAATTTTGTGATATTTGGTGTTAATATTTCATCTGATGCTTTCAAACTCTAACAAGGAGTGATTCATAATGGATCATACTTATAGAGCAAACATTATCTGATGCACCTCTTCCATTTATATTCCTCCACACATGCTGCAGGACATGATGAATGAGTGAATGTGTCCACATTACATTATGTGCCAATTCCTTATTTACAGCACTTGTTTGAAAGACAAAAAAGGTGCACTGGGGATTTTGACAAATCACAGTCACAGGGGGCAAACAGAAAAAGACAGATGTGAGTAGAAAGCAGACTCACAGTCTCATTCTTGTGGCTTTTCACCCACAGGGTATGACAACACTGGACTCAGCACAGTCATTGCCTACATTTGAAAACATGGTGACTTTGTCCAGTAAGTCCAGTAAAGCACGTGATACAAAGAGGCCCCTTGGCACAGGCAGGCTCCCCATGCTTTATTTTTCTAACATCTTGTGTTTATTTTTGTAAGTTTTCTGCCTTTTCCTTGGTATTTGTGAACCTCTTTTAGATAGTTTAAGGTAATTTTTGCGTCATTTTGCACCATTTTGTGGTTGTTATGAACCTTAGTGACCAATTTGTGTTTTTAACCTCTATGCAATATGTATACAGCAGTAAATTCACAAGCTCTGGCCTATATGCTCCCTGACGTCTAGGACCCCTTAATAATTCATCCATGATCAGATGTCAGCTCATAAACAAGCTAAACCTGTTTGTTTTCAGGTCAGACTGAAGGTGGGTGCTTGTATTCATACATCATAATACAAGAAAAAAGTGTGTGATAACATGTAAATTGTGCAAATTTGGCAGATTTAGTTTAGTCAAACTAGAAAACTCCTATTAATTCTTATCCAACTAATCTTTGAAAGGAGTTTGAGGACAGATCTGTGAAACTCCGATGAAGTTATTTGTAGTCAGATAGAGTTTGATTGTGTGCTGATGATGTGATTGTATTTATATAAAGGTAGGTGTGAGGCCAAATAGCCCCAAAGTGTAAATGTGACAGTAAATGATTGTTTGAGAGGCTCCAGATGTAGTATTTGTGTGACTTTTAACAAACATCCTGTGTGCGCTCATCTAAAATCATTTCAAGATTATATTGTGTTTCTTAGAATTCCCATGTAAAAAAAACACACTTTTGCAGGTTTGGATTTTAAACTATCTTTAAAAAAACCATAGAATCTGAATTACACAAGTTGATCAAATTTTGTCAAATTAGGAGTTTGTTTAAAATGCTTGAACATCTGCCTGCTTTGGTTTCATATCTTGGTAATTCATTGTAAATTAATAGGCATGATGTGAGACTCAGAGAAATGTGATGTGCCGCAGAGAACTCGCACCCTCTGAGTGCAGGAGTGGGGCAGATATGATCATTAAAGGGGGAAAAAAAATGTAAAGAAGTGAAAGATTGCTAAAGGAACAAGAAGCCGAGTATCTTTCTCAAAGTGGAGCACAATCACCTCTACCATGGTGTTATCTATCACACCCTCTCTTTGCCACATGACTCAACACACACACACACACACACACGAAGAGCAGTAAATGCCCATCATCAAGTAGGGCATCGTGCTGCACTGGTAACAGCATATAGTGTATAATGAGGTCTGTAATGCATTCAGCCACCGATGGAAAGTCCATTTCACATCTAGTCTGGTGCCGGCTCGACTATCTGGCTGAAACACGATACACCAGCAGGACCGATTATTACACTGCTGCTTACTCCACAGATTTATGATGGGAGCCTTTTTTTTTCCCTCTCAGCATTCAGCAGTTTCTCTACAGTACAAATGCATACATGCTTGTTCTTTCTTAACTAATCCTAGTTAATTCAATAATCTACTCTTTTGCAGCAACTTCAGCAATATTAAGCATTTCAGATAAACTGTGGCAGCAGGGTTTCCTCAAACAGCTGTTAAAGAGCAGACACTGTATTTTTGCCAGTCTGACAGGTTCCAAACGAGCACATGTTACAGTGGCACTACCACAAAATGCATCCTTTAATCCAATCATCAGCGGCCCCATTTTTACAGGAGCGATTTGAAAAGCTCTGCTCGAAGACGTTGTAGAGCGGTGCCACTGCCGCTTTACACAACAGTCACTGGTCACAAATTATAGACGTTATTGTGATTCTTCCAGGGATCATGCAGGTCTGTGCATTGGTAACGCATGTGGCATTTGTTATGATTAAAATTAAACGTTAGAATTAATAACTGTGTTAAAGTACCTCTTTGTACCAACTATGGACAAGTGAAGTCTATATTGTCAATGTGTCTTCAGTTTTAATTATTTACCTTAAACCTTATGACCGACAGATTTTAAAAACATAGGTCAAAATCAAACCACACCTCCTGACTTTTAGCCCCTGGTGTAAAACTGATTAGCATCCTCAATAAACTCCCCCCACCTGTTAAACACTTACATCTTTTAGACTCCACACTTGCCATTTGTGGTGCACCCACCTGTGAGTAACTGTGATAATATTTAGGTTTCAAAGCATCATTTGTTATGAGCATTTTCAATTTACATAGAAAAAAATATTATTGGAGATGAATAGACCTTGAAATTTTGAAAAAAAAATTACCTTTGGCTGAGCTGAGACAGCTGTTGTATCGACAAAATGCAAAATGCAATTGATCCATTTATTATTCATGACTCACAGGTACTGTGTGATTTAAAGATCTAGTGAATAAATTGCAGAACAAACCAAAATATGTGTGAAGTGATGGAGAGATCATGTTCCTCAAATTAATGCATAAAACCAAGAGAAATGTCAGATATGCCGTGTTTTCAACATTAGTTTTCATTGTTTCACCCTCTCAATTATGTTGTGTTGTTGTGCTCTGCAATAGTTTAATGGCACTTGGAAAAGCAGCATCATCACCTGTTTAGTTATTTTTTCATAAGGCTCAGCTCTTTTAATATTTGCACTATTTTTTTTTATGGAAACCCACTTTATGTAAAAGCCAGAACCACAAAGCTACTGGCTAAGTAATGATGTGCAACTTTATGTAAGTTAATCAGTGGCACGTCCCTTTAAACTCCACATTTCCAGTGTGTTTTACAGTCTTTCTGTTAAATATTTGTAGTGCTCAGGCCCAATCTGAGGGTGCTCGAGTGATTTTCCATCATCGTCCCATCATCTGAGATCAAATCTGAAAGCATTACATCTCTCTGGTCTAGAAGAACAGAGTGCTCTTCCCATTTTTGTGCAGCAGCAGCTCTTCCATTACTGTAACATGCTGCAAGATACTTTGACTCTCTCTCCGCTTGAATCGGAGCGAACTGCATAGTACACAGTCAGTATTGCTTAGCAACTAGGTGGTCTTTCCTATTAGTCTTAGCGGTCTACTTTTGTGTCTTGTGTCATAAGATTAAGTGTAATTACATGAAAACCAGGAACAAATACACAAACAAAGTGACATGCGCAGTCACAGGAGTCCTGTTTATCATCCACCCTGGCACACAAGTCAACAACAGGTGAAGCCACACACACACACACACACACCGATGAACCCTGTCCCCTGCAGGGAGTGACATAATATCTCTGCTGCCACCTGATTACTATGCACCACACACACATAAACTTAGGGACACCTCACTCCCCTTCTCCGCCTGTGGCTTTCGCCTGTGCACAGGGGAAAATGTCAATACTGCCCACTAAGCAAACATTTAGCTGTCTCTCTCCTCTCAAGCATGGACACACCCACTGCAGTCTTTCTGCACAAAAGGTGAAGTACGCTGGGAACGGGAAGCCTTGCTCCAGGGTGTGTGTTTGTGTCACCTTTTAGAAAATGAGAGGGTTGGTAGCACCAAACATATCTAAACTCACCATAGCTCAGGAAGAAAACTAAGCCTGGAAAGAGAGCTCAGAAGAAAAAGAGAGTGTTTACTGAGACATGATCTGTGTGTACCTGTCAGGTCCATGGTGATTGGTCCAGGAGCCTCATCACACAACAAGGTCAGTCTGGTCACCCGGACATTAGGCCCAGAGGGATCTGAAGAAGAAAAAAAAACTTCTTTATTCCCTGATTCATATTTTTCTTTTGCATATATTTTATATCAATAGTTTTGAAAGAAATCAGCCAATTTACTTCCTTACAGAGAGTTAGATTGAGGGTTGAAGTATGGATGGATGTCTAAAACTAGTATAGTGGTCTGACATAAGGATTCAGCATAAAATAAGTAGGATAAATAGCCACCGTTTGAAAAAGAATCCTCTCCTCTCTGCCACTGTAGTCGATGTCACTGTTAGCTGTCGATGAGGTAGGGTTGAGTTACAGCAGTGGGGAAATCAGAGCTATTCTACTGATATCAGCTGTCAGGGCCTTGGCTGCTGGATTAGAGATGCTGAGGCAAGCAGGTTTCTGATGTGTGTGTGTGTGGGGGTGTGTTTGATCAGAAGTTGTGCACCGAAAGCAACTATGCACCAAGTCATTATATTGAGTGAATGTTATTATTAAGGCTGCAGTACTTTGTGCCAGTGTGAATCACCAGTTCTTTAGTCATCTCAGAGAAATAAAAACCACACACACCTGCTGTCACTGGTCCCGTCCCCAGCAGTGTCTGCTTGTACTTGACCAGGCTCTCATCATCTTTATCCAGATCCTGAATCTCCCGCAAAGACTTCTGGGCAGGAGGATTGTAGTTGAGGTTTCTCTCATCCTCTTCATCCTCGATAGGCAAATCCTTTTTGTCAGCCATCAGACCTTCCAGAAAGCAGGGAGACGAACATTGAGCAAACCAGTGTTTTCACAGAAGGAGTGTAAAGTTGCATTATTTTGTCATTTTTTGCACATAATTTTAACCAGGTAAACAGACTGTGCACTAGCACTGCTGCCTATGGATGGAGAAATGTTTCGCACAGCGCAAAGCATCCGTGGACACAAAATTGTGCCAATAAATCATATCTATGCATAAACGAACAGGGACCACTCCCCTAGAAAAACTCTACCTGTCTGCATGCACGGCACAGACAGAAGGAGAAGTAGGGAAAGCAAAGTTCAAAGTCAGGAAACGTTTGGAGAGCCGGTCGTATAACAGCAGAGTGTTTAATCGACTTTGCCATAGCAGAGTGAATTTGAAACCAGCCACTCCGTGATCTTCGTTTAAAGTCGCATTAGAGAAATGAGTCTGCGGGTTTTTGCCTTAGCTGTGCAACTTTCAGGTCGTATTTCATTTAGCTTTTAGTTTTAATTAGCTTGGCCTATACATTTGCTGAATATTTTGACCGTTATGTTTAGGTAGCTGCTTTAATTGGTTTTCAGTTCAGTTAACTACTTATTTTTAAATCGGTTTAATATCCCTCTGAAAATCGTTGTAGACTCAGTTGTCTGAACACAATCCCTCCTGTTTGACATCTTAACTGATGTTGTACATGGTGACAGTTTCGTACCGTTGATAAAACTGAGATGGGCAGGTTAGCTGTTCCCAGCTCTATCCAGACACTGAAGACCAAAACCATACAAGGTGACTCTCAGACAGATACATGGACAGGAAAGAAAGACAGCAAACAGCATTTCAGCAGTCAATATCTCTGTTATACTTCAGTGACTGAAAACTCAGCCAGCACAGGCAAGATTGCTCATAGTCTGGGACAAGATATAGGCTATAACTCTATAGGCCAGCTCCAGCCATCCGGGGTTTGATTTCATCAGGGATTTTGATTCAATATTGAATTTTACAGACATTCAATAATGTGCTCTGCGAGCTGAAATTTCATTTTAGCATCTCTACCTCAACCCCACTTCCAGGGACTGAACACTTGAAGCCTGGTAGACATAAAATAACTGGATGGATGTGAACTCACACGGCCATAATTAACAACAGTAGCAAGAACACATCTCTTACCAATTTCTGCAGAACTGTTAGGATACTGATTGAAGAGTGAACATCTCAGACAAAACAAGATGCATCAATATCAGGAATTGGCCTTTTAATAGTAGCCTACAAACTAAATATGTAAAGTTTAAACAGTTTTAACATGGCCCAAACATTAATTTAGAGAACTAAAATATCGCTTGACATACTAGGTAATTTGTCAGAGTGACCATCATGTCTATATTTATTCAGTCGAAATTGCGTATTGTGGATCATGCACTAAATTTACGGTAGCAGTACAGTAAACTATGCACAAAAAAAGCTTGGTCACTCTAAATAAAAATAAAAATTTGCAAATTTTTCGAATCTTGTATAATCTTGTATGTCTTTGTCCCAAAATTCTCATAATTAAATAGGTCCAGCACAGAAGGTCTTGGTATTTCCATAAATTAATAAATAGCTGACAGTATTTCACCATTTCCTGTTGTAGGGGAATGTTTTTCTCATCATCTTACAGACACACAAGTGAACATTATTTGCCAAAATTGCCGAACACAAATGCACAATGCATACCTTTATGGTCCTATTATCTGGAGGAGCTGACACACACACATATAAGAGTGTAGGCGTCTATTTACTGTGGTGTAAACGCCTCGTGTAATAGCCTCTGGTTTTGTTTTTACTGTTCATAATGAGGCAGCTGAGAGTACATCAGCTCAGAACTGTGTGTAGAGGTAATTGGATGACACAAGTACACACACACACACACACACACACACGTAGACATTTCATCACAAACACACACAGATGGCATGAACATGCACATAGCCACAGAGCCTTATAGATTCTGTAAACATTAGCGGGAATTAAATGTGTTAAATGGCTACATAAGGACCCAATTTAGGTGTCAGCACGTGCACACAGACGCACACATGCGCTCGTGCATTCATCTGTGTTGATATAGCGCTACTGCACCCAGCCAGGGCCAAACACGGCTGTCTTAACCCATCACCATGGCAACCCTTTCAACCCCCCCTTGCAGTGACATCACCTTTCCTGTGGATCTGTTTTATGAGTCTAAACAAATACAGTGGCGCAAACAGTGCATCCAGAAAGTGCTCGCTTAACTTTTCCCACATTTTGTCATGCTACAGACTTATTTTAAATTGATTCAATTCATGTGTTTCGTCAAAATTCTGCATACAATACCCAACAATGATATAAATATTCACCGCCTTTGTTTATTACTTTGTTGAAACACCTTTAGTCCCAATTACAGCCTCAGGTCTTTTTGAGTATGATGCTACAAGCTTGGCACACCGATCTTTGGGCAGTTTCTCCCATTCTTCTTTACAGTAGCTCCTTTGCAGTACAGCATGATGCTGCCACCACCATGCTTTACTGTAGGGATGGTATTGGCCAAGTGGTGAACAGTTCCTGGTTTCCTATAGACATGACTTGGCATTCAGGCCAAAGAGTTGAATCTTTATTTCATCAGACCAGAGAATTTTGACCTGATGGTCACTCTGACCACCGGGTTCTTGGTCACCTCCCTGACGAAGGCCCTTCTCTCTTGATCGCTCAGTTTAGCTGGCCGGCCTGCTCTAGGAAGAGTCCTGTTGGTTCCAAAGCTTTTCCATTTACGGATGATGAAGGCCACTGTTCTCATTGGGACCTTCGATGCTGCAGAAAGTTTTCTGTACCATACCCCAAATCTGTGCCTCAATACAATCCTTTCTCTGAGGTCTACAGACAATTCCTTAGACATCGTACTTGGCCCATTCAGTGTTCATGCTATAGGTAAATCGGATGGTAAGCATAGTATTAATTCCCCTTGTTTCACATATTAAACATACTCTTGTATTTAACTCGAAACATCTTAAAATTAAATTACCTTTCGGTCAAGTTTCAGATTGGCTCTAAACCTATTTAAACAGTTCTGAATATGATGCCGAATTACATGTAAGTCATAATTTTAAAAAACAAGCTGGAAGCAAGAGTTGGCATATCTTGTAGGCTCCTGATAATCATAGCAAGGGCCTGTTTTAATTGGTCATAGATTTAGTGGACCACTATTTGGAGTTCCTCAAGGTTCAATTCTTAGGCCTCTATCACTTAACTTGTATGTGCTCAAGAGCCACAATCACATTAAAGCAACAAATAAATTGTAATTTTAATCTGAAGTATATAGGGTGAAGTCTATAGTTCAGCAGTTATCTGCTTGAACTGTCTTACCTTTTTAAGTGCTGTAGGTCAAAACTGTTGTGATCACATAACCAAATGTCCAGTGTTCATAACACTTTTGTTTCTGTCACTGACTGAAAGTGACCACTTTTATTCATTTTTAAATTATCCATTTCTTGTTTGAAGTCTTACTACAAAGATCTAATTCTAACTTCTCTCTCACCTACATGTACCAACACTGAACGGTTACTTACGGATGGTGCAGGACTTCATAAACGTTTTACCTTGCTGTAGTTACATGTCACACTCCCACCCCCACACGAGCATGCATGTGCACACTTAAACACGTTTGATTTGACACACACTGCAGCAGAAATGGGTTTCTGAGCTGCATTTAAAACCAGTTCCCCCTCTGTCGCCTTAGAGCTCCTCTTTTATCTCCGGACTGCTGAGCTGTCACAGTAACTGCATCAATTAACATTTATTTTAAAAGGCAGGGTGCAGTCCACGGAGGAATGTTTCCTATGCAACTGAGCATTTCAATTTGGATTTTTAAGCCAGACAAAAGTCTGCTTTTCTTTCTAATCAGTTCAGTCTGGAACAATTAATCTGGTTTACGGAAGACTCGAAATATTCTAAAAAGCAAAACCTGCAATCTAAGTCCTTTCTTTGGACCAAGAAATATCAAAGCTTAATAAAATTTTACTGATTATTGTTACTATAACCAAAACATGAGGAAGCAGCTATATTAAGCCCAAGCATGGAGTGCTAATACCCACCATATTGTGTGACTCTGCAATGGGAAACAAGCTAACACTAGCAAAAAGCCAGCAGAGTGTGTACGATTGTGTGTTTATGAGTGTGTATGTGATCTTCCGACTGTCTGTGATGTGATATTAACTGGCGGATTTTCTTTTTTTGCCTGTAAAGGTGCCACATTAACCCAGCTGCTTGTCAAACTGTCTCCTGCATCATTACACACATGCCCCATGTAAAACATGTGCTCCTAGTCTAAGTCGGTGCTCTCTGTTTTTACAGAAAATGCTAAACTACAGTAAGGGGTGGCGATGACTTTAATATTTAATATTTATTTATTTATTTTTTTTAAATTGCATCAGAAAAAGCTTGAGATTAGGCAACTTTAAAGAGATGCTGCTCAAAACAGTCGTATAATGCAGGATGAAGATAGTTGTCGCCTCTAAAAATGGCTTTTTTATAAGTCCACCTTTTATGAAAAGATGAGCTTAGCATAAGTTAAAGCCCTGCAGCCCATTGGAACATAGGGCCAAAACCCCAGTAAAGCTGTTGTTATTGTCCCACATTATATATATATTTTTTTTATAGTGAGTATTTTAAGAACTTTATGTGCTTTTTGCATCTCCATTCATTTGGGATGTCCTGGTTGAGATTTTCCACCGATCAAATATTAAAACTACAACACGCATATGCTATATGCCATCTTCTACGCTCACACTTACAATAAACAACTAGGCTGCAAATCGTACTAACCAAGCCGATCATTAACATGGATGGATTACTGAGTGGGCCTACCTGGAAGTCAGGGGGGGGGGGGGGCCATAGGCAAAAGCCTATGAAGTTAGGTTTCATATTTCTTGTTGCGCAGAGCTCAGTTAAAAAACACAAAATCATCACAAAGATGCACACTAACCAGAAACAATGTAAAATAAAAAATGACAAGAAACTCTCTAAAAGAGGTGAAAAATGACCACCAAGCTGAAACAAAATGTCTAAAAACAGGCATAAAATCACCAAAAACTGCTAACAAAACTCGAAACAGAGTCAAAAGGACCAGAAATGAGGATGGGATGTCCACATCCTGTCTGTGCCCAGGAGCAAATTTTCTTCTAATTCATCCCTGATTATTAATGTGGATATGCAGGCCCAAACCCTGATAGAAAAATATTTTGTGTCTGTATAAAAAAAAAAAAACAACAACCTTTCTAACATTTGCACCTAAGTTTCACACGAAGAAACAAATTCTATAGCAAGTACAGATGTATTGTGTGTACAAGACAAGATGTTCATCTGCTGATATTTAAAGCTAAATCAACACAGCAATCTGTTTGGCACAGCAGAGGTGGCTTCAGGGGGGAAAAAAGACACAAAGAGGACTGTTCACGTGGCATCTACAAAACCCACACACTGTATGCTGGGATGAACATTTACATGCACGCTGAACATTAACAATGCTTCAATAAACTAAACCTACGGATGGATTACGAGAAAATGGGCCCCTGGGCACAGACAAGGGAATGGAGCCCTACCACTATATGCACCGATCAGCCACATCATTAAGTGCATCGAATACAGCAGCTCTGCCATGAATTCTACTTTTACAAGGTTAGAATTTCTTCGTTTTTAGGTTGAAGCTGTCAGAAAGGTGATAATTCTCCTTGCTGTTTATTATTGAGGTCGTAGTGGATAGTGGTGTATTATATGAAGAGGTGGTTCTACTTAATGTTGTATTTAATGTTGCTTCATGTTTAGTTAGTAATTGTTTTTATTCTATGTCTATTTGTGTCTATTAACATTCGTCTGCAGTTGGTAATTTTTGAAATTATTTTTGTGACTTTGTGTCTACTTTTGGACCTTTATTGTCCTTTGTTATTATTTTGCACCTCTTTTTGTGCATCACTCTGCATCTGCTTTTAATGGTGTTTAACTGAAGCCAATCAAACAAGATTCATGTACAGTAACTTCAGAGAGTCTGACCCACTGAGTCCCTTGGCCTCCTAAGCCCCTGTGCCCTGTAAGCCCATTCAGCAATACAACCATTAATAAATCTAAAAATTGATATTTGATATTGACTTTAAGATCCTTAACAGTGTTTTCATTTCTTTGATTCATCCACACGTGTCTGCGTGTACAGCAACTTGGCCAAAAGCAATTCCAATGATGACATGTTGCAAATGATTATTACAGGCAAACGTAACTGTGGTTTTTTTGATGCCCTACGAAATGGGGGTCTCCTGTGTGTCAACAATTTTTGTCACTCATTTTGCTGCCACGTTAAATTATCAAATTCAAACCACTCTACTTTTGCCTTAACAGCCTCCTTCTGTTTTCATAATCGCTTTCGGTCTGGGTCCCCTTTCCTCAACCCAGATAACTGTCAGGAACACTTCTTACTACGTGTGTGTGTGTGTGTGTGTGTGTGCCATAACCATTGATTTGCTGTTTTTTTATAGTCCTCCAGGCTCGCTGTCACTGTTCTGTTCTAATGCTATAACGAGACCTCTGGGACACTAAAGCACACACATATACAAGAAGAGGACACACACACACACACACACACACACACACACACACAAACAGCAGAAGATCTAAAGAGAATCCTCTGTAAAGCTTTTACAATGAAGGAAAAGGCAGTAAAGAGGAATGATCAACATAACAGCATTACACACGGGCACGGTTTGCTTCCATCTCCAAGGCTGCTGTCAGTGCGTGGCCTTTTCTGCCATAACACGACCAGAATCAATCTGTCACCTGGATGATTTCTGCGCAGAGCTGCAGACACCCTGTTAACACTGGAGACACTCGTAACACTTCATCATGTTAACCAGCAAATTGTTGAAATCTCATTTCCCATGTCTCCTTGTTGATGAAAGGCTGAGATGACAAACAAATGGAGCTGCTGAGACTAGTGATAACAGTGTAGTCCTGACAGACACGGCAGCTTCAGGTTATATTTATCATACTGAATTCTGTAGACCTGACACACACCGTTCAGTGTGTGTTGGTTATAATGTCACAGTTGTCAGTAGTGATTAGTGAGTAGCACGGCCCCTGATGTGCTGTAGGTGATGTCAACTAAGAGGGTTTTTTACTCCTTTTTAAATTGCATTATCTACATGTTGTCGAAAGACTTATCGTCCTTCATTTTCTTTATTTTCATGACAGGCTTTGCTCTGTAAGATCAGAACAGAAAGAACACTGACGCATCACGATACTGTTGTACATTTCTAAAGAAAAGCTAATTGACTAAAAACATAGATGCAGCGCAATTATATTCAAAACCATATGCAGGCGTTTAACACAGCGTGAGGACAGTACTGAAATATTAGAAAGGAGACTTTACAACAACATTCGCAGGCAGTCAAACTTAGGCATTAGTGAATCTTTTTGAAAATTTGAAGTTATCTGTCGATTAAAAACTGTCCCTGGACACAGGAGCCATCTTCTGATGCAGACCCTTTACCTGTGCCTGTCACAGTGGTCAGAGTGAGTTAGCTGCATAGCTTTAGTTTGCAATAGCCAACTGATCAAATTTGATTGAGATGGAAAGTCACAATAGCAAACAATGATATCTAAAAAAGTAATAATGATAAACGCATGAACAGTTTTTCATTTGCTGTGTGCAAAGATCAGCTTGTTTGCAAAAGCCTTTAAACTGAATTCCTGTAAAGCAGCTCTCTCCTGACGTCTGTGGTGATGCTTTTCAAAGTCACCGCCGAAAGTCAGAACACAGACTCCAACTCAACAACAGAGAGACAGGGGAGATCGCTCAACAAGGTGCCTGCATGCCCCCAGTAGCTAACAGGACGTGTCCTCAAATTCACATTCTCTATACCAGAGATTCCCAACCCCGGCCCTCAGGGAGCACTGCTCTGATAGTTTTCTTACTATCCCTGCACTACCCACTGCTGATTACCAGGATCAGGTGTGTTCAGTCATCTAAGATGGTATCTTCCAGCTTATCATTGACTGAACACACCTGATCTAGGCATCAGCAGTCTGTAAGGTTGGAAAGCAAGCGGTTCAGAAATCCCCACTCTACTGTAATTTTATTTGTTTAACTTCAGCCAAACGTCAGACAAAATCCAGTTTTTGTGTGGGATAACCCCACAAAGTAAGTGTGCAAACAGGTTGCACACGTGCACTCACAAAGTAACATGTCCTCAGCTGGAAGCAGGGAGACAGTGTCCAGTCCCACAAATGGAAAGAGTGAGGAAGAAGGTAGTGTAATGATGGAGGGGACTGTGAGTTTAGGAAGAACAGCGAAGGAAAGGGAAAGATTTCAATTAGCCCAATTCAACACTTGCTGCTCGCTGCCTGTGCTGTTATTCCCTGATTGACAGCTGATGATGACTGTTCAGCCACACAGGCCTCACCCACTCTCTTTGCCACACACACTTGGCAAAATATCTCCTTCCCTTCCTGATAACAGCTGCTGACAAAACGTGTCAATCTCACCCAGCGACATTTCTCTTTGTTTCCTCCTCCTTCCCTTCTGCCTCTTCTCCTTCACATCTTCCACCCATTTCCACTTATCTCCTTCTCACCTCTCTTCTCTCCTTAAATCTTCCAGTTCACCTCCTGTCTCACTGCACTTCCTTTCTTCTTACCCTCCTCAGCCTCCTACCTTCTCCAAGCCTCTTTATCTCCATTTCCCTCCCTCGTTCCTCCTCGCTTCGTCATTTCGCTCGCTACTCTTGCCATTTATCTTCCACTCAGTCACCTCCCACGTTCCCATCAAAATCTCCTCTTTCATTTTTTTCAAACTTCAATCACAGCCAAGTGTTTTTGACAAGATTCGGTGTGTCATATCCATAGGAGAAAAAGCTGCAAACAAAATGTTACATTCCGATAAATTGAGTAATAAAAAGTCTTTAGATGCAATAAATTGATTTTTCACAACACGTAACATTTGGCAAACATGGAAGTAAAAATGTTTTTGCACATACCAGACAACTAATATTTCACCATATTTTAAAGGTGCCTTTGCATTTCTAAAACTTGTTTGCTGTTTCTGCAGTAAATTGCACTAAAACTGTAGTTTTACTACAGTAAACTGCAGTAAAAACACCAATCGTGGTTGTGTGGACAGATTGAAGATGAATATTCACTTGCTTTCAACTCAAAGCTTGTGCCTACTTGAAGAAATGAAGACTGGTTGAACCTCATGGTGTTGGAAATGTGCACTAAGACACGGACTGGAAGAGTCTCCTGAGTGGATCACAGTGATCACCTGACAATGCTGTTTGAAAATCATGGAGTTAATGAAATACATTATCCATGGTCTCTTTAGATGTGAAATCACATTTCACTTTCACCTCCCAAGTCCTTCACTGGGAGAAAACCTCTCCTTTTCTTCAGTTCCTTCTCCTGTTTCCTTTTGTTCTGCCCGTGTTTGTCAATTGCTTCTTATGTTTGCATTGATCACCCTCTCCTCCCTATCTCAAAAACACACACTCCTATACACACGCCTGTGTGAGGGGAAACCCCAGGACTGTTGCATGATCTGTAACTGCTCAGCAATACAGCTTTGCAGTACTTTTGCAAATACAAGCTCCAAAGACACAGTATGTAAAGCAAAGCAGATGCAGGTGACATCATTTGACTCCTGCAAACGCGGTGTCATCACGCGTACACACAAGCACACACACGCTTTCCTGCTGCCAATAGTGTTTCTCACGAACACGCACCTTTTTACATGTAAATAGGTCTATGAGTATGTGAGCAGAAATACACACAGAGGACATGTGTTCGATGTGATCAATAGCTATTGATGTAGCACCTTTGGCTTGTCTTGGCAGCGCTTCATGTTAGACATAAAAATGTCCACACCCGGCAGGATAGAGACATATGGTGCACGCACATACACACACACACCAACACACACACACATATATTAAAGCACATACACAGATGAATATGCTTTAAAACACACACGTCTTTACACTTTATTGATTTCATGTTTTATGCATTTTTGCACATCCAACACAATACACTAACTTGGATCACTGGAGTTACACTAATTCACAGCACGCACACACACACGCACACACGCCTCCATTGCCTCACCTCTGTAGCACATAGTTAGCCACAGCAGCTCCAGCACCTGACTCCCAAACTCACAAGCGTCCAATCCCAGCATGGTGCCTCTGCGGGGCTGCCCTCTGTGCTGCGATGGCTGGCAAGGGAAGAACCAGAGAACCGGAGAACCTCCACAGGTAGCAGCAAAGTAGCAGAGCACGTCAATTTAAAAAGGAAGAGCATCCACAAAAAAGTCTTGGATTGGAAGGAAAGAGGGTCAGGCGAGCATCTCCACCCCAGAGGAAAATGTTATGTAGTTGGAAAGGTGAAAGGGGGGAACAGCAGACGGACTGGTGCGAGAGAGGATGTGCAGAGAGGCGGGGAGGGTATCCTTGGGTGTGGGTGGGGATGTGTGTGAGCTAGAGAGAGAGAGATGGATAGAGAGAGGCACAGAAGGACCCAGCTTTCTACACTTCTTCTTCTCTTTCGTAAAGTAGAGCACAGTGACATAAAAAAAGAAGAGCGATCAGCTGTTTTCCCGGATTCAACGGGGGACGCTGGAAGAAACCGGAGGCAGGCAGATGCCGGTTCAGTCGGTGGAGTCGTCTGCAGCAGCATGTATGTGTGTGTGTGTGTGTGTGTGTGTGTGTGTGTGGTACTCAGACGCTGGCTATCGATTCGCAGGCGAGCAGTGAAGCCCTCCCCTCCTCCCACCCTGGATCCCTCCCTGCCTCCCCTCCTCCTCGTGTCATCAGCCTAGAGACTGCAATGAGCTCATCCTTTACCCCCCCTCCCTCTCCCTCCCTTATTCGCTCTTTCATGCCTCCCCTCTTCTCTTTCTCCACACCTCATTCCTTCTCACGCACCCCCTCCCCCCACCCCCAAACTCTTTCATGCTTCTATTTTCCTCTTCATTCCTCTTTTCACTTTAGGATTTTTCCTGTGTTGTCCAGTCTCTCCTCCACCTATTCATCACCCTCACAACATCTCTCTCTGTTTTTATTCATCTTATTTCCTGTCTCGTCTCCCTTCTTTCTTCATCTCCCTTCTTTATCTCTCTATGTCTTTTAGTGACCACACCCTGTCAGCAGAATGCTTCAATCATTCTCATCATTTTTCCATCATTATTTTATCTTCTTTCCTTGTTTCTTTTATTCTGTCCTCTCTTTAGCTTCCCTCTCCTCCCTTGTGATACCCCTGGGGCAATGAGAGAGGCTGTAGAACTGCAGAATACAAAAGGGGATGCTTGTTTCACTTGACAATCAGACACACTCTCTTTCCCAGGTCTTCACACACACTTCATTAATCTGTCATTCAGAGGTTGCTCAGCTGTCATATAGCACATTAAGGGAGAAAACTTCTGTCTTTTTCGGACTTTCATTCCAGCAAACCTTTGTAGACTCTCATTCTCTGATAATTAGAAAAATGTAAAAAGGCAATAAACTGAATAAAATCTGGGTTGAGTCGATACGAAAAGGTTGCAAAAACAGAGTAATACAGTGAGTATTAATAATTTCTTGCTCATTAGAATTAAGGTTTAAAGTCCAGGTTTCAAACTGACACAGTGCAGGTTTGCATTATAGACCACTTTGATGAACGAGGGATGGAAATTAGTGAGGAATAATCTGAACACAAGCAGAGATGGAAACACTGAGGAAAAGGAGCTGAGGCTGTATCTACTCACAAAGTCAATTTCATGATAGTTTGTTTTTAATTTCTCGGGGAGCTCATATTGGAACAGGCTGTTTATACTGTAAGTCTGAGCTAAAGCTGGAACAATGTTATTAGGTTTATAATGCTGCCATGGCACACTATAAATGTTTTAGATTCTGTTTCTATAAAATGTCCTGAACTCCTTTACAAATCAGTAATGACATGTATTTTCTGTCATGAATAAATATTGGCACAATTATATTAGTTTGGCTTCAAATCTATTGACACCTTTTCTTTATTTGGAATAAACTGTAACGTCCATTTCGCCCTTATTCATTTGTTTGGTCCCAGCATCATGTGAGACATTGACTATAATGAGTATAATGAAGGGGCCTAATCCACTCTTAAGGTTAGGATGCAACAAGCCAACGGTCGGCTGTCAGGGCCCGTTGGGGGCATCGGTCAGTCCGGTCTTGTTTAAAGTTTGTATCTCTGCGCTCCCAGTTCTTTTGCGCTACGTGCTCATCACCTCTCATCTTTGCGGTGAGTTGTAGTTCAACTTTTGGGGCCAGGATGGAGCCGATGTGACCCGACACAGCAGTTGTTCTTGAACATCAGCTTTGGTGTGTCAGAACTTTGGATTCAGGTTAGGTTTAGGAAAACATTGTGGTTAAAATAACAACGTAGTAAAGTCACAACGCTGTCCGTTTGAAACACAAAAGAAGCTGCTGTCTCTCAGTCCTGTGTTTTGTCGGCTCTCAATGTGCCGCCCACATCATCCGACATTGGTTCCTGCTGTAACTACTACACCGGCCACAAGACGCCTTTTTGGGGCGAAGGAGACAATCGATACCAGCCACTGAATGGCATGATATGTTGTTGAGATGTTGAGGCCTCATGTATTGTAAAGGTACCAAAGGACCCTGTACTTATAAGTCTAGTATTTATGTTTTGTCATTTCACGTAGTAAAACTCTCTATCAGAGAACTCAAGGACAAAAGGTCGAGTCTAATTTTAAAGTTAAAAGTGACTCACTGCATTAAAAATAAATGATGACTCATAGAGATCAACAGATTTTGGAGCTCAAATCTAGAAGATCACGGTTCACTTTCCTTTACATATCAAAAGTGGAAGTACATTGTTGCTCGTCCAAAAGTTGCCAAGACAGGTTCCATTTAAACAAATACTCACACTGACAACAATCTTTGCCTCGCTGTACAAATTCAGCATTTTAAAGTGGTTACCCCACCAATCCCCACTGCCACTATCAGCAGTGGGTCTTTCTCCTGTCTGTCCTCAAGCAAGCAGTGCTATAAACCCACTCGCATATATTTACACTGCATTATGGAAGTATAAATCAGCCACGAGTGGCATTTATAAAACGTGCTTGAACAAGGCAGCCATGGATGGAGTCGTAAAGAGCATTATAGCCGTGCATCAGTGGTTTTTTTGTTTTCTTATTTTCATCAAACAGGAAAAACTCAATGAAATGCTCAGCCTGGCCAAACCAAAGATCTTCAGTGTTATTTTGCTCATACAAGGAATTTGCGTCCAACTTCTTAAAATTATAACAATAACAGTTCAACCTGCAACAACAACACGACAACAACAGCACATATGACACAGCTAAATATGAAAATATGCAGGCCAACTTTTAGAAACAATTGCCTTCCTGCTCAGAGTTAAGGGGATTGAAACCACTCCCAGGCTTGAACTCACTGTTATTATATTAAACGTATTAAAGGAACAGTTATCCATAAAATCCAGCTTCATTACAGCAAACCTTGAAACATGTTTTAAGTCAGATTTAGGGGAAGCCAGCGGCCTAAAAGTTAGAGACGTCATCTTATGACCGGAAGGTTGTTAGTTCGATCCCCAGACAAGTTTAAAAATCTGCCAGGATCTTAACCACAACTGCTCCAGTGGAGCTGCCGAGTGGCCACAGGTCAGACTGTGGTTGCACTGGGCAGCTTTCAGGTGAGTGAATGGCCTCTCAGGAAATCTACCCTGAATAATTTAAGGTAGTATAAAAAAGCTCTAAGCTAACAAGCTGGTGGCAGTAGCTCCACAGTAGCCATACAAACTCACTGGCCACTTTATTAGGTACACCTGTAAAATCAAATCCAATCAAATACAGCAACTTCTATTCTACTTTTACAAGGTTGTAAGTTCTCCTTTTAATAGGGTGGCCAAAACATTAGAATGACTCATGACTCCAGTAATAAACAGAAAGTAGAATTATCACTTATCTGACAGTTTCAAATAAAAAATTGAGAAATTATAATATTGTAAATGTGGAAGTCATGGCAGAGCTGCTGTATTGGCTTGTATTAGACTGTACAGGTGTGTCTAATAAAATGGGCAGTCAGTGAATGTTAATTATTGAAAGGTATGAATAGTTTCATCTAACTCTTGGAAATGTTGTCAAAATTGCCTGTTGCTCTAAGAATAAAATTAAATAGTTCCCCTATTAGGAAAGCAGCTTTTTTTTCCAAGTGATCCGATGCAACAGTAGGAAGATTCCATTTTTTGTTTTTTGTGTTTGATTTAAATGAGACAAAAGCAATAAACATGGGACAAGACACTGAAAGTGCATCATAGTGCAAAGGACATTACACGTCCCCTGGTTAAATAAAGTTTATTCCAGGTCTTTCTCTAAACTGCATGATGCTCACTGCTGAGTTTGAAAGCAAACAGTAATCACTCTCTCTCTTGCCTAAGTTATTTCAAAGAAAAACTCTATCATCTCAATTAGGCGTATCAGCACTGCTGACAACACAGGCAAAAAAAAAACAAAAAAACATTATCACACAGTGCAACACCTTAAATTAAATACATGGACTGATTTCATGTGGATTTGCATGTGTTATCTGCATCGATTCAGCAAGTTATTGGAAACATGATCTGTGGTAATTGCTTTCTCTCGCCCCCACACACGCAGACGCAGTACGCCGGCTGTACACGCAGGGGAGTGTGTATAAGCAGTGACTAAATGGTTTTCTGGCTGCAAGCTGGGTGGGGAGCATTTATCTAACCCCAACTCATTTGTTGCCCATTCATCCATAACTGCCAGATTTAGAAAGAATGAGAGTGACTGAATAGCCCAGGTGCTAATTCTCTGAGGTAATGATAATAATTTGATGCACTAAAGTTAGTCGGTGAGCAACGGTGAGGAAAAAATACAAAGGTGTATGTGAAATGACTGAGCGTATACCTAATGAGTATTAAGTATAGTACAGGGAGGTAATTAAGTTAGGTCAGGTGATGAACGCATTACTAAAAGGCTTATTGATCAGGTGATGAATGCATATTATGTGGAAGTCTATAACTCAATTTAAGCATGCATTATACAAGTCAGTTCAAAAGGTAATGGATGGATACAGTGCCTGTATTAGGCAAATTTGACAAGCGTCAGTTATTTGCAGACTATTTAACACTGTTTCTTTCATATTAATTAATAAAGCCGTTTACCTATTTACTTCAGTGTCATAAACACGTCAAGGCTTAAGTTGAGTTGAGGTCCTAAAACTGCTTATTTAGTACGAAAACAGTCCAAACCTCAATATAGATCAGAGGAATGCAGCACATGCTGTGTTTTTTTCCATAAAAAGTAATTTGCTATTCTGTTAAAGATTTAAGAATTAGTCAAGTGATTCTTTCAGTACGCATTCCATACACAGTAGAGTATGTTCACTGTGCTACAAACAGCAAATGGATCACATCCTGACATCTATAATCAACAAAAGCTCGAAACAGACACGACAATATATAGAGCAAATTAGACAAATATATAAAAAAAATGTAAAATTTAAGTACTAAGTCTATGTGAGAATAACTTTTACTATAGTTGTTATCAGCTCACTGTGGTACAATATCAACACCTAAACTAAATTCTGAAATGTAATGGTTTTCAGATTTAAAGTTAATTTTACCTTTTCAAGTGAGGGTAAGAAAATCACAGATGTTGTTTGCTGACAGCAAGGATCTCCACTCATAGATTGTGTGTCACACACAGAGAAGCCCTCCGTCCACCCCTCCCACTCAGATAATACTTTTTTTTTTTGGTTTGTGTAATTTTCCTCACACTGCTAAACCTGTTTGCTGAATAAACTCAGCTGAGTGGACACAGTTACAGTAAAATAACATGCAGTTAAATTATATGTTTATAATATGTTTTGTTAACCATCATTTCTATACATTTTGTACAAAACATTTAATACAACAATTTAAACTATAGTCTCAAAAATGACCATCAAATTATATCTGCACCTCTCTCAAACATTATTGATAAGATGTAAAAGAAAAGCGTATGTCGATATATATATAGTGTAAATCATTGTGTGCATAAATATCCAACACATAACTATTCTTGTCTTTGTGGTTGTGTCACTGGTCTGGGCTGCACTTCACTCTAATCCTGGTTCTGGCTGAGGTTTAATTGATTAACGGTAGTTTCTCCTCCATCTCTGAGCTAAGGGGAGATTTGTTGGGTTTCTCTCAATAATTCTGTAAGTAGCAGGGAAAACACAGGCCTAACAGACAATATTAAAGCTACTTTTTAAACTTTTCCCCCATATTTTAAAGAAATAGAAATAAGCTGGATAAGACATAGTGCTAAGGAACATGAAATCGATAAGCTTAGAGCGCAATCGACATAGAAATTAAAAATAGGAAACAGATTTTCTTCACCTGACACAGATTTTAAAGCTTGACACCCTGACAGAAGAAAATGTTCAAATGCACTGGTGTAAATAAAAATATGAACTAGGTGCAGTTGCTGGCTCACTGCTACATTGTCATGGCTTATGGGGACACTTGAATAGAGCAAAGCATTTGTTAATACTGTGTTAAAAGTATGTGACTCACCTACTATTGTCAGGAGGTGTGTAAACTGGAATTCAAGCTCATCCATGTTAGTTTAAACTTATTTTAGAGGATATTTAAATGTCATTAACATGAAGATGATTTGGGTGTCAAGAGCATTTGATTTCAGCAGAATAACTGAAATGGTCTCTGCAGTATATTCAGACCCTCGTAAGCTGTCTCCAAGTAAGAATGTAAAGTATGACCAAGGCATGTGGTTTATTGCTAAAGGAGGAGTGGGGTTGCACAGTTTTGTTCAGAATGCAGAAAGCGGTTGGAGGAGTTCTCAGGGCGGTGTCTGTAAATATCTGAGCCATAGGCCACACATTGTCTCTCTAGTGATCCATGACTTAAAATGATTAAACACACTGAACAAGTAAAATGTAAGTCAAAAGTATGTTGTCACGGCACCAATGATGAATGGACAGAAACACAACAAAGGCATCAGCTGTTCACAGAGATGAATTGCTGAATGAAGCTCCCTGGCACAGGATCAGGTCAGGAGGCCCATCAACCAGTACAAAAGGAGTGTATGATAGTCCCAGAGCTCAGATAAAAGACATACAATTACTAGATAGATGAAAATATATTCATAAAATACCAAAATTGACCTTAAAGACATACAAAAGTATAACCCTATTGAAAATGATCAAAATTTAAAAAAGACCTAATTACCATAACTACATGCAAAAAGAAGAAAAGAGACACAAACTCAAAGAGACAAAAGATTTACCAAAAGTAACTGCACAAAGAAAAACTCAATGGCAACCTAATTTTGTAGCTGTTGGTGTGTCTCTAAGTCAGGGGGTTCTCGATCCGGTGGTTTCTCCATCTGAAATGGTGGCTGACGTCCACATAGACAGCGTCTGTTTGCACTGCCAGTTTCAACATGAACTAATACACCTGAACCTAGAAACTCGAACTCAATCGATCAGCAGGTCCAACTACTGCAGAGATGGATATCCTGCCTTTCTCTGACATCTACTGGAGACCGAGAGAAGACATCTATAGGCTGAGTAGGTGTGTTTATTGATTGTGTTATAAATATTTCATATTCTTGTTTCTGGGTCCTTCCAGTACAACTAATCTTTCAGTCATTCAATATTAAACAAATTCTTCAGCTGCTTTAAAAAAAACAAAAAAAAAAACATTTACAATAGCTGTTTTGGCTATTATATTTAGTAAAGTATGCAACATTTAATTCCTTATTTACTGTATTTCCCCCCCATAGGGTCCCCCATTTTGTTACAGCATTTTCTCTGGTCTGTGTTAGGCCTCCAGAATATCATCTACTCAACGGAGAAATATCTTTGGTGCAAAATGTGTTTAATCTTTAGGAAAAAAAATGTAATTAAAAAAACAATTCTGTGAGTGAGGCGAATTGTACTTGAAATGCTAATTCTAAGGCGGTATTGAAGATTTTTTTCTTCTATCTATCTATCTATCTATCTATCTAAAATAACGGGTCAAAATGTATAAATGCATTGTCACAATAGATATATACAAACTTTATTAATTCACAAAGGCATATCCAGTGGTATTTTAACAAAGATGTACAACAAAATCCGAAGAGTCTAAATCACAAGATAGAAATGTGTGCAAAACAAAAGAAACACTAATAATTAAAGAAATGTTTGATGTACAAATTAACATAAATATAAATCAGACAGAAAATGTGTTTTGTGAGGGTCTCTAACGGGGTAACGTTTTCAAAATGTGGTTAACAAAGATTTACATTCATATAGAGCTTCGTGTGGGACACTTGTGGGTAGTAGTAGGTAAAGTGCAAACATTTGGTGGGGAAGTAAACATGTTATTATCTATAAGTACCAATCCATTTACAGTAGTACAAACATTTATACCCAAGTATTTACATGCTTATAAAAGCTGATGGAACCAATAATCTGTCATTTGATTTGTCAAACTGCATCTCGTAGCCAAACGTAATAGGAGTCAAATAATCAGGTGGCTATTAAAGTCTCCCTACTTAAAAACTTGTGAAAGAGTTGTGAATTATGGGATGTCAAACCCAAACTCTGCCAACCATAAATTACTCAATCCACACCCCTAACAATAAAATCAGAATGCTAAATAATCAATAAATATCCTCCTTCCTTCTGTGAGAACAAAAGATTAAAAACTGTTGCGATCAGTTAATGAATTTGTTGAACTTGAATTTGAGAACTCACTCATTTTCAAAGCAAACCAGTTTAAATGTCTTGTTGAGCCAAAAAACAAGACATAAAATAATTTTTTAAATTTTCTGTAAAATATATTTAATGAATAATATATGTCATTAATAACATATCACTACATTATCCCAACACTGGTAAACTAGGTACTAACATTTTACTTTTCCTATGGAGTTAGGGGGCAGAACAGGCCTAACATCTGACAGACAGACAAAGCCGAGGAGTTTCTATTTTCCAGCTGACTTTCTTCTGTAAATTGAGTGTAAAAGCATATAAAAACCAAAAAAGTCCAAAAGCCCTGTGCCAAAGCATAGTTTTAGAAAAACACAGTACTCAAAATGCTAATACTGACAGAATGAGGAACCCAGGGCTCGTTCAAAGTAAATCAACTTAACACAAATTTAATCATACACATTTACCAATAGTAATTACAACATTCAAACTTGACGTTTTATTAGTAACCCTGGCCCTGTGGGTGGGGTCACTTTGTGTGGTCATGTTAACCATTTTGGGGTTGAAGAATAAAAGTGCACTCTTGGTACACTTCATGGTGTCCTTCTGGGCTGCATAGCAGAACAGCTTTATGAGGCAACAGGTGGTCATAGTTCATGGGTTTGTGTGTGTGTGTGTGTGTGTATGTGTGTCTGTGTGTTTGTGTATACTATGTCTGAGCTAGCTGAAGTTCCTCCAGGCCATGTTTGCCCATATGATATCTGGCCAAGTCTTTCCTGGTTACCAGTCCAACCACCTGCAGATGGACCAAACCAAAGATGTAACACCAGAGCAACTTTCATCATCACAGCCTTCAGCAATATGAACAAATTATTGATAATAACCCAACCCCTTACCCCATTTTCGTCATCTACTACCACCAAGTGCCTCAGTCCCAGAGCTCTGAACAGCTTAAAGACACGAGGAAGAGATGTATCCTGCAAACAAACATCAAGTTGAAGTTTAGTTTATTCATACAAAATGTTAAAAAAGACTGACTGAAATAGGTTTTTAGAAAAAATTAATCCTCTTTGAAACACTGGAATCCTGACTTTGTCCAGAGGGATTGTATGTGAGAACACAAAGGTCAGAAAGACACTCCTAACATTTTCCAGACTTTATCCTGTGAGCCCACTAGTCCAAAGTTTGTATTCTTTGTGTACAGCACATTGCTCTGTCCCGAAACGTCGGGATGATTTAAACAGAGCAAATGGGCGTTGACGAAGTTTCTGTCACTTAATTGTTGTGCCAGTCGAGGGATAAAACCTTCCTTTAGATGCATGGATATAATGTGCTGTACATAAAACACTGTTTCCCACAGCATATGCTTTCTTTCAGATTGTGCCTCATTGTGTTCGCTGACCACGCACTGAAATCAAGAGTGAGGTGGCTTCTGACTCCCGCTACACTCCTGATGTGTAAAACGAAACTCCAAACATGATTGGCGACTGATTTCTCTTGACACTGTCCAGAATTAATACGTGAAACAGGGGCAAGAACATTATTACAATGGAGCAGTCTAGACCTTAAAAGCCCAAAATCATGTAAAATACAAAACTGGTTAAAAAAAAAACCAGAGGAAGCGTTGTATGGGGCCATATGTTACATTTAATATTAAACCAGTTTCAAGTCGTAATCTTCATCAAATCTGGGAAAATGTGCACTCTTAGAGTAAAAAAAATCTCAACATCTGTGTGCGTTTCACCTGTGGTACAGTGTAAGGTGTTGGGTTCATGAACTCTGTGAGATCCATCATACACTCCCTCTCGTCCTGGGAGACATGGATGCTCTGAATCGGGGGAAAGCGGGGGTATGCATCCCTGAAGTCCTTCAGCTGGAGCTTCCTCCGGGTCAGCCGGGACCGAGCTAACTCCATGAATACCTACCACAGCACAACAAGGGCAATGATTTGGTTTAAAATATAATAATTTATCTAACAATGTTGTCACCATCTTCTTCCTATGGCTGAAGTTACCTTGTGCTTGAGAAGAACAATGAGCTGTGAGCGGAGGATGAGGCCACATAGTTTTTCTGGCTGAATGGAGGAGAACAAAAATGGTGAGATTAATTTATGAACCAAATTTTAAAGGTATTAAAAACACAACAGAAATGTACAATACCTCATCACTTCCTGTAATCTGCACGACGACAGGGAAGCCATTGTGATTGGTAGATGTGTTGCTAAGGATGTCCACAATGGTTCCAACCTTCTCTATCCTGTTCAAACAGGTAACTGGAGAACTCATAACCTCTCTGGGTTAGAGGAGGTAGGAGGAGGATGATGTGGAAGCAAACACAAGTGAGATAAAGGGGAGGTGGTCAGGTAAAAGGCAGGGAAAGGTGCAGTTGGATGTTTCAAATATAAGTTATTAGTGTCATTAAATCACAATGTCTCTCACTGACTCTGATAAATCAGACAGGACCTCACCTGGCAGTCAGCCAGTGGGATGTAGCAGGAGCCTCCCAGTGCAGGAAGGGAACACTCTGTAGCTTGATGTGGATGTCATACAGACCCTGAGCCAGGAAGAATCACGTTACAGACATTGCCTTTTTAAAAGTACTTACGCCATTGTTCTCAATTAATTGCTTGGTTGTTTAGTGTTTCTCTTTGCTGTTTCTAAATATTATACATGTGCTGCTGGACAAACACTTTTATTATATGAATTGTAATACTTCTGGGCCATATCAGACACACAAGCAGAAACAGGGGGCCTCAGTCTCTTTGCTCACCTCAACAAAGTAATCCCCGACGATCTTTGCAGTCATGAGGACGAGCATTATGGGAAAACCATACGTGACATTCCCTGTCGCTTCCATCATGATTACTGTCAAACTGAGGGTCATCCTCACAATGCCACCTGTGTAGAGCAGGACATTACTAAACTTTCCATTTTAACTGTACAATGATTTGTCATCCTGGTTAGACGTAACAAGATGGTCATTGTTTTCTTGTTAAGCACTAACATTGCACTCTTTAATGGGATGAGACAGCTACTTACCTAACTGAGCTGCAGCTCCAATTAAAGCATATTTACCAGGGTCAGCCCAAACCTGACAAAACACAGACAGCAAAGGCACACACCATCAGACTTTATTTTATTATCCAGTTTTTGACATTTGTTTTAAATTACTACTTATACTTCTAAAATAACACAATTATATAAATTATTTTCTGTTCCTAATTCTAATTCCATATAGAAACTAGAGTTAAAAGCTGTACAAGACTGGATACTTGGAGCTTTCTGAGGTGAGATCAAAGTTTGCCTTAGTCAGCCCTTCTGAAGGCAACATTAAGCTGTGAGAACACTGTGCCACTTAGCAGCTGAAACTGAGGAAGTGGTTACACTTTTTACCACTATCATTTTGCTTCGACATCATGTTGCAAGCACTTAGATAGCAATTTGGATGCCGATTCTCACTGTGACCAAACAGCATAGCTAACTGCAGCAGCTGGTGGAAAATATATTTATAGTTCTAGAACGTTTTGCATATTGTTTCGCTTCCTTCACTAAAAGCCCAAAAAGTGTTACAAAGAAAGAAGAATTCACATCTAAGAGGTTGGACAATATACCAATGGAGCAACCAAATGCTGTCTGCTGTTATGGAAACAATCGTGATATGAGACATAAGCTACAAACCAATCTGAACATGTTCTCAACTCAAGTAAATAAAGCAAAGGTGTGTGTCTTATAAATGAGAGTTGTAGCATTAAAATAAGACACACATTTTAAACTGAATTAAAATCAGCATGGCCTCTTTTCAAAATGGGAATGTAAAGAGGTCTTGTCCTCCTCCTACAGAGCCTACAAAAACACACACAAAACGCACTAACCGGGTTGTTGGGGGTGATGGTGGCCAGCATTATCCCAAACAATCTGCCCCACGCTGCCCCTATAAGCAGAGAAGGGATGAAGACTCCAGCAGACACCGCCAGGCCATAGGTCCAACATGCCAGGAGGAAATAGGTCAGAGTGAACAAGCCCAGTGTCAGAGGATTGTAGGTTCCTTGAAAAGTGAGCACATGGCACTATTTACACAGGGAATGAACAAAACGGACCAATGTTCCTGCTTGTAATTTCTTATTTTAGCCTTACCTGCCTGGTTGTGGAAAAGACTGCGGACACTTCTCTCAGGAGTATTAAAGAAGGCTGTTGCCATGGAGTTATACTCTCCATCTGCACAGAAAAACTAAAAGAGAGTGACCAAATAAAAGACAGAAAGTGATGCAAATAAAGTCCATCATTATATGTGTTCTTGTGTATTTGTCTATCTACTGTTTAGTTCTAGGACATCAGAACATGAACAATTAAACCAAGGCTTCTCATCATATTTTATGTTGTTATAGGTCAGTAGTTCAAAGTGCCCAAGTCTGTCCTGGGTTTAAGCATTTCCTTTGTCACATATCACTCCAATATAATAAAGGTAAAGGTAAAAAAAACTAGCAAACCAACCCGTAATATTTGTTATATACATATACTGTACCACTGCCTCTTCTTTTTGAACAGGACTAAGAATATACAGATGTACTAGTAGTAGTAGTCTGAGTGGCTGTGATTAAGCACAGTGGTCCAGAAATCATGCTAAAGCTGCACAAATCCAAGCTGATGAAAATCTATTTGTTTTTTTTACATTTATGTTTTACGATTCACTGTAAGAATCGTATCTGAAACTGCATATGTGTCAGTCTGTTACGCTTCACCACATACATTAAACAAACAAAGCAAGTTAAAACTACTCTGAAGCGTGACAGTGTTTGCAATACCACGTACTTTAAGTGTTAACTTCCATCATTTCCATAACAAAGAGACTGTGCAGACTGTGGACAGAAATGAAATATGTAAGAAGTGTGTGTGTTTATACCTGCAGTGGGTACTCCTCGGTTTGGTCCGTGTCCAGAGGCTGGCAGTCATTGGAGAAGTA
Organism: Channa argus; assembly: GCF_033026475.1. Classification (NCBI taxonomy): domain Eukaryota; kingdom Metazoa; phylum Chordata; class Actinopteri; order Anabantiformes; family Channidae; genus Channa; species Channa argus. The sequence continues at coordinate 17,546,168 of NC_090211.1, forward strand.
GATCATTGTGAACGACACTGTTGCTGTCACCGCGGCGACCAACATGGCCTCCATCACTTGCAAACAAGGGCGATGGACATACCTAACACACACACAAAGAAAATACATAAATTGAATGACACTAAAGCATGGCAATTTGAAGTAATGACTAATTCACAAAGAAATGCTGGACTTTCCCAAGTGACAAAACAACAGCGAGCTGTAAAACCATATCTGTTTTCTGCCTTGTGGCAATGTGGCTATAAATGACAATAATTGTTATGAAATGTGACACAAGCTCAGACTTTATCCTTAGGTACACTTTGCTGTGTCAGATGACAGGTGTGTATTTTTAGCAGCAGGAGAGTCCAGGCAGGTGACACACTAAGGAAATGTCAGCATATCACCAGTGTGTCACTTTATCACTGTTTTGTTAATGTTTCTTATTGACAAAGGCAACACAAGCACTTTATAAAAAGAAGTGTTCATTACCTAGTTGAGTCATTTGATTTAGATTTTTAGATCTTACAATAATTGGGGCACCAACATTTAGAATTAAATTCATAATCTTGATCCCTTGTGAAATGTAAAATACGCAGCCTTACCACATAGTTATCTCTGTATCTAGAGTGATATTAGCAAAGTATGGCCTTTTTCCAAAAGTCTGTAAAAACTGAAATCTGCGATTTGTCAAATCCGACAAAAAATAAAACCTAATTTTCAGTGACCAATTCAACTTAATTTTGAAAATACAAGCAAAGAAAGTTTTAAGACTGCAACACACAATAAAGTTGTGACAGAGGCAAAATAAGGTTGATTGGTAACAGGTAAGGGCATCGATTGTGAAAGAAACATCCATCAAAAGATTCAGTGTTTGCAAGCAGAGATGGGCCGTGGTTCATCACTCCGTGCAAAAGCATGACAGAATTGTGAATCGGTTCAAAAAGTCAAAGAAATTAAAATAATAATAATTTCTCCACCCAAGAAAGCAGAGAATTTAGAGCTTTCACCATTTTCACTGCACATATCGCTGAAGCGATTAAAGAATCCCGTTGAAAGCTCAGTGTATAAAAGGCCAATGGCAAAAACCACTGTTGAATGTATACGACCATCTAGCCATAAACCACCATGAAGGCATTGTATTTTTTCCCCAGGAAGTCAGTGGATATTCCAGCAGGACAAATCCAGGCCTGATTCTGTGCATCGCATGGCTTTGTAGACAGAATGTGGGAGCTTTACTGGCTTGCCAGCAGTCCAGAAGTGTCTCCTATTGCTAATGTGTGGCGCATCACAAAGAGGTGAACCAGACAACAGCAACAACAGACTGCTGAGCAGCTAAAGTCTCACACCCAGCATGAATTGGCAAAAAATCCAACAGCAAAACTGCAACAATTAGTCCTCAGTTACCAGAAGTGAAGTGGCAAACATGCTTTTGTCACAATAGTGTACAGATTTGGAGGGAGTGGGGGTTGCATTCATAAGTCACATGTATGAAAGAAAGCATAAGTATGAAAAACACATTAATATCCTTTTTAATGACATTCGCTAATGGCATGTTAATTTCTAAAGTATTTTTTTACATAATATAAGCAACGCAGATGTTTGTATTGACTGCGTTGTTGCCTACAAGTCATTTGTATTGATTTACTCATTGCTGCACCGTTTTTAGTATTTAGTAACATGGAGCTTTAGACAAGGAAGCAGGAACCACAGGTATCTTATCAGAAGTGTCAGGTCGTATCACTCGTCTCCCACTGATCGTACCAGTTCTTAGAATGTGACTATTTTTAAACCTTTCAATCACAAGATGTTTTAAGATTTTTCCTTGTTTTGAACCTCACCCAGTCCAATGGGCAAAAGCAAAGCCTTCTTGCTACAATGTGCTGTTAGAATTTGGCATACTACATGTATTATGCAGTATGCCTATTCATGTGTCAGCTGATGTCAAGTAAAGTTTCATTTTAAATATCACCATTTTTTAATCAAGGTGTTTTACTGTTTTACTAATCCGAACCCACAACAAACACCTCAGAAAGAGCAGCTGAAGGGGGGATTCTTCCGAGATGAGCAGACTTGCAATAGAACCAGTGTGTATCACAATAGAGCAACATAGTAATAGATTTGCAATAAGTACAATCAGGATGACAAAAATAATGAAATCTTGAAATAGTTTTCCTACTGCAAGTCTATGACAGTTGTATTTCTAAGCTTTCTGCCTTACCTAATCCTAAAGATGGTCAGCCAGTAGTTGAGAATGTTGAACAGTGCTCCGAGCACTCCACCTGCCCAGGAAGGAGATAGTAAAAACAATAAATACACACACTGACTGTCAATCAGAAGACATTCATATTTAAAAGGCATGCTGCACCTTGTGGAAAAGTCAAATTTCTCCTCAACTACAAAACTAGGCAGTAACAAATAACTGATTATACTATTTTAGTAATTATGTGAAAATAATATTCATGGTCTACACCAAATACTATACTAATATGAAGTGCAAAGAATAAAACCTTTAGACATGGCTAAAAAACACAGAATTTTCACTGAAGTAAGGTGAAACTGAAACGTTCCTCAATAGAATGTACTTTTTCAAAATCTCTATACTTATATATCAATATCTTTGTGAAGGCCTATATTAGGCCTACAGTTTTTACCTATTGCTCCCATAATGATGAACAAGGGCACCTCATAGAGGTCATAGGCCATGGTCTGAGAAAAGACAAAATACATATAATCTTTAACATTTACTAGCAAACAATATGAAGGTGGAAACAGACAAGCTACACAAGTTTCTCACATCGCTATCAAAGCGTCCAAAGTTGATGAGACCTGGGCTAGACAGTTGTCCAGGGGTTTTGTGATAGACACTGAGAACGAAGTTCAGGGTGAAGGTGGATATCATAGAGGCAAAAAACTGCAGATGAGGAGAGGAAAAAAAAAAACGGTAAAGAGGAGACAAAAAAAGACCACTTTATGAAATATATACCTCTTGATTGCATTGACATAATAACACTGTATGAGCATTAATCATGGTCTTATAATAGGGGGGACACACATGATCACATCACTTACTATCCTCCATGTCAACATCTGGTTCCAGAAAGAAGCTCCCTCCTCTAGAGAGAACAGAACGCCACCTGTTTTCCAAACAAACAAAACTACAGTCAGGGGCCACAGTAGCATGAAACAAAAATCTCATCAGCTATTTTGTGTCTGATTATTGTCCAGCCTATGATTTGCTAACTGTGTCATCAAATGCAATCACCTCACAACAGCGCTGGTACAAAGGTCTACACTAGACTACTTACAATAACTAAGGGAGACTAATAATAAAAAAATGTATATTTCCCGTTGAGTGTATTGCTGTGTTTTTACCAACTGGTGCTCCAAAAGCAGCTGACACTCCAGCAGCAGCTCCAGCAGAGACAAAGTCCCTCTTTTCTGTATCTCTCCGGAAGTATTCAAACATCTACAAACACACACCAGCTTTTAAACACAACTTCCTTATTTATAGCTTACAAATGGATGTCAGACAACCAATAAACACTAATGTTTAGAAACACTCTTATAAATGTACTACACACTAACCTTGAAGTCTCTTTTTAAAGATGTGCTCCTGCCCTGAGAAACTCCTGCAGCTACAACAGCGCCAGAGTGAATCATGGGCCCTTCCTGGTGGATTGTGGGTAAACAAGAGGGAAGGGGTGAAAGGGAGTTCTCTGCATGAATTTACAGTACACGTAAACTACTCAAAATTAAGCTTGCACCATGACCTTACATACATGTTATTTTCTCAGATAATTGTTTTTGGAGTTAATAAAATACCATTTACCTTTCCAACAGCAAGACCACCGACCACTGAACAGATGACACCAAACACCTTTACCATCAGGGTCTGTGAAGGACAAATAAAAAAGTGTGTAAGAAAGTGTAAATGTGTACGTTTAGGAAGGTCCTTCCAGTTCAAAAACCGTGGTTCATTTACAACTATTAATAGCCATGTTTGAAGTATGTTTACCTTGAGTCGTACCACCCTGGGAATCTTGACTCCATTCAGGTAACATTTTATCTGAGGTATACCGCTTCCTGCTGCAATTGGCTGGGTGAGACAGAGAAAGACGGAAGGACAAGGTTTAAAGAGAAAATAGAAATAGAATAAATAGCAAACTACAGTTTTTGTGTTTACTGGAGTAATAAGTTGTGAGTAAATATGATTGATCAGTGGGTGGGTTAATATAATAAGTTATAATAAAAGTAACAATGGCTCATTTGAAGACGATTAAGCAACAAAATCCCAAGGGAACCATTTTTATAATCCAGCGCAGCTGCGAGAGGAAACAATAAAGTTACCTAACAAAACCTTAGCTGTTCCTGAAAGAAACGAAAATGTGGTTTACAAGAATGGCAAGAACAGAGAAGTACATTCATCTTTACTTATTTTCAGTATGGCGTACTGCTGAAAGTAAATTTGTGTAGACAAGCAAATTTTCACTTCCACATCAGTTTGAAAGGCTTGTAATCGAGGCATGTGCTGTAACAGGCTTTTTACCAACAAATATTTATTTAAAAAAAAAAAACTCACACACTGCAAGAATATAGTTATTATAAATTATTTCTACATTCAGTCTTACCTCAAAGAATGCAACCGTGATGGACCCCACCATGACAAAGGACGAGTTGAGGACAGCCCAGAGGATGAGAGAGACAGACAGGCCACCCCCCTCTGTGAATTTCTCTATGTCTGTGAGAGGTCAAAGGTTAAGGACAAGTCTGGGGATGTTATTAGCAGATGGCCAATTTCCACTGGGGAGTTCCAGGTATTTTTCTTTCTCACAAACTACAGTCCACAGTCACAGCAGAACCAAAGCTTCAGGAAGATTAATCAAATTAGCAGGTGACATATCAAAAGGGTGATGGTTGGTCCCTTTTTACATAGTTCCTGGACCTACATCACAGGTAGAGGTAGATGACTAAAGTTCCTCAAAGAATTTGGTCCCCGTGAGAAGTTTTCGCAGTGGGCCTTAAAATACTCAACCTGGTCAACAGCCGATTATTATGTTTTAATAGCCAGAAATAATAGGTGAAACATTAACACTCATTAAATGATAGTTTATGTAGTAGGGTGAATAACCATCATCCAGCTTGGCAGATAAGAACAGATGCTACTTTATTATAATAAAGTCTGATGTCTTGCCAAGGAAATGCCAAGGATACTTTCTTTGACCGCTTGATATTTGTACCCAGCCAGTTTCTCCACTATGATGTCAATAGAGCAGGCGATGAGGCCAGTCAAAAATCCAATAAGGCCGCAGACTACCCAACGACTGATCTCCAGACAGCGGAAATTCTGATTACACAACAAGGAAAACAGAGAGATTAAGTAAGGCACAGAGGACAGATCAGAATAATTGAAATTTTATGCAAAGTAAATCATGTCCACTGCAGTCACACATTTCTTCCACTAAAAAAAGTCAAATAAACTTGTTTTATTTCTCAGTAAAAAAATACTACACACCATTGGACTCATCCTTCTTTCCTCCTCAAGAAACAGCTGGTTCTCAATGTTATCATAGTCCAGACTCTGGAATAATACACACACACAAACTCACACAAAATATTGACAAAATCAATGCTCTTTACACGTTTCTTTTGTGATAAAAACAAAACCTGAATATGTGATTGAAAATGATATATGCACACATTATAACAGAGTAATGTCAGCAGCTGAATCGCAATGTAAAATATGTTAATACAAAGCTGAATTAATCAACTACTGCAAGTTTCCAGCCTGTTTAAGAAGATTATTGCCTTCATCGTTGACACCAAGTGCTGTTTGGGTTTAATGGCTTGATGGGTGGGGAAGTTTAAAATCCTACACCCAGTGGCATTCATTGTTGTTACATGTAATCAGGAGCATGCAGAATAATTTAAAAATTGGAAGTGTGCTATTGTACCTCAAATTTAAGTGACAGTAACTTCTCATTGTGAGGGATCTCTTTGGGCCTCCCCCTAAGAGAGTCCTACAGGGAACAATACAGGAAAAACAAAAGTCAACAAACCAATGCTTAGTGACCTCTGACCATTTGAATCATGTGAGGAACAGCAGAAGGCTGAAGTCAAAGGAACTATTGTGGACACTGAGCACATCAACTATTCATATACATTTGGATTAACATGAGAAAGAAGTTTTAACTCTTAAAAAGGGACTTAGAGAAAGACAGGACAAATTTGACAGACTTCTTCTACTGCTGCATTAACATTAAGACAACTAGAATATGCAGTGACTGTAGAATACAAAGAAAGCAGTGTTTTCTCTGCAGCATGGCCTTTAAACAGAACCCAAGCTATGAAAATGAGAATGCATGTAGGAATGTTTGTTGTTTTTCTGTGTCAGTGCAGGCTTTTTACAGTTGTGCTGAAAGTAACACATTTACGTGCAATGTTAATGTTAAATTGTCTGTGTGTATGGCAACACATTTAGCACCAACTAGTTACATAAACCAAACTTAACACAGCAAACAACATCAAATTTCCATCTGCTGGTGAAAAGATGACAACCAAGCAGCCTCAGTCATATTTCTTTTTTTGTGTGTTTCTTAACTAAACGGACTCATGCAACTTGTACGACATTCATGAGACTTTCTCATTGCCTGATAAATTTGTAATTTTTTTTTGGTTTTTGTCCTTTCGGCTTATCCCGTGAGTTCAGGGTTACCACAGTGGAGCATTGGCCGCATGTTGTTTTGGTACAGTTTTTACGCCGGATGCCCTTCCTGACGCAACCCTCCCATATTTCTACCAGGCTTTGACCTCTCCCAAGCCACCAATGGGAGGGGAATGGGCGAAGTGTCTCCTGCCCAGAGTCACTTAGCCGTAACTGGGGATTGAACCGCTGAACCTGTGGTCCGTGGGTGACTCCTTTTACCAACTGAGCTACAAATAAAGTTCATTAAAAATGACTGGTGTGTGAGTCCCTTCCACACTAACACTATTTACACTTTTAAAATGATAATTTGGCGCATTTCTTCACTTCATTATAAACTGAGACCCATGATAAGAGTAAAGTGAAGCTTTTCCTAAGCTTCCTCTCTGAATTTATCTATTTTTTTCACCAGTGACAAAGTGTGATGCATAAATCAATTTGTGCAAACAAAAGAATGAGTGGGTGAGCAGTGTTGAGCACTTTATAAACACAAGGCCTGCATAAATTCATCATTTGCTACCCATCACGGTGGAAACCATTAGACAGATTCCAAACATGTGCCTTTTATGCACACGGGATGAGTCAACTGTCGCAAGGCCAATTTGGCCTTGTATATAGTCACTTCTGTGTCAGCTTTCCCACATTAGACTGCAGTCATACTCCTCAACTGAGCTAAAATTATACATTATTCATTACTGTGTGAACCCTCAACTTTATCTCACCAATCATATACTTGTTTGATATTATATGTGTAATTTTAAGACATAAGTAGATTGGTTCTGACCGATTTTGTTGTAGATATCTGGGGGTTAGTGTTATATGTGATGAACTAACTGCTGTACACTTCAGGAGTCTAACAAAAACGCTGCTAAGGATCTTAATAGAGTCATCATCTAAAGAAGCAAAAACGACACAAAAGTGTAATGAAATTTCAATCTCTGACTTTACCTCTTCAGATGTTATCTCCTCTTCCAAATCCACCGTGCTGAGCCTGCCTATGTGAAACATATTGCCTCCTGCAGAATTCTGCATAAATCATAGACAGCAACAGAAATATATGTATGTAGCATTTTTCAGGCTGTTAGCATTGCTCCAAACGTAACTGGGTTCCCAACATAAAAAAATCAATAAAAAAATAACACCACAAGTGCTGCCAGTGTGTCAGACAAACGCAAGGGATTGTGCTAAAGGCTGATGGAACAAAGTACACAAACTGTTTTTTGTTTTTTTTGATGAAAAACAATTACTATAGGGTAAAGTTACTACGGATAAAGAGTGCACATATACAATCATGTTAGACTACACTTCATTCTATGTTTACTAAAAAAAATGTGTGTCCAGATTTCAAATGCGTATGGAAACTGGACAACATCTGCACTGTGTAATGGATGCCAGTTCAGGCGTATTCCCATAAGCACTTTACCTGCTCATATATAGTAAAAACCCTAATTAAACACATAAAGCAAAAGATGTCCAATTAGTATACTATGATTTTCAGAAGATAACTTGCTGGTCCAGCATTTGAGGGAAAAGGGAAGTTGGATTTTCCAGTGTGCTTTTGTGTTAGCTTAACAACTGTCAACATTCAATCTAAAGACTAATCATGACTAACGGAGGTTAATATTGTCGTACTTGATATTTAATACTATTCTGACCTATCCTAGATTAAAAATATATCCATAACAACCAAACGTTACTCATTATGAATTTGTTCTTTCGTGTTTCCACTAGACTGCAAGAATAAAAATAATCTAGAGACTAATCCCACTAGAATTCTAATAGTTGTCATCGTAAAAACAATTAAAAACGTAATTGCCCGCATTTTGAAAGTAATTTAATCACGTTCATTGAGTTAATTTCAGTCCCAAACACAAGATTGTTGCTTCATCTGCAGTTGCAAACATGCTATGACAACTCAAAACGACTCAAAAATGAGCGCTGTGTATGCGGCTAAACATAAAAGCATACGAGACCCATGCAGTGTTTTAAAATCAGAACCCAACATAACCTTACGCCAGTCATTAAAACACGACACAGTATGTTATTATCAACTGTGCTGACTGCTAACAGTTAGCCGTTGTGCTAGCTGTACCTGTCTAGAGTATCTGGGCTGCTCGGAACCGTTGAGCAGCGGTGTAGCGTCGCCGGCGGACCCGGACTCGTCGGGCCGGCTGGACCACGACACTTTCTTGGTGATGTTGGCCATGGTGGTCTTCGGTAGCTGGCTAAATATCGTTAAGTAGGCAGTTGCTGGTGGCTAACTTCTGTCACTCCTCCTCATCCCCCCATGATTCTCCATGTAACTCGTGACGTTTTGTAAGGATCGCGTGCAGGGGCAAAAGTGGTTGAAGCGCTTTGTGCAAAGCGATTTTTGAACAGGCTGAACAGTTAAACTCTGAGTAAACTCTACTAAAGTAGTGTAGTACAATTTTAAGGTACTTGTATTTTAATTGAGTGTTACGTTTAAGTTACTTTTGCTCCATTACATTTTTAGTGATTGCTGAGTAACTTTTTACAGATATAGATCACTGACAAGCTACTACAAAAAGATAAGAGACAAGTAAACATAGATGCCAAACAAAAGACGAAAACGCTAAGCGTAGATACAAAATGAACCCGTGGATTCAAAATGCCTGGAAGGAGATGCAAAGCTACCACAAAGTCTGTGTCATTCTCTGGGACTTCTTTGGGGTTGCAGGGACTTTTTATGTCTGTGGTCAGGGCCCATTGCCTCATGATCTTTCCATGACCATTATGTGACTCAATCTGAAAGTAATAGATTCAAATTATTGGATATCAACATCACACTTAGACTTGCATACTTTTATTTAACTAGTAGGTGCTACGCATAGTTAATGTCCCCTCTGACTGCCTCTGCCCACTTTTCTACACAAATCAGTTATGACTAAACCTTCTCCATAACTTCATAACACACAGTGCTCTAAACATTTACATGCCACTTCCTGCACCTCCCCATGCACCTCCTTTATATCATCCATATCAAGCACCACCCCTCTGGGCACACCTCTCCCTTCTGCCACCCCTTCCACTTCAGAGGGGCTCAGGACCCGGTTCCATACCCTGAATCCTGCCACCTGCCCAACAAAACCCTCTGCAGGGTCAAACCCTCCACCAACAGTGTCCTGTTCCTGCCCAAGCACTACTGATCCACCTCCAGGAATCTCCCATCCTTTCTTTAAGTCGGAGGTTGAAGAGACGAGGTGCCGGTCATTATAATGCCAGAAACGACCTTGGATGGAGGACCATAGGACGCAGAGATGGTGCCAGCGAGCATCCAGGAGCGATGACACTGTAAGACGGCGATAGACAGGGTCTCCAATGACAAAGTCCAGGGAGGGTGAGGAAGAGGATGAGAACAAAGAAGAGGAATATGAGGGTTGGGAAGTTGACAAAGAATAACCAGGGAAGGATTTAGGGAAAGCAGAGGGGTTTCGTCCATACAGAACTAACTGGTTGTCATTGTCATCTGTGGCATATGACAGCAGTGTGCCGAAGTACGAGGCCTCCACACGGAGCCACAGACACACAGAAAATTCAGGAAGGTCAGGGAGACTCGATGAGAAGGTGACGTAGTTCTCAGCTGAAGCCAAGGGGAAGAACAGCAGGGATTGCACGTTACAGACTGCAGACAGAGAGAAAGGGAGTAAACTGTATAATCAGTTCTAGGTAGACAACTGTGAAAGCTCAAACATAAAAACAGTCAGACCACATAATACAACCCTCCCAAAACTACACAATGAACAGGAACCCAATGTCAAACTGTTTGTGAACTACCTGTCCTCTATGAAAGCAGAAACAACAGCAGAAACAAGCGAGCCAAGGTTTACAGATATTGTGTCTCATTGTCTAACCGTGGAGGGACACTGGTGTTACTCTCTTATTTTAGGTTGTCTTTTTTTATGTGAGTTTATCATACTGAACCTGCAGTATTTTAATCAACATGTTTGCATTTTATTTTTTAATAGATTCCAGGGGTCCAGGGGCTGCCTAGAGGGTCTGACTTTTACTCACTGGTTGCATCCCTTTTTGAAACTGGTTGTGCAGGTATCTTTTGCCTCACAGGAAGTAAGTTATGGATCACTGAAGAATACATATTTGTGTTGTTTTGTTCCTCCTTTTCACCTTTCAGCCATCTAGGTTGTGGTTCATAAGGCTCAGACTGAGGTTGAGGGAGTATATCCGAGGCCTGTGGAGGGGGTATGGGCACTTTGGTTTTACTCTGTCTGTCATTGGTGGTTTCAGGATGAGTTTGAGCCTTGTATAAGGGCTTGGGCACAGTAGGGGGACTGGGGCTGTTTGACGGGGGCTGTCTCTGAGGATGTAACTGGGTCTGAAATGGTTGTTGCACCTGTGTGTGACCAGGATGAGGCTGGTAATCATCAAACTGGGATTTGCGACTATCCTCATCTAGTATCTGCGGCTGAGGCTTTGGCTTCTGAGATTTGGAATGTTCAGGCTGGTTTGTGGAATAGTATTGATACAGCTTGGCCTGTGAGTGACTGTCAGATTTGGTTTGGCTGATCCTATTTGGTCTGGATTGGGGATGTTTATTCAGAATCCTTCCAGGCCTTCCTCGTCTATGTATCTGGGTTCTCCTGCGTGGTTCATAGTGTTCCTGAGGTGTGATGATGGAGCTGATGGGCTCTACCCCCTTTCCCGACCCTCTGACGGTCCCTCCTCCGTTCAGCTGCAGAACCTCACCGAGCCGGCCCTCCAGTTGCGTCACACGCAGTGCTTGGTTTTTCAAGGATTCTTGCAACCCTCTGAGCCCAACTACCAACTCGTCTCGCTGGATCTGAAGAGCAGCCAGCCTTTCCTCCTGGCTCTGGAATTCCAGGGTGAGGTTAAGGAAGTCCTGATTAGGGTCGGGCTTCTCTCTCTGGCCGTGGCAGAGGTTCTCCCTCAGGTTTCTCTTCATCGAAGCTAGACGACTCTCCATTCGCTTAGTCTTCTTCTCTAGCTTCTGACTCCACCCTCTAAGATGACAAACATTGTGAGAATATATTTGTTTTATTCAGGTGTTATTTAAGTAGCATATTTACATTTAGGTCCAAATAAGCACTGTACATTTGAGTGGATTTTGTGTACACTTACAATTTAGTTTGCAGTTTATTAGGTACATCAAGCCATTTAACACGAGTGCAGTTTTATAAAACAGCAGTGCTGCAGTAAATTTTCCCTTTATGATGGTGATAATTTCACGTTTCATTCGATTCAGCTGTTAGTTTTAGCCACATGTGTACATTAAACAGCCAAATGAATGCATATATGTGAAAAACATCTCAACTATAAGTGGCAATGTTTGCAGTTTAATGCAAAAGTAACTGAATATTTGCTGAATATCTTTGTTGCATAAGAAGCTGCTCTGTTAATCATTCATAAATCATACAAAATGCTAAAAGCAAAATCCAGCCACTCAACATTTCAGATTTGAGTTATTGTCATCTTCTGAAGTGGACTACTAAAAATCTGCTCTGAATGCTCTGCTATGTTTTTTACTTCCCAAATCTAACCAGTAAACAGGGACTTGTCTTGGCTTTATCAGCCCACACACACATTTACAGCTGCAGTGACCGTTTGTCTCCCAGCTCTAACCTGAGCCCCTGTATCTCCTGCGTTGTACTCTGCTTGAGGTGTTCAAGGTCCTGTGACATGCGGTGGTAATGGTCATTCAGGGCCTGGACACGGCTTTCCAGGCCCCACGTGGAATTTCTGTTCTGATTTAGGGCCAGCATGTTTAAACGGGCCTGGGTCAGTGCCTGGAACTGCTGGAACTAACAGAAGAAAAAAGTTTTGCAGCTGTTTGGCGAATTATTTGAACATCAGAAAAATACTCAAAATCTCCAGATAAAAAATAAACATACATTACATGTCTCATGTCTCTAATGACTTATCTTTGTGTGTATTTGTGTTACTGTTTTTTTCTTCTATTGTTATTTAGTCGCTGCTTTCGCCCTATGTTGTGGTCATGATCATTTTTTGTGTTTCAAGAAATGTGTGATATTAGAGGAACACTTGATCCATTTCCTTTCGCTTTAGGTACCCTTAGGCCAGGGTGTTGGTTACTTTTCTAGTTCTTGATCTCTGTACAGAAGGTACATAGACCAGTGGGCCAATTGAGTCCAATAACTCCTGCTATATACTGTAGTTATAATAATAAAAAAGAGTGTGACTGTGATATTTTCCACTCTCACAATTTTTAATGGATGTGTTGATTTAAGACATTAAAGATTATGACTTTTTTGTATTATCAGGTTAAAAATATCACGTTTGTTAATAATTGTAATTTTGGTGAAGATCGAATCTTATTTCATTACCACTTTATGCAAAAAGCTGGAAAGTCAAAAATCAGGAAAATATTTTGGAAAACAACAAAGCTGCTGCACTGATTGACGTTTATCCAGAGGCAAAGATGATACATTAAGGTTATTAAGGATGATATGGCTCTAAATGGCCATTGTTGCATCTACTAATAATTGTGCATATTAAAAAAAAAACACAACCACAAACAAGTAATACACAATTCCATTATTTGATAGATTTGATACTGTTAATGCAAAACACAGAATCTGATTCAAACCAACCTGTTCATTGAGCCGTTGTAGTTTGTGGGATGCTGAACCAATTCCCTGAATCTTTCCCAGCTGGATTTGCAGCAGAACCAGAATCAGAGCCCAGTGGTTGGGCCTAAGGCTGCCCATGGTATAATACAGCAGGGCTAGATGCAGCTGGCAGCTGGGGTGCTTGTGTGGAAGTGTGGAGGTGAATGAACTACTACGGTAGAAAGGGGTAACATATCTAAACAGGGATGGTCTTGTAAAATACAGTATATGCGCTATAAACACACACAATACACAAAAACACGCCCACCGGCTGGGATGAGAACATATTTTCCACCTACATCATCCGGGAGCTGAGAGGAAAATCAGATGGGTTTACCAGGTGCAAAGACTCTTGCTCTATTCCACAAATGTACAGAAAGAAAACAAAATTGGACAGAACATGCAAAAGTGACAATTTTGGTATAAATATATAGAGATTTGTTTGTTTGTTGCTTTTACTACCTTTCCACTCTAAGGTCATTTTCCTAGCAAAATCTGTTTCCAACGTTTTCATTTATTAAATGTTTTGACTACCTTCCTGTCAGACATATTATGATGTTTTGATATTATTGAGCAAGTCTAAGAAACATTAACGTTTTATGGAGTCAGATTGTAACCTTAACAATCCCAAATAGCTTCAAAATAACACATTTCCCTCGATATTCTTCTTTGAATAACACAGGACCTTCCAGACTCACCCCTGACTGTCATCCCACTGACTGAAACACTTCAGATGAATTGCTAATGCTGGAGCACTACATAAATCTTGCACAAAAAATGGCATTAGAATTGCATCATGTTCCACAATGACTAAATAATGAACTATTTTTTTGTCAATGTGTTTGGGTCTCTGGTCCTCTATGCCCCGGGTGAGAGCATATCAGTACTGATCACTGAACATTACATCCACTTTGTAGACTTTGGGCTGCTTTGCACCTCAGGCCTTTTGGTGGTAAGTTGATAATTGGCTCAGTGTATACAAATTTTTTATTCTAGGACTTTCACGAGAATATATCATGTGATTGCAGGTCATATTTATGCAGAAGTAGAACAATTTCGGGTTCATAAACTTTTAAGCAACACTAAGCACATCTGTGACATGCAAAATTTCCCACTACAATTGCATGATGGGTGGGCCAAGAGAGAAGCAGCCTGTACTTTCCTCTTCCCCCTGACTCAACCTGCAGAGGATCTGCCTCCGCTCTACTTCTTCTGCTTTCTTTTTGAATGGCCCAATAGAGGAATCATGCCATTGAGCCCACTCTTCTGCTTTCAACTCGTGACCAGGTTGCAACACTGTGGCGTCTACCTACCTTGAACTTAAACAAGTCGTTACTGAAGAAAGAAAGGAGGAGAGTTCGAGCAAATTTAAAATGATCCAGTATTCTCATCCTGAATTCCAGTTTCACATTTAGAAATGTGGTGTAAACACAGTTTCTAGTTTCGCTTTTATTAAGACAACTTGGCACGTAGCTATATGCAGATTTCCACAGGACTCCTGAACAGTATGATCTGACTGCTTTCAAACTAAAGCGTCACTGAATTTACACGCTTTACTTTTATTTTTCTTTCCGGCGTGTAAAGAAGGATCACTTTTAGTGCATTAGGCCTTACTGGAGCTGGACCGATTTCTTTTCTTGTGACAGTGGTTGTTCAGAAGGGAGCATTTTTTGACTCTAGTAATATTTCCCTCCTTCATGAGGTGAACAAAGAGCAGATCCTGAAACGGATAATATAAATCTGACATTTCTGACAATCTGACTGCTGCTGACATGAATGAAGAGACACCGCTGCTAAAGAGAAGACTGACATCGTCTACATCAACGGTTGGAAACATTTAATTTACAGTAACTGATGTTAAAGTTTTGTCAGTATAGCTTGTTGATCAACTCTGTGGTAATTTGATTTATTGTGAACTATTTCACAGTTACAGTTTAACTGAGGAAGTGTGACCACAGACTGATTTGTTTGAGTTTGCTCTTGTATTAAAAGTCTAATGCATCTTATACAAGTTTAACAAAACTATAGACAGACCATAGCCTGACAAGTTAGCCTGCAATGAGTAATATGTAGTGACTAGTGTTTTCAATCACTGTTTAAACATGGACAAACAGAAAAACACTTGAATAAGGAGAAATCAGGAATTTTAATTTCAAACTTTTCTGCAGCTGATTGCAGTTGTAAAGTTGTTAATGTATAAAAATGTTTAAAAAACTCTTCTGACATTGTAAACCACAACATTAAATCCACCCCATGGTGTTAACGGGGTCAGCTTGGGAGAAATTGGCAAACAGGTGTCTGAACAGCACAGCTTGTTGAATATTCAGACAGAGTAACTATGTATTACTACAGACTGGTGCAGTGGTGACATTCATAATATAGCTTAATATAGACTGCAGTGCTTTGTGGACATCTTTGGGGGCAAACTGCATTACAGCTTTATGTGTGGTAAACATATGCTTTAACACTAGGAAAAGTTAGAATAATAGGTAAAGGACATACACACACTTTTCAAGATTGTTTGCATGTGTTAATTTGGGTTTCAGTGAAGGAGTTGGAAGGTGTTGCTCACATTTTGAGTTTACTGAATAAAAGTTGTAACTCTTGCTGAGATTTTGAAAAGAGAACCTTCTGTCATCAATTTTGAATGGAGAAAAGGTAATGGTTCAAAAAGTACAGAAGATATAAACATGAAAAGTAATAGCTGAACATGCTGCACAGCAAACCCACCAATCAGCCTCAGTTTCTCACAGCTAAAACAGATATACACCAATGTTTTACCTTCATACTTTCAGTGTTCTGCAACCATTTGCAAATGCTTTTAACATGATTAAGACTAATAAACTAAGCAAAGTTACAGTTACAGTTACGGTTACAGTCTGCATTGTGCCTGAAACAGAAACTTCAGTGGAATAAATCATGCAGGCTACACAACTTGTCACAGAAAACTTTAATCACTGTGTATTAGAGGACCTCACTGGATGATATTAAACCAATCAACAATCGTACACATTTATGAATGTGTTCATCCAGTTAATTTATTTATAAGAAAATGTGGAAATTGAAATGAATTTCTTAAGGATTTTCTGTGAACATGTTGACCTGTGCTCCGATAGCACTGAATCACAAAATATTTTTAGTGTGTGAATGTGTCTCAGTATCTTCCAAATTCTAATTAGTCCACATTTCTCTGTTACTTATCCCAGATAAGTAACTCGCGACTGTTCCTAGCCGTGTTCTCAGCCGTCCTGGGGAACTTCAGCTTCGGGTACTCCCTGGTCTACCCGTCCCCCGTGCTGCCGCAGCTCAAGAGAGAAGATGCTGACCCTAAGCTTAGGATGGACACGGAGTCTGCGGCGTGGTTTGGATCAATCTTCACGCTGGGTGCAGCAGCTGGAGGACTCGGAGCCATGATGCTCAATGACATGATTGGGCGTAAGATGAGCATCATGATGTCAGCAGTGCCATCAACTATTGGGTGTGTCTCACAAAATGTTTTCAGTCTGATAGAGGGATGTAACTATTTATCTTCATACTGTTCTTAAGCACAGGTGTAAAGGTTTTAATGACATATTTCTTTCTTATGTCATTTTATACTTCACAACAGTTTTGGAAACTTGTACTCGTTCCACTGCCTTCGTTTGACAGCTGTGGCTACGATTCACAATACTTTGTAAATGAAAGCACCAGCACATCCACACAGACTACTTCTTTAACTCTGGCTGTTTTGAACTCCAGCCATTTGTGAGTTGGCTCGTTCAGGGTAACATTCAGTAACATGTCACCCCAGCAGAGAACACTATAGTACCCCAATTATCTGACAGGTAACTGAGAGGAAATGACACTATAAACTGACTTGGTTTAATTGGTGTATGTGACGCATGAAATTCTAGACTGTACACTACAGTGTTTGTGCAAAGGCAGATATACAGTAATTGTATGTTATTGCGTCATTTAGCTGTACGATTTACAGAACAGTACACACAGTAAAAACCGTGAATGGATGACAAAACAGGGCTATCAGACACAAGCCCAAGGCGCCAGAGCTTCTGAAGGAGCTTGGGGTTAAAATGACCACAGAGAGTTGAAACATGAAAGAAGAACAAAATGACCACAAATGAAATGCTGCCCTCATCATTTTTGTCTCCTATTTAGTTTGTGGATTCTACAAAACTGTGGGAGTTTTTTTTTTCTTGATCGAAAAAAACAGTATCTAAACTGAATTTATGATGTGTTTACTTGAGTCTGTATTTACTTCTGAAAACTCATCTATATTTGCGTATCTCAGGTACATGCTGCTCGGAGGGGCTGTAAACCTGTGGATGCTTCACATAGGTCGTTTTCTAACTGGCGTTGCCGGGGGGATGACAGCCGCATCCATTCCTGTAGGTTACAATGAATACAGACATTTTTTCCCCCCTATTTGTCATCAAAATGTATAATGAAACCCCCTATTTATGGGTGGTTGATTTTCCACCAATCCTGACAGCCATTACTTTGCCTTGATATTTATGAAGTTATTGAAATATCAGCGCATAAACATGTGGCCTTTTCTCAAGGCTTCCTGCCTGATAATTTCGTGTGTGTGTGTGTGTGTGTGTGTGTGTGTGTGTGTGTGTTCGTATCACAGGTTTACATCTCAGAGATCTCCCACAAAGCAGTGAGAGGAGCTCTGGGCTCCTGCCCTCAGATCACTGCTGTGTTTGGTTCTCTGGCCCTCTACGCCCTGGGTAAGTGCATATCAGTTCTGATCACTGAACATTATATACACTTTGTAGACTTTGAGCTGCTTTGCACATCAGGCCTTTGCTGGTGAGTTGATAATTGGCTCAGAGTATACAAAATTAAAGCATGTCTAGTAGTGGCATGTTTTTTTTTTCTTGCTCTGTTGCTTTAGCTTTCATAAACCTCAACGTTACGTGTGATGCACAGGTCTGGTGGTACCGTGGCGGTGGCTGGCAATTGCCGGGGAGGTGCCAGCTGTGCTGATGGTTGTGTTGCTGGTGTTCATGCCCTCCTCCCCCAGGAGGCTTCTCTCAATGGGCCAACAGCAGAAGGCCGAGAAGGCCCTCCGCTGGCTCAGGGGAAGTCAGTACAACACACAGGAAGAGCTCAGTGCCATACAGGTAGGGGACAGACAGCTGGTTTAATGTGTTTTAACAGTTAAATACACCATTTATGTTAGAGAGGTCAACTGAATGGAGACACTGTGTGGACTGACACGTCAACTTAAGTGCTGAAGGTGTTGCTCTACAAAGTGGTACATGACCAGCTCATGTTTGTGTTTCATTTTTGTACCACTGCAGCACAGCATTGACACACAGACTAAAGTAACACTAGCCCAGCTGGCCACACCTGTCTACTACAAACCAATTATGATCTCTGTGGTGATGCGTTTCCTGCAGCAGATGACGGGCATCACGCCTATTCTAGTCTACCTGGAGCCCATCTTTGCTAAGAGCCAAGTCTCAATGAAGCCCGGGTAAGAGATATTTTCTGTTCATCTACAGTTACATTATCTACCAATTTGTCAACCTCTACCAATTAGGTCGTACGGGATATAATGTAATGTTCTCTTTGTTGATAAAAAGATCAGCTTTGTTAATTGACCCCAGACGCTCTGAATACCTACACTTCCTTGTTTCATATTTAACAGGTATGAGGCTGCCATCGTGGGTGCAGTTCGCCTCTTTTCAGTTTTGACAGCTGCCAGCTTGATGGACAAGGCGGGACGCAAAGCCCTGCTGTACTTGTCCAGCATGCTAATGTTCTTGTCCACTCTGACGCTGACCATGATTTCCCACACCACACCTTGCCCTTCATACAATATCACAGCTGTGGACTACAGGGTCATTGCAAACCCTTTAGAGGTCAGCCAAAGCCCAGGAAGCCTGGTTCCTCTCATCGGCACCATGGTGTTTATATTTGGTGAGTGTTGTGAGCAGTTTTCAACCTTCAACTGAAAACACGTCACACTTTTGTTCTCGGTCATTCCAAATGCGTAGTTTTAAAGATATCTGCCAGACATTTCATCAGAAATGAATTACATGCCATGTTAATATTAGGGGATGTAAACTTAACCCTAAACCTAACCCGTAACCCCTGCACATCAGATCACACAAATGTTCTTTCCTCATCAGAAGTAATACAAATTATCAAGGACTCTAATGTAAATTATATTGGTGCAAACGTTTGCATCCACCTTGATAAATTAATTAAAAATGTACTATAATTTATTTCTAAAGAAGAAAACATTTGCACCAAATTTAAGGTGGTGCAAACTTTTGCACTATAAAAAGCCTAGAGCTGCTATGAGGAGCACAGTTCTTGTTTTGGTTTATTTCAATTTACAGTGCACTGACACAAGAGAACTGGTGCCTGCAAACAAAGATCACATGGATACAGGGATGTAGTTAGCTTGTTAAATGGGCGGAGGTAGAAAACTATGTTACACATGTACACATAACAAAACATATCCCGTTTGCTGCAATTGATCTTTATTCTTGTTCCAACTTGTAAAAATCTGTTATGTCCTCAGGTCATTATGCTCAAAGCATGATTAACCAATATTACCATCCACCTCCTAAGACGCATAATGGCTTTGTGATTTGTGTTGTTTAGCTAATTGGTTTTCAGTTATGTGCGCACACACCCTGTTTGACAGGGTGTACATGGTGCTACTAAAATACCTGAATTGATGGAGACGACAGTTAGTTTCATATCTTTGTGCCAGAGACAAACCTCTAAACATAGCAGGGTGTGACCAGGGCCTAACAAAGTGCTTTACATTATTGTGAATGATTAATTGTGCTATGACATCACATTTTTTTGTTTACTTTCTCATCACATTGTCTCCTAGGTTATGCTATGGGATGGGGCCCAATCACATGGCTGCTGATGTCAGAGGTGCTGCCACTGGTCGCCAGGGGCGTGGCTTCAGGTCTGTGTGTCACTGTCAGCTGGTTGACGGCCTTCATGCTCACACATGCCTTCTCACACCTGGTGGAGAAGTATGGTCTGTATGTGCCGTACCTGGGTTTCACGGTGGTCTGTGTCCTCTGTCTGCTGTTCAATGCTGTGTGCATCCCAGAGACACGAGGCCGCTCGCTGGAGGAGATAGAGAACTATTTCAGGACAGGACGTACATTCACTATCAGGCGGAGTCAGTCTGCTTTACAGTCACGCGGAAACGTATAGTTTTTCTCATGCTGTAGTTTGTTAACCAGAGAGGCCAAGTAACTAAGATTTACTCAATTTACTAATCAACTAATAAATGGTGATGTATGATGATAGATTAACTACCTGTTAAGTTACACTTCCACAACTTTCTTTACTATACCAATTTTTTGTCATAATTTTCACCTTTGAAGGTTTTGTCAAACTACATGACATTTCTGTTATCAAGAGTAAAAATGAGTCTTAGTGTGTTACTTGTACTTTTGCAGGCACATACTTGCTCTTTTACTTTTCGATTTGTGTACCTCTGCCACCTCTACCTAAAACAATGATAGTGTCAAGAGTTATTATTTATTAATAATGTAAAGATGATATAAAGCAGGTGGACCAGGCGTGTCAGTTCTTCTTGCGTATGTTTGCACTTGTTCAGTAAGTTGCTTTGGACAAAAGCATCTGACAAACCAAAATGTAATTAACATGCATTGACATACGGGTCAAAGACGGTGCCTGATGAATGCCAATAGTTTGATAATATCCACACGCTAAACTTTGATTAGAATATCATATATTTTATACCTCAAACAATTGTGTGTGTACAGTGTACAAACAGGGCAAACAATCATATTAGGAGACAGTTAATGGTGAAACTACTGATATTTTATATTGAGTACAAATAGTACTTTGTTCCGTGTTCCTTGGTAAGAAGCCATAGAGTAAGCACAACAAAGCACTGTACTAGGTCTAATACACAGTGCTAAAACTTAATGGACTAATAAATTGCACTTTACTACAGGGCCTTATTTCACAGTAATATATTAGATATTAATGTGTTCTCGCATTACTACATTCTTTGCTTGTGTGTATTTGTCTATGAATAGATTTGTTCTATGTTTTCGGCATCAACAACAAGCGTCACTTTCAACAAAAACTCTGGCAAAAACCATGACATAGTAAGATTATTGGAGTATTTTTTCAATAAATACTCCAATATAATTGAACTGAATATAATCCTAAATAACTGAACGATTTATTTACTTTTATTGTGGAATATAAATTACACTGCTTTGCATGTACTGTCCTAAGAATTATGCACAAATTGTAAATAGAAACACATTATATAGTGTAAATAAACGTGTGCACAGTATCCTCGCTGTCCTGTGAATACCATTCTCAGAAACAGGTCCATCATCTTCTGATGTCGCCACCATGCTGTGGTGGTTCAGCAGGCCAGGTCACATGCCACAGTGTATTCTGAGTGATAAATGAATCTGACTCACAGCCCATGATTCATATCACTGCCCAGTGCTTCCCCATCTCCCAGTTATAACAGCATAAAACTGATCTCACTGAAAATACATTTTGGTGAAAAATGTAACAAATTGTGTCACAGCATTCAATTGCGTGCAATTAGTTTTAATGCAAGTGCACAACAGGTAAGTAAAACGTGTTGGTGAAAGTGTTCAATCACCCAGGTGTGGTTACTGTGCCTGGAAGTTGAGTCATGTCAAAAGGACTTCCTTTTTCTGAGCTCGAAGCATTTCGCTGGCCCGGCCAACTCTCCTCAGACTAAAGAACTCACTTGGCAGGTGTTCCAGTTGTTGTGTCCACCCTTTTTGGTTTTGCAAATTGCGAGGCTACAAATGTGCTTATTTTTATAGAAATCAAGTTTCAGGGTTAGCAACCCTACTAAGCCTTACCACAATTTTCCATTGTGTATTCGCTTTGTTTCTGGTCATCTGTAATTCCTAGGATTAATAATAATTGTTATTATTATATACAATAATAATCATAGGCAATTCATTTCATATAGCCATTTTACTGTAAATAAAATAAACTAATAAACTTTTTTACTATTTTTATGGTTTCATTATTTGTCATATTTGTGTATATGTATATTTTATAATAAAAATGTCATTTTCATCATTCTATTATTACAGTTGGGGCTATTTTCAAACTTTAGCCTGTAAATTATGATTGTGAATTATGATCATAAAAACCCTCAACACCCCCTCAACGAGACTTGTAAACCAAACAACAAATGAGCATCTTTCCATGTTTACAGTAACAGACTGTGAGGTGTTATTAACAGGAGGTTCCTGGTCTATTTGTCATAGACATTACAGTGACCTGCTCATAGCAGGAACTGAACTTTCCCACAGCTTCCACTATCAGAACTGAGAGAAAACAATAGTTTAGTAGTAAACAATAGTTTTTCCTTTCCACCTTTTAAATAAAAGTGAAATAATTAAAGTGATGATCACATAATAAAATTATCATTGAATTACATAATGCTCATTGTATTTCTGTGAAAGAATGTTGAAGAAGGAGATCTTTATTTGAAACACAAGGGGCTCGAAAAATGCCAGCGGCTCCACCTCCTTTTGCCATGTTATCAGTAATTTATTCACTGAAACTGTCTCAGAAACAAAGCTTAAGTTATTAAAACTGTTGGTCAGCACCTAAAACCCATCACGCAGTTAAATTATTAGAGATATTCTTATTTTTCTCTGTGTTAATCTGTGGAGGATTATCGATGTAACTAGACTACATCGCAATTCTATTTTGCTAATGAACAGTTTTGTGATTCTGATCATGTGAATGTAGATGCAAACCTGTTTAGTTTGTGCAGTGTTGGATTGACATGGCAACAATAGGCCAACAATAGGTTTCTGTGTGTGTGTGTGTGTTTGTGTGCGTGTGTGCATGTGCGTGTGTTTAAATGAGTGACCTTGATCTTTTTAGCCACACCTTGCTAAAGCAGCAGTTTTATGATGATGGGAGGGAGGAAATTTCTAATGTAACATTAGAGCAGGAGTCTAAAATTAAGTTACGGAATTTAAAATCATGCGACAATACATTTCTGAACTCATTTTATTCTCATGCTATATATCTCTCAAGGATTATTGGTTTAGACATACAAACATAAACAGCAAAACAGCATAAACAGCAAAAGTGACTTAAAAACTAATGATAGTTACCATCTACACTGTAGATTTCATGTTCAACTCAGCAGCCTGCCACCTGCCAAACTTATCTGATGACTCGGCCATTGTTGGTCTGAGCACTGATGATGAGGAAAGAGAACACAGGGAACTGATCCAGGACTTTGTGGACTGGTGCAAGTGGAGCTGCCTCCAGATCATTGCGAGGAAAACCAAAGAGCTGGTGGTGGACTTCCACAGACACACACACTCTTCACCAGCATCCGTGAACATCCGGGGAAGAGAGTGGAGTGGACTCTCACAAAATCCTGGGTGTTCACCTTAACAATAAACTGGACTGGACAGATAACTTAGACAGGGGCCTGGTGGCTCAGTGCTACAGCATTGGGTTGGGATGGAGAAGGCTGCGGGCTCGAATCCCTCCCCACCAGGTGAAGCCCCAACCACCCACCAATGGGCGCCGGTGCCGAGCCTGGATTAAACAGGGGGGTTTTGTCAGGAAAGGCATCTGTCGTAAAAACTCTACCAAATCAATATGCCTAACACATTGGTGACCCCTGAGGGGACAAGCCGAAAGCCGTTGATCTTTTTTTGGCTCCGTGGTGGCCTCAGCCATCTTTTAAGGCGTGGCCTGCTGGTGCAGCAGCATCTGTACAGCAGAGAGGAAGAGACTGGATATGTTGATCAGGAAGGCCAACTCATTGCTGGGGATGCCCCTGGATACAGTACAGGAGGTGGGAGTAAGGAAGAGGGTAGGGCTATCTATCATCCTTGCTGGAATGAATCCCACCCCCCTTTATGATACAGTGACATCTCTTAGCAGCTCATCCACTGACTGTTACACCCGAAGTGCCTGAAGGAGCGATATCGTTGTTCTTTTCTTCCTGCTGCTGTCAGACTTTACAACCAGAGCTGCTCCCAGAGAACCAAAACTATAATATACATTCGTACTACTGATTGTAAAACTGTAACATGATCATAACATGAACCTTAGTGCAAATTTGGTGATTGTATAATTATTTGTACAGTACAATTGTAAATCAAAAGAAATATTTTTCCTTTTTTTATCTATCAATTATCTATCAATGCCTCTTTCGGTTTCCAAACCCCCTCTTTCTTCACCATCTGAATGCTGTCATGTGATTAAATCATTCTATCTTATTATATTTTTATCATATTATGATGTTTATGTATTCATCAGTGTTTTGGGTAAAGCATTACCTAATGTGTAATGAAATGTAGTAAATATTGTTTTTCACTGCCACGTTTTAATGAATATGTAAAATATTCTTGTTGCTCAAAGAGTGAATGGCAAATGAATGAATGGTTCTCATGTCACCGGACAAACAAAAAACTAAAAAAACTGCTAAGTGTTGCCTTTCTGTCCAGACTCTAATTCTAATCAGTTCATCCATGAGTCCAAGTGGGTGTTGATATGATGAAATCGTGTTGATGAGAGTGGAATGTATATGAATTGTACAATGACTTTGAACCTTGATCTTTGACCATCAAAATCTAATCAGTTCAACCTTGATTGCAGGTGGACATTTGTCCCAGGTTAAGAAATATGGTGGATGCTTGTGCCAACTTTGAAATATACTGTATGATATTGTGTTCACAAGTATGGGACAGATGTGGGGTCACAATGCCCTTGACCTTTGTCCTCTCAAACGCAAAATATAATCTGTTCATCCTTGACAAGTAAACAATTGTGCCAAGTTTAAAGAAATGGCAAAAAGAACACAACAGGAGGTGATGTCTTTATTAGTATCATTTATTACAAGTAGGCTAATAAGCTTCCCAAAAAGAAAAAAAAGACTACAAAAGGAAATGGAAAACAAATTAAACAAAATAATTATTTGTCTAATTTTTAGTTTGTTTTTACCTATTGAGTGCTGAATTTTTTTCCCATTTTGTGTTTGTAGAGACACAAAAACAGTCTAAGGCATTTCTGCAATTTGCACTGGGCATCTTTGGCTTTATTGTCTTTATCAACACATGAATTAGAACTGACATGAAGACGGTATACACTGTACCGTGAAGCCTCGATACAAAACAATACAAAATATACAAAAACACTTTATTTATTCATATATTTTAAGAAGAACAAAATAGAGATTTATAGGTACTGATACAAGTTCTACTGTTTGCTTCAGACCATGACCCACATGTTAATGTTTATTGTAAAACTGTCTACGCCTGACCTGTAATCAGTCAAAAATGTCCCAGTTAAATCTAAACATCGTGTCTCACACACACACACACTAAAGAAACACAGATTCACCCACAGATCAGCCTTTTTATGGAATGTTAAAACCTCATAGGGATTGGTCTATTCACTGGAATGTTGTTAATCAGGCCCATCGAAGCGCACGCGCACGCAAACACACACACATTTGTCTGTTTCACCTCGTGGGTTTTACTTTAACTTGTATTAATTTCCTGGACAGTTACTTCAACAGCCTGCCTAACCTTTATCCGTACTTCAACGCAAACCCAACTTTACCCAAAGCTTAAACCGAATCACCACACTAAAATGCAATGATTTCATTGTAGGGATCAGCATCTGGACCCACAAGGACGGCAATGTCACCACAGCCTGAGTGTGTAGGCAAGAGCAATAAATGGTGCACCCAAAAACACACCCACCTCCACCTCACCCTGCTGACATCATGTGAACAGGCAACACCTTGCGGACTGTGTGTATATGTTTGAATCCAAACACTTTGCGTAACTAACTGCATATGATCCCAAAACTAAAGCATATACACTTATTATTGATGCACCATTAAGGTACCATTAGGTATTTTACATCATTTTTCCATAGTTGAGACTTTGGAAACTCTGGCGTCTTTTCTACAGGTAAGACGCTCTGAAAAGCGGCTTGTGCAATACCAGTATGAAGTGACGCAAAGTTGCTAGGCTTGACAAGTACAACCATTACAAATTTAAGGTTGGGAGCTTAATTGCAATCTCTACACGTTCTGGAAATCCAAGATATTTTCCGGCCTCCTGGTGCTTAGCCAAGACAGTCAACCCTCGGGCAATGCACTGTGATCCAGCAGCAATGTGGTTGAAAGGGCCTCCCATCAGCTACAGTGAGAGAGACACTGGAGGGCAACTCGGGGTTCGGTGCTTTGCCCGGAGACACTTGTGGCCTGGGGGAACCAGGAGTCGATCAGCTGGTCCTATGCTTGGCAAACGACTGCTGCAACCCACTGAGTCATTGTCGCCCGCATTATGAGCTACAACAATTCAGGCAGGTTTACTCCAAAATAAAGAGAAATAACTGCCATGTTCACACAGGCTAAATACAACCAAGAGACTATCTGGCATCAATCTGGTTGTTGGTGCAGGTTGGCAGCCAAAACCCCAACACTGTGTCATTCACCACTCCCCCATAGAAAGTTGTATACGACCGACAAAAAAGATCAAAGGATTTGATATACTGTTATCATTTATTTCTAAAATGTTTGCTTGCAGCCTTTAAGGAGTAGACCCATGAGAGCTATTTTAATTACTTTAAAATCATGTAACTTATAACATTTTTTTGTTTTAGTTTCAATTACTTTTCTAATAACTGTATAACACAAAAGTTGAAGAGTCATACAAACATTGTTTAAGCAGCCAGACTGTGCTAAACACTGATCACTGTCAAACAACCTGTGAATGTTTTCCTGGACTGACATGGAGCATGTTTCACTGCCGGTAAACTAGCTTTATTCTGTACCGTAATCTTCGGTGTTTGGAAGGAAATTTTTTTGGCAAACAAGGGGCAGCTGGGAAAGCAAAAGAGAGTCAATAAAAAAAGGGAAATATTCAAAATAACATTCCTGTACAGCAAAAAGATGCCAAGCAACAGCGTAAAAGTTCAATGCTACACATGAGCTTATGACAGAAAAATAGATGTAAATGTAACCAATTTGTAATCACCAACATTTTTCTTAGTTACTGTAGTTTAATTACATATTTTTCTCAGGAAGTATAATTAATTATATATAATTAATATATAATATATTATATTATAATTATATATAATATATAATTATGTATTATTTATTTACTTTAAGTAAGTAATTTTATATATTACTTTTTACTGCCTAGTAACGTAGTAATAGCAGTAAAACCAAATTGTAACAATGTTTTACTGGGGTGTGACCAGTAATTAGCCGAAGATGTTTTTACACTTTCTAAATTGATTAAACAAGATACTAACATGATGATGAGTCAGATTTGGGAAGAGCCAGGCTGGCTAATGCTTATCCCCGTCCGGTTGCTGAAATGAGAAATGAACTGTTTATCTTGCGGGACTTCCATCTAAATCTTAGCCTGGGCTTTTAAAACATTCTCACGTGCTCATGATTTATTTACTTACAGTTACAGAAAATGCCTGTGCCGTCTGCATTCATGCATTCAACTAAATTTGGTTAGTTAATAACTATGTTGAAGGCTAAAAGGTTGTAGCTCCTTTTATTTTTTTTGGCCCCTTAAACAAACAGGCGTGTGGCTTCAATACAACACGACATTTTTCAGATATTTGGGGGAAGTCAGAAACATTTTCAGCGCGTGTGAAACATTGTGTGCTTTTTCAAAAAAAAAAAAGCATGAAGGCCTCAAATTTTTTTAGGCCTGACTATCTGCTTTAGGAATTGAAAAGCAGAAGGGACAGAAACAGGTTATTCACATTTTACAAAGTCTAAAGGGAAACACACACACATACAAAAACACACATACACTCATATAAACACACACTCCCTTATTAATAATCCCTCAAAAACATGTTAAAAGAAACCGGCAGAGTCTTTGAATGTCACGTCTAATCTCTTGCATGACTCAGTCCTGCTGCATATTCAGGTCTTTGTAGTTGAGGGTGGTGCTGTGGGAGGGATCAGGGAGAGGCTTGTAGAGATACAGGTGAGGTAGGTGCACCTGTCAGCTACACACTATTGGGACTCTACATCTGTAACAACAAAGACGCATCTTTGCACTCTGACTGCAACGCTTCGCCAAGGTAAGAAATGAACGTGTCACCAGAGGGTTTAACTTTCATTTGCTGGTGATTCAGTGACAGGAGCTCGTGTTTAGGGGTGTGAGGGTTGAGATTTGTGAATAAAGATGTCTGAGATTGTAAAACAAAAAAATCACACAAACTGTTAAGTTATTCAGCAGTGGACAAAAGCCACCATGCTCTGCCAACTGAACGATTGTTAATTGCTAGAAATTTGAAACAAAACAGGAAAAGTAATCAAAGTATAACTTCACTTGGTTTTCAAACCACTGTTAGGGCATTTATCTGTAGCTAACGCTGCAGCATTTATGATGATAAACACAACAGGTTTTACAGATTGGCCTGCAGGAAAGGCATTGGAAAGGAAGTAGTCTTCTTTTTTTATTCTGGCTCATGGTTCTCACCTCCTCTTCCTCGATACTTTAATTCACATGATTTCCAAATTTGGAATTCAAGGTTTTTGAACAATACATGTGACCGTGGGCGTAAACCCCGGAAAGTCCAGCTCTTGTTCTGTGACGTAGACTGTGATATTTTAGGTTTGGAATCGATTGTTTAGCAGTGAAGCTTGTAGATATATGAGTTGATTGGTCTTCACACACACACACACACACACACACACACACACACACACACACACACACACACATATTTCTTTATGTCAAAGGCCATTTTTGAAGAGGGGCGTCTGCTGCAAAATACTTTTTGAAGAACATTGTGTTCTTACAGCCAAATTGTGGAGATTCAGGATATTAATGCGGAGACATGTTTTTTTTTA